>NC_050070.1:188456682-188780745 GCF_009764565.3 Dermochelys coriacea
CTTTGGGTTGAGTGATGTAGGTGTCTTTAGAAATCTCACATTGGTACCTTCTTTACATTTTGTCAAATCTGCAGTGAAAGTGTTCTTAAAATGAAAAACATGTGCTGTGTCATCATCCAAGACTGCTATAAGATGAAATATATGGCAGAATGCGGGTAAAACAGAGTTGGAGACATACAATTCTCCCCCAAGAAGTTCAGCCATGAATTTAATTAATGCATTCATTTTTTAATGAGCATCATGAGTATGGAAGCATTTCCTCTGGAATGGTGGCCAAAGCATGAAGGGGCATATGAATGTTTAGCATATCTGGCACATAAATACCTTGCAATGCCAGCTACAAAAGTGCCATGTGAATGCCTGGTCTCACTTTCAGGTTACATTGTAAATAAGAAGCAGGCAGCATTATCTCCCGAAAATGTAAACAAACTTGTTTGTCTTAGCCATTGGCTGTACAAGAAGTAGGACTGCATGGACTTGAAGGTTCTAAAGTTTTACATTGTTTTGTTTTTGAGTGTAGTTATGTAACAAAAACATCTACATTTGTAAGTTGCACTTTCACCATAAAGAGATTGCACTTCAGTAATTGTATGAGGTGAATTGAAAAATACTATTTTTTTTGTTTGCCCTTTTACAGTGCAAATATTTGTAATAAAAAAACACTATAAAGTGAGCACTCTCTACTTTGTATACTGTGTTTTAATTGAAATTAATATATTTGAACATGTAGAAAAATATCGCAAAATATTTAATAAATTTGGTATTCTATTGTTTAAACTGCAATTAATCACAATTCATTTTTTTAAATTGCAATTGTTTTTTTAGTTAATCACATGAGTTAACTGCAATTAATCAACAGCTCTAGAAATTGATACAAATATTTGCTGTTTAAACTATATCTGGGCTTTATATATGTATGTAGTTTTATATATATTTCTTACTGTGACAGGGTCCACTCACCTCTTGTGAGCACATTCTGTCAGTCAGGTCCAAACCTGCACCCTCTCTCTCTCTCTCTGCTCCTGGCACCCCATTTTGGTTGTTAACCTCATCAGCCCCTTCTGGGCTAGCTTTAAGTCCATGTTTGCCCTGGTATAGAGCAGTGCCCATAGGGCTTTCTCCCTGGAGACTAAGTCTTGCCATTCTCTTGAACCTCTAAGTAAGCCTTATCCCCTTCTTGGGGCTTAGGCCACCCAGCCAGTGGCCAGTGTGGGGGAATCATAGAATCATAGAATCATAGAATATCAGGGTTGGAAGGGACCCCAGAAGGTCATCTAGTCCAACCCCCTGCTCAAAGCAGGACCAAGTCCCAGTTAAATCATCCCAGCCAGGGCTTTGTCAAGCCTGACCTTAAAAACCTCTAAGGAAGGAGATTCTACCACCTCCCTAGGTAACGCATTCCAGTGTTTCACCACCCTCTTAGTGAAAAAGTTTTTCCTAATATCCAATCTAAACCTCCCCCATTGCAACTTGAGACCATTACTCCTCGTTCTGTCATCTGCTACCATTGAGAACAGTCTAGAGCCATCCTCTTTGAAACCCCCTTTCAGGTAGTTGAAAGCAGCTATCAAATCCCCCCTCATTCTTCTCTTCTGCAGACTAAACAATCCCAGCTCCCTCAGCCTCTCCTCATAAGTCATGTGCTCTAGACCCCTAATCATTTTTGTTGCCAAGCCTGCCCACTACTCCGGGTCCCAACCCATGGACCATATAAAAAGCAGCCAAATGATGCTTCCTGTAATAGTTGCTGCTGCTATTTCCTGGGCTGTTTCCCACATAGCCCCTTCTTCTTCACTCTCACCTCAGGGCTCTCTGTCTGTTCCCTGCATGAGCAGGGTCTCTCCCAGGCTTCCTCACTTGGAAAACCTTCCAGCTCCTCCTCACCCTTCCAGTCCCAACCAGAAACAGACCTTCTCAGCTCCTGCAGCTCCTTTTAATGGAGCCTGCTTCACTTTGATTGGTCACATCCTACCTTCACTGCTCCCTTCTGGGGTGAGGGGTGGTAGGACCAGAAGGCCTTTAGCAGGAGGCCTCAAAGCGCCTGGTACACCCATCACACTTACATACAGTGGGCTAAATTATACCTGCTCTGCATGCATACTAGTGGGTGTAAGAAGCCCCTTATAGCAAATAGAATTTGATTGTTAGTGCTCCAGATAACTTGAGATCATAGGTACAGGAACTAGGGATGCGGGGGGAGGGGTGTTGCAGCACCCCTGGGCTCCCGGGTGCCAGCCCCGCACCCAGTGGTGAACTGTAGCCGGTTCGCACCAGTTCTTGTGAACCGGTTATTAAATTTTGAAGCCAGTTTAGAACCGGTTGTCAAAGGGGTGGGCAAACTCTGGCCTGCGGGCCCCATCCAGCCCGCAGGGCCGTCCTGTCCGGCCCGCCTGAGCTCCCGGCTGGGGTGGCTCCCTGGCTGAGAATCCCTTTCCAATTTTCACTCACCCGCAGCACTCCGGGTCTTTGGCGGCACTTCGGCGGCAGGTACTTCAGTGCCGCTGAAGGCCCAGAGCGAGTGAAGGACCTGCTGCAAAAGTGCTGCAGAGAAGACCCGGAGCGACTGAAGGAACAGGTTCTTCAGATTTTAGCAGCTCATCACTGCCTGCCCCCACAGCTCTGCAACCACCCCCATCCAGGGTTTTGCTCCCAGTCTCAGCTCTGGGGGTCGGGGCAGGGGGAGTGGACCAGGGTAAGCGGGCTGGCTTTCAGCATCCCCCCCATTAAAAATATTCCAGCACCACTGCTTGAGATGGTGACACCTAGAATTGATTGTGGCAATTCCAGCTCCAGTAGGGCCTTAAAAGGGTGCACAGCAATGCTCCTAACTCCCTTGCAGTGGTCCACAGATACAGAGCAGTGCATAAACTGTATCTTTAAGACAGGTATACTAGCTGCTGCTTCTCACTCTGTTTCCCTCAGCATTCCTGAGCCACTCTGGGGATGTCCACACAGCATTTTGGAGCGAGTGGGAGCGAGCCTCCCAGGCCAGCTTGAAACACTTCAGCTAGTGGGACTCAGGCTAGCACTCTAAAAATTGCTGTATAGACAGTGTTTTGAAGTTACAACTTGGGCTGGAGCTCAGGCTTGGAAGTCCACCTTTTCCCTAGGTTTCAAAGGCCAAGCTCCAGCCACAACTTCAAAGCAGAATCAATTTTTTAGCCATTTTTAGAGCACTAGAGCGAGCCTGCTAGCCTGAGTTAATCAACCCAGGATGGGAGGTTCGCTCCCACTTGCTCCAAAGTTCTGCATTGACTATGACTGCTCCTCTACTAGGCAGACATATCACTCCCACGGGTCACTGCTGAGCATTGCTGCTCTTCCCTGCTCACAGCATGACACTGCCTCACACAGCACTTCATGATTTGAGCCCTAGAAAGAGAGCCCTTCGAGGCCCTGGAAAGAAGACAGTCAGCAGGCACAGACAGGGAGCTCGTTGAAGCATGGATTCTGAGAAAGCTTTGCTACCAGGTGGGCTCAAGGGAGGGGTGGAAGGGAGCTGTCCCACTGACTTCACAACATCCACTCTGTAAGAAGGCCATCCATGCCTCTTGCCCTCTCCACTGGCCTTCAAAGCTCTCCTCTGAGAAGAAAGACAAGTCAGGAATGCCATGGGATGAAATATGCAGAATTCCCCAAGCAACTTTCCTGCACCTGTGGATGGGGATGATTTAGCCCATTGTGCAGTCTACTCTGCTATAAAATTTATATTCATTGGTGTGCCAGTACTGCACATTCTCCTCTCAATATGAGCAATTAACTCCCATTAGCACAAGGGGGGGGTCACTCAGGAGACTATTCCCCAGTATTGATTATCTCATTTTTGTAGCAACTCATAAAAAATGTACAAAGAAAATATAGTGGTTTTGGCTAAGTTAAGGCAGGAAAATTAGATTCATTACCATTCTTGAGCTAAACAGTTGGGCTTATTAGAATGTAGTCTATTTGCATACTTTGACCTGATGGGTGTAGATACCTATTTATACATCAGCCAGCAACTTATTTTTGATGGTTTTGATTAATTAATATTCAGTATTATAATTAATTGTGCAGGCTGCACTTATGCAAATCAAACTTAGTTTCTAAAACACAAATAACTTTAAAAAATATATCTGTGAAGTATACGATTGGCCATACAACCTTCCACAAAGTATTACAATGTATACACCAATCTATAGCAAATATGCCATGAAACTTTGACCAAAGCCCCATTATTCCCAAACTCATCCTTAACTACCAGTAATGCTCTTGATGTTAAATCTGCCATCTGAAATATGCTCCCTTAGTTAATGAAGGATAATGAAGTTACTTATAAATTCATCTTATCTTTAAACTAAATATTGTATTTTACATATATAATAAAAATCAAATATTTACATGACTTGATTTGACAGCTTGCACCCAAGTTACCTCATCTGAAACAATACTGCGTAGTACTTACAAATATAAAATCATCTTAGAAATATAGGCTTCGAAGGGACCTTAAACGGTCATCTAGTCTAGCCCCCAGCAGAGCCAGAACCGAATATACCTAGTCATACCTCTGTTTTGGAGGGGGGATAATTAGGATAATTATCATACTTTATTTTAATACGTCTTTTAGATGCAAACCATAGATATTATAGGGATGGTCACTATCAAAACACCTAAACAGCCAGACAGATCTCAAATTAACCAAGGGTGCTATATTCTATTCTCATCTATGCCCATGAGGCCTCAGATAGACCAATTTCTGCTTTCACTTACACTGGTCTAAGCACTGAGTCCCATAAGATGCTGAGCATTCTGTCATTGATCTAGCAAAGCAAAGCACTTAATTATGTACTTAATTTTAAACATATGAGCAACCCCACTTAGGTTTGGGTAATTTTTTCATGGTGGTTGAACTGAAAAATGGGAGGGCAGAGATTGATTTTAGACCAAAGTGTTTTGTTTGATTTGCAAAAATATTTTTTTCTTTTCATTTCATTTTTAGGGATTTTTAAACATTTTAATTTTTTTTCCAATTAAGCTAAGGTAAATTCCAAAATGAAACATCTTTCTGAAATGAAAAATCAAAACATTTCATTTTAAAAATGCTGAAACAATGTTTCAACTTTTCTGGGGTTTGTTTATTTTATTTTTATTATTAATTATTATGATTATTATTATTTGGCCAAAACTATTCACCAAATTCAACCTGAATTAACAAATAGTTTTGGTTGACCCAAATCTGAATTTTTCAGCAGGAAAAAAAAAACTATTTGCACAAAAAAAACCCTAACCCAACTGGAGTCCCACTGACTTCAAAATTTCTCATGACACTTACATGTTCAAAATTAAGCACATGCTTAAGAGTTTTGCTGGACCAAGCACAGCAACTTAATATCTTTACAGGGTCAAGCTTTAGATCCAGAACAACTTCACTGAAGCCAGTAGGAATAAAAGAGTCACAGCTGTATACCTGAGAACAGAATTTTATGCTATGAAGTTGCAGAGGCATAACCGAGTGAGGAATTTAGTCCCATGCATATAAACAAGAGCAGGATTTGGCCCATGAGTTCTTTTTAACAAACACAGATAATGTTTACTACAAATGTGGTTATGAGGCCATACACAGTATATTGTTACACACGCATCTATGTAAGATGTCATAATAAAATATCTTCACTGAATGCTACCTAGAAATTTCAGAACATGTTCAAGTGATGTGTGGATTTGCATTACTAGAAAGCCTTTTGTTTGTGTCACTTTGAAACAACCTTTTTAAAGCAGGCACCTTTGTAGTAAAAGGTATATAGATGCTGCTACAACTGCAGCAATCATTGGCTCTTCCTGTCACTATACAAACCAGCCATGAGAGAGGGGCATTATGTAAGGTTTGCTGTAAAGGAAATAATGGTGGGCTTAAAATAGCAAGGAGGTATCACTAAGCATTCAAATAAAATTAGCTGGTACTAATAACATTTTACTCTGAACAGACAGTGCCAAGCAAGCTGAAAAATTAATTTATTGTTTAATACCATCTTTACAAATCTGAGTCATTAGCATGCAAGTTTACAATTCTGCTTTGAGCTTTGTAATGTCCTGTCGTTTACCTATAGGGATTTACATCTGAATCCAGCTCAGTTCATAAGTGATTGTCCCGCAGGAGAGAATGACAGAACCATTATAGCTCCCTGCAGCAGATGATGGTAGTAATATTATTATTCTTCACAGTTTGGTGATAGTTGTTTGAACTTTATCATTATTAATAGAAAAAATAATAAAGGTATTAATATTTGAAAGCTCTCTGTATTGTGTTTAGTATCATATTATTGCTGCATTTTATGGCAAGTACCTTGACATTTCAGTGAATTTCCATTTACAGTATTACTGGTATAATCTACTCACTTTATAATTGCTTCTTGGTACTTCTGATATTTCCTCTCAATAAAAGGGCTTGCATATTAAATTTATATACACTTATCCCTGGAAATTTACATTGTTAGGCTAAAGTTTTGAGGCAAAAATATTCTCTGTGTCTGCTGGCCCAAATGAAGCTTCATGGGTCTCTTGGGTTCCACACTCCTGAAGAGTGATTACAGGTCTAAAGAACCATTCTCAAATGTCTGTTTAAGAAATCCATGAGATCTGCATCCTCGGGGACAAGCTGCTGACTATACCCAAACTGATAGCCACAGGAAGTTATGGGATTGATGTCAGGGGACTACACTAAGTGAGTTCAGTGTATGCCTCTCCCCACCAACATAACACCTGAGCAGATTTCTAATGCTATCGGGGTCTCAAGCCCTTAGTTTTGAACTGCTGCCATTTCCATGCTTAGCTGCTTTTCCTATCTATCCAGATGCCCTAGTTTAAATTCAAGCGTCTATAGCAGGGATCGGCAACCTTTGGCAGGGAAATCCACTGATGGGCTGGTATGGTTTGTTCACCTGCAGCATCCGCAGGGTGAGCGGATTGCAGCTCCCACTGGCTGCAGGTTGCCGTTCCAGGCCAATGGGGGCTGCATCAAATGGCAGCCAGCACATCCCAGTGCCATGCCACTTCCCGCAGCCCCCATTGGCCTGGAACGGTGAACCATGGTCAGTGTGAGCTGTGACCGGCCGACCCTATGGACGCTGCAGGCAAACAAACCATCCTGGCCTGCCAACAGATTTCCCTGATGGGCCACATGCCAAAGGCTGCCGATCCCTGATCTATAGAGTTCAGCGCCCACCCCCATTTCCTGCCCTTGTCTCCAGTTGGCTACTGTTGAGCAGGTTCAAAACAACTGCCAGCAATTTATCCTGCTTCCTGCAAACAGTAGTGAGAGCTTCCTCCAGGCCTGGAATCAGGCAGCTTTCCTCTTCCCCTGATGGTGCCCAGCTCTTCCTTGCAGTATCCCTGCTGCTTCCTCCCTGCCCTCCCTTGCCAGCCTCCAGAAGTACAACTGGAGCTCTGAGCACTTCGCCAGCTGGTTGTTGATCAGCCAGGGAAAAAGGGGCTGAAGCCTGAAGACACTGTGCTGCTCTCTTAAAAGTGCCTATCTCTGGAGATAGTTTTGGATACTGTGAAACTCAAGAGAGGAATAAAACAAAAGCAAGGCAGGTGTTTTGGGATGTGAGGCCAAAGGTAACAAGAGGCAATAAGCCATTTTTTTAGAGGAGGCTGGGCAAGACTGGTAAAGGAACTAGGACCAGAAGTTGTTAGGCATGGGAGTTCTGCACTTGGCAGGGGAACTTAGAGAGTTTTTACAAGGACTGGGAACTAGAGCAGGAGCAGATGTAGGAGGGAGTGGGAGTCTGGGGTTTGTGTGGGGGATAGCTGAGTCTCAGGGCAGAAGAACTTGGCAGATCTTAGACTTCCTCACTGAACAGATTTTGCATCACTTCCTGAGAGCATTCTGGCAAAGACCTCCCCTATGCCACAAACATTTCTTCAGGGCACTACAGCACTCTTAGTTTCACAAAATGACCCTGCAGTATTTTGCCTTACATTAATATGTTGCAGTTTTGTAAGATAAACAGTTTTCCTGAACAAAAACCCAGTCTTTAAAAAATCACAAATGCACCAAAGAAAAAACTTGAGGCCAAAAAAAAAAAAAACAAAAAAAAATCATGAGTCTGCCCTTTCTTAGTCTTGTGAATGATGTAACAAACAGGTGACAAACTCAGCAACAGGAGGGGCATCACTATTTCTATGTCTGAGGCTCAGTTTAAGCAAGCCATTTTCTCTTGACTCTCCAGTTCCACAGCAGCTTTGTTGCAATGTATTAATGCAAGAACATATTACATTATAGCTGCCATAAGAGTTCTTTGTATTGCACCATATGGTATTGCGTGAGATGCACTTTTGGAAACTGCCTGAGACATTTCATGGAATCACATTCACAGCAACTCTCATGAGGGCTACTCACCAGCTTTCATGGATCAGATGAGGTGCTATGAAGAACGGCAGAGCTGAAACGGAAGGGGTTTAAACAGCACCCAGTTAGCTAGATGATTCATGGCATATTATTGTGGTGGCTCTTACGAGCATCATTCACCCACACCTCCCTGAGGAGACTGTCCTAAGCAAAACAGGAAAATGCTGTAATAGGAAAAGACAGCTTATTCACAAACTACCTAGATCTGTTCCGCCACTTCAGATGGGGAAAAAAAACCCAACAAAACAGAAACAATATTGCTTATTCATTTAACTGTTCAAGACACAATAGCAGACAGCCTCACTGCTCTACGGATCTTAGGGCATGTCTACACTACAAACTTAAGTAGATCTATGTTAGGTTGAATTACAGCTGATGTCCACACTACACTCCTTCTGTCAGTGGTGCGCATCCTCACTAGGAGCACTCCCACCAGGGTTCTCAGCTCCTTGCAGCTCCCCACTGGCAGCCCAGCTGCCCCCCAGACTTCTTGCCTCCCTGAGCACTGAGTGGGGAGCAGAGATGGGGGCAGCCAGGCTTTAGTTGGAGCCCATCACTTGGCTCCAGGCTTTATTGTCAATTTCAGAGCTCCACCTGGAGCCATGAAATTGACAAGAATGACAGCCAACAGCTGATGTAAGGAATGCAGTATCTACACAGAAGACACTTTGGCACCCTAACTACATCAACATAAGCCCTATGCCTCTTGGGTTATATCAGTGTAGTGGGGCACTTACATCAGCAGAATCAAGACTGTAGTGTGTACACTGACATAATTAGGCTGACATAAGCTGCCTTACATCAACCTAACTTGATACTGTAGACCAAGCCTTACTGTCTAAACACACAGACACTGCAAAATACATTGGCAGATGAAGAAGGCTCAGTTGTAGAAAGCTCAGATGAAGAAGGCTCAAAATCCTCTGCAGTAAAAACTATTAACTATTCCTAATTTTTCATTCTTTTCCACCCTCCCACTTAGCTACCAGCACATGGAAAATGCTTCATTCTAAGGTCATAGACTTTCCTCTTTCAACTGATACTTACCAGCAGCCTGATTCTGATCTCACACCAGTTTTATCATTGACTTCAATAACTGATGTATACTGATCAGGCCACAAATGTGCAGCTTTTTGTGTTACCTCCTAATGTGGGAAGTGTTAACTCTTCAAGTACTCTGTCGACACACTATGAAGTAGGCAGCAGGTGGTGCTAAAGCACACTGCAGTCACTCTGCTAACACACGTGATCAAGAATGTAGCGTCACAATAGCTTCAATTTATCCCAGGTTTGAACGTGTCAACTTTGAGAGTGAGGAAGCAGTAACATTAAAGGAAACCTCTAGGATAGGTGGCTCTCTGAAAACTGTATTAGCCCCGATTGGTTTAGGCTACGTCCACATTGCAGGTGGAATCCCAACACAGGCAGATCGACACACACTAGCTCTGCTTGAACTAGCATGCTAAAAATAGCAGTGTGGCTGCAGTGACCCAGGTAGCCGTATGGGTTAGCTTCCCAAGTACATACCCAGGGTGGGGCGTGATTGTATCTGTGTGGCTAACTCAAGCCACAACCTGTGCCACCGTGGCCACATTGCTATTTTTAGTGCATTCGCTTGAATAGAGCTAGCATGTCTGTCTAGCCGCATTGGGAAATACCCATTCAATTGCAGTGCAGACATACCCATAGTCGTGTTTGTTCCCTATGAAACTGTACATCCAATTAAGGAGACTAATTTGATTCATCTTCAAGATTTTTGGTGAATTTCAGTCCTCATGGACATGAAAAAAACCGGTGGCATTGAGTAGAACAAGACATAGTTAAGACGCATACAAGCTTTCATCACTTTGTCAGTGCATCTTTGCTAACCTAATTTCCTGAGCAGCGACTATCAAACAAGACCATTTGCACACAGGTGACATGGCATGGAGAAATACTGGATTGAAGCAACTAAATTAATACCCCCCAAGAGGTGTCAGGCTATTGGATAACCCCTGAGCCTTTCTTACAATCAATTCAATAGAATATTAACACAATTACTCAATTAATTTGCATTGTGTTATGTTATAATAATATTGATCCTCCACAGCATTAACTTCACCATGGTGATTAAAATTGTAACATTCTTCATTTGTGGAAAAATTATAGATAATCCTGCTCAGGTACTTTTACTTTCATTAGGGCTCAGTCCTCCAAGCTGCTGAGGACACCTATGACATGTTGAGCACTGAAGCCAGCAGGAGCAAAGGTGTTGAGCACTTCCCAGGAATGCAGGAGAGAACCTCTAATAAAAAAGTAATGTAGCCATTTTTAATGACCTGAGAGAGTTGATGTACAGACATTCTGCAAGTTGCTGCTGACTAATACCAATGTGCAGGGTGTATTCTTCCACCAACATCTGGAGGAGCTACACATTCAGGTGTTCCACACATGCTACTGAAGGTATAAATTGTCCAGTTAGTGGGTGAACAGTCCTTTACAAATAGGGCCAAATTCTGTTCTGTTACTTCAATTTAAACAAGGAATTAGAGTTACCAATGCTTTATACTGGTTCGGCTGAGAAGACAATTTGGGTCTTAATAATGTACTTGGTTTATTTTGCAAACAGCCACAAATGTTTTCAGTTGCATCAAAAGTGTATAGTATCTGTAACAGATTCCCAAACTATAATAACCATTTACCACATAATCTTTCATTACTAGTACATCTACAAACTAGTGTTCACATGTTCTTTTGTGCTTTACTGCTGCAGGCCTAAACGCTTCATTCTTTACTTCAATGGGCGCTTTCTCTGAATAAAGCCTGGAGGATTCAGGTGCCAGAAAACATCTCCAAGTCTATGGCTATGTAATCTGGCAGCCTTTTCTCATAATAGGTTTTGTCTAATGATTATTTCATACTAGAAGATTTAAAAATGTATTGCACAAAATGTTAAAATGTCTAATTACTAGTTTTCAATATGTTGTATGTGTAAAAGTATATTTCTATTCTACAGGAGTTGGTGTCATTCTAAATTATAGAGGGATGCATAAAAATTATATGAATACTTAATATCAAAACGTTTACCTAAAAAAAGAAAGATTGGTTTAGTCTGAGCTTCCACTTACAAATTTTAAAATGACTCTTTTCTTTAGAATTCTGTTATAAAATAAAAGAATTAGGAGCCATGTCTGTAAGTGACCTTAGTGCTTAGGAAATATTAATGGAGTTTGGCCGTTTTTTAGCATTTTGGAGCATTGCACTTTATTTAAGTGCAGTTGCTTTCTTTATTCTCAATTCTAGTAAGTACAGCTCTGAAAATTATTGCTCAGTGCACACAAAGGTGTAAATATGTTGCACTGGTGTAACTATGTAATAACTCTCTTGGTTGTATTTACTCAGAAACTGGCCCATGGCACAGAAATGTGACTTAACAATCAAATACAATAACTGTTCATTTACTGTACAATGAGTACATCAATATTGTGAATACACTGTTTCTAGCTGTTTCATCTTTGCTGAAGATGATAAAACAATAAGAGGCATTCCAAAAATGTACAGTCTGTCCAGGAGCAGCAGAGGGCAGTCACACTCTGTGCTACACAGCACAGGCTGAACTGCAGCACATTTGCATTGTCTGCAGTACTGTCAAGAGCTGTCAAGCCTTGTGCAAGCAGAACTCTCCCCTATTCAAGAAAATTCCATAGAAATTTTATTCTAACTCCCTGTGAATTCTTAGTGCATTTAAAAAGAGAGACAGAAAAACCACAGTAACAAACTCTCTCAGAGCTACAAAATCCTCACATACACCCTGATGTACTCAGGACCAACTCCTGCTTTGACCTTAATCATGAGGTGTAAGGCATGGACTCCAGTGGAGCTACTCCAGTGGATAAGTGAGCAGGATGTGGGCCTTAGGGATTTGAGATTCTTTGCAGCAGCAATGGTGAGGGACCAAATAATACCTCCTAAACTGCAGAAGCCTCAAGCAAGTTTTATTTAAGCTTATCAAGTCATAATGAAAGTATCATCTTCTCTATATCCCTGATACATTGCTATTGCAATTATTAATAGGAGGATGTATGTGTAAATAATAGTGTCCATGTGTTTCTGAGTGTTGTGTCCTGATTTTGGTTACCCGCTGAACAAATGGGTTCTCTCAGTACATGACCTAGATAAAATAATTTCTTATTCCTCAACCTAATTCTGTAAGGCATTAGTATGGGGGAGAGATATTATGTGTGTATTACAGATGGCCCTGAAAGAATCCAAGAATCTAAAAATACAGTAAGTTTTACAGGAGAGGCTTCGTACGGTGGCTGTCTCCTCCTTGACATCACCATTCAGCTGGCTATTGGAATGAGACTAATTTAATTAAGAGAACAGCTCATATAAAACATTTTTGTCAGATTATCCAAGTCCTATTCACCTTGCTTGAGAACTCAAACAAGTCTTCTCTCAAGTAGTCCAGCCGTGCCGCCCCCCCCAAGTCCCCCAATCGATTCCTTCATGCCAGCTCAGTTGAGCATAGCAATAATAGTAGCAATTGGCACAAAGAAAATGATTGAATTTAATGTAAAAACTATCATATTATTTTTCTAACTCTGACTCCAGTGCTCAAGACATTTGCTGGTTAGAATTTGCTGAATGCAGGCTTCACCTTCCACTCCTTAAAAGCTCAATATGTGCTTTACCTGAGTGGGGACTGCAATGTTTGTCCTGGGACCCCCAAAAGCTTTACATAGTCTTCTCCCCTTTCTGTCCTCAGCTTTCCAAAGTATCTGAAGAAAAAGCAGCACTTCTGTACAACGAATGTCAATAGTTTTCTATTATTTACTATTATTGTTTCTATTCTCAACATGAAACCACTACACAGAGTAGTTTAAACACAGGAAAGTCAGATAATTTAGAGGGATGGCTTGGTTCCAGTTTCCCTGGGCCTGAGATTTTATTTCCTAATAGTGAATGTCTGTATCTGATTTCAGAATGTGCAGCATATATACAATTCAAAATGTAAAACTATTTCATTTTTAAAGAAAGAACAAAAGCAAAGAAAAATTATTCTTAGCATTAAACAGTACAGTCCTTAAGACCCAGAAAAGAATCATATTAAATTAACACTGGGGGGTTTTGTGTATGCAGAGGGCTGAGAGGGTGATACAAGTTTTCCAATCTACCTTTCTCAAAGTAAACACATAAACAAACAAAAAACACCTCAACCTGACCAAGGAAGAAGAGTGTCAGAAGGACGTAATGGAATCCCTGCAGCAAAACTCTACTTCAGATCTAGGTTTCCTTCCACATGACATGTTGATTGCTTGCAGCAAAACCAGGTTCTTTTCAACAGCATGTTCCTTTATCATCACAGAACCAGCAGTTTCAGATTTCATTCTTGTGATCTTAATAGCTTGCTGGAATTCATATTCAGAATACAGCTTTAGTGTATGAAGCTGGAAAATGTCTAACAATATATTTGTATATTACCCAGAAGTCTCTGGAAGAGGATTGGTGTATTTTGTTTATTCCAACATTGCTTTTTTGGTTTCAGAACACAGAACAAGAAAAAAGTGACCTTTGCGCTGTTTCAGAAGTGGCAAGAGTGTGCAGCTATTACATGACATGGTGTTAAAAGACAACATTCCTTGAAGGAAAGATTTGGTTTGCAGTCCTTCAGAAGCACCTATTAAACCCTTTAGTTATGAAATCATCTATTTGGCACTCCTAAGTATTTGTATACATTCAGACATAATTAGCATTGTTTGTGTGCTCTCATTAAGAATCTTAATTATAACGTTATCTCAACTCTGAATATTCTTGCTTCACAGAACTTAAAAAGTGGTCTGTTAATGAGTCAGTGTTACTTAGGTGTAACTTTTTGTACAGTAATGTGAGAGAGACAGAGAGTGATCTTTGGAGGTATTCCGTGTCCTCTCAGAGCATTCAAAGCCCACACCATGTTTCTATTTCAACCCTTTTTAAGAACCCATTTTCCCATCTTTTCAGTATGGGCTTTTTGAAAGAAAACATATCACACAGCATTCACGGGTCTGTACTTATTTTTAGTGGTTCGGAAACAATACAAAGTCAACTTACTGTATGTCCATATCCCTTATATAAATCAGAAAATGTTGGTGATGGTACAGAAAGTGCATCTTAATGAACTAAAACAAATATGGGCCTGATTTTCCTCTTTTTGCTTTCTGTGCAGTTCTAGAGCTAATTAAGTACACATCCCTGGGAGAAAATTCTGCCTTCAGCTTCACCAATTTCAGTCAAAGTAGTTGCATGGATATATCTGAAGGCATAATCAGGTCCTCTCACCCAACTAAAATCATGATGTAAATTTATACCTGGGCTCTGATCCTGTGATCAGACCTATGGAAGCAGACCCTTGCACCTCCTAGAGTCCAATGAATGCAGTCAGGTTCCTCACAGCACAGAGATGTGGCCCCATGAGCATAGATGTCAGATACGCTGACATGCTGATATGCTGTTCTTTTCAAGATGGAGCATGAGGCATGTGACTCAAATTTCCTGGTCTTTGTTATATTCTTGGCATTATTTACTCATTGCTATTTTTGTATTTTATTTCACATTTTAATTAATCAGACATTAATTTAATCTCCTCTTTGCAAGGCTGGTTATAAAATGCATATTACTTACCTGAGACCCCAGATCTTTTCAGTCCCATGAGTAAATCCATAATTAGTCAGTTTTGTAAAATGCATATCATTTACTTGACAGACCAGAGTGGCTTTTCAGGAACTGTCCTCCTATCTTGGTTAAGTGCATAATTAGGCAGTTTTTGAAAACCCATATTATGTTCCCCATATTGGAGGCATTCCAGTGCATTGGTTAAATATTCATTCTTTTTTTAAAAAAAAGATGTATTATTTACTCAGTTGACCAGGACAGCATCTAATTATGTATTTAAGACATGTGCTTTGCATAGTAAAAACAATACTTTAACAATTTATGAGAAAATTTCTGTACATAGGTAGTCAGTTTTTAAACCACAGTATCCTGGCCATTTACATGTTTCCTCCTGAAAGACTAACTCCATTGAGATGCAAGGCCATTTCACACTGGAAGGAAAGGAAGCAATTTTTTGTCTTTCACAGGCGCAAAAGTAATTTAAAACACTTAGATAAAAACTCCCCTTTGCACTGAATCTTTCAAACGCTTTGGGCCAGATCTTCCATGGTGAATAAGTGCAGCTCCATGGAGTTGGAGCTATGTTAATTTACATCAGCTGAGGATCTGGTGCATTATGTACTGGTTATTCTGCACTATTATTTTATAGCAACTATGCCTAAATGTGCGGGCAGGGTGACTCCCTGGAAAGTGGCTCTGAGCATTGTCACACTATTATCACAGAGTGCTTATTGAGAGACATTCACACCATGCAAAGAGCCTGCAGAAGGCCAATGTCATATATTGAGGGCTTACATGAGCTATAAGTGGTGCATAGGTCTTGGCCAGGCCATAAGCACAGGGGTGAATTTCACACACACTGATTAGCAACAGGCAAAAAGCATAAGGCACTAAGCAGTAGTACGAGTACACTTGAAGCAACTAAAGCTAAGGAGCAGAGCTAATAAAATATTTGATTTTTTTCAGTTCAGAGGCCAAATCAAAAAGTCTGGGATAAAAAAGTCATTTCAGATTGACCTGGAATGCCTGTTTTTTATCTCTCCATGAAATGAGAAACTGGAAAAAAATGTAGATCAAACAAAATATTTTGATCAACCCAAAACAAAGATTTTTTTGGTTTTCCATTTTGTTTAGTTTTTATGGGTATTTTACCTTTTAAAAATAAATTTAGCTAAATTTCAAAATGAATTGTTGTTTCAGAATGAAAAGTAGAAACATGTTTAGAAAATGTCAGAATGGCTTGATCTTTTCAGAAAAAAAAACATTATTTTTTCAGCCAAAACTTCTCAGAATTCAACCCAAATTTGCAAAGAGTTTTAGTTGGCCTGAAACTACATTTATCAGCTAATAAACTATTCAGATGAAAAATGTCACCCAGTTCTATTAAGGAGCACCTCTGGGGAATAATCACACTAATAATAATAATAATAGCACACTCTTATTCAAAGCTTTTCTACTGTAGATCTCAAAGCAATTTACAAAGGAGGTCATTTTAGATATGAAGAAACTGAGGTAGAAAGAGGTTAAGTGACTTGGCCAAGGCCATACAATGGGTTAGATTCAGGAATAGAACCCTGTTTTCCAGCTCATAGTCCAGTGCTCTATCAAGGGTCGGCAACCTTTGGCACATGGCCCATCAGGGTAAACTGCTAGCGTGCTGCGAGATATTTTGTTTACGTTGACCGTCTACAGCAGGGATCGGCAACCTTTGGGATGCAGCCCATCAGGGTAAGCCCCCTGGCGGCTGGGCCAGTTTGTTTACCTGCCGCATCTGCAGGTTCAGTCGATCAGTCCAATGGGAGCTGAGTCAAGTGGCGCGGGCCAAGGGATGTGCTGGCTGCCACTTCCCACAGCCCCTATTGGCCTGGAGCGGTGAACCATGGCCAGTGGGAGCTGCGATCAGCCGAACCTGCAGATGTGGCAGGTAAACAAACTGGCCCGGCCTGCCAGGGGGCTTACCCTGGTGGGCCGTATGCCAAATGGTCGACAGACACATCCCCATGCAGCTCCCAGTGGCCACGGTTCACTGTTCCTGGCCAATGGGAGCTGCAGGAAGTGGCAGCCATCATGTCCCTGTGGCCCGTGCCGCTTCCCGCAGCTCCCATTGGCCAGGAACAGTGAACCGCGGCCACTGGGAGCTACGGAGAGCTGTGCCTGCAGACTAGGGTAACGAGACCGGAAGTGTGAAAAATCGGGATGGGGGTGGATGGTAATAGGCACCTATATAAGACACAGCCCCAAATATCGGGACTGTCCCTATAAAATCAGGACATCTGATTTAACTGGGACTTGGTCCTGCTTTGAGCAGGGGGTTGGACTAGATGACCTTCTGGGGTCCCTTCCAACCCTGATATTCTATGATTCTATGATTCTATGATCTGGTCACCCTACTGCAGATGGTCAATGTAAACAAACTGTCTCGCAGCCCGCCAGCGGATCACCCTGATGTAGAGTGACCAGATGTCCCGATTTTATAGAGACAGTCCTGATTTTGTGGTCTTTTTCTTATATACGCTCCTATTACCCCCCACCCTATCGCAAAGGCTGCCGACCCCTGAACTTGGCCACTCCACATTAGGAGCTCCACACTAGTCATCTCATGTGAATGTGCTCATTCTGATGTTCATATTTCTTGCTGAGATACACTATGAGCACTCACAGACAGTAACCAGTACTTGCACCAGTTGAAACTAGTGAGCAGCCTGGCTCATATTTCCCATTGCTAGGCATCATGTGTGCTCCAAGTCATGCTCTACAGCAAAGGCTAATGTGAAGATGGAAAAAATCAGACATGAAACTACCAGCTAGATGAGGAGTGCAGGAGAAAATACGTGACTATTGATAGTTATTTAAGATTATGCAGTTCCCGACAGATCCTGCCACCCATACCTTAGTCTGAGTAGCCCCACTGAAATGAATGGGACTGTGTGTGTAGTAAGGCATTATTCAACATGAATAAATGTGTTGGCACTCTTTGATTTGGAAAATAAGAATCCTGTTAACTCCAGAGTCACAAAGGCATGCATTTAAGCTTAAGTATCATTGGAAAACATAGTTTGATCTTCAAAAGTACATCTGACTTTTTTTTACTGAATAAATTATGGGAGTAACTTTCCTAAGTAGAACAATTCACATTCTGGCATCTGCTCTGTCTCATTCTCTGTCACATTCTCAGGAAATTCATGGTTTTCCAAGAAGAAACACTGAAGTTAAAAAAAACAGATGCCTGAAACAAAGACTTTGATTAATCCTCCAATCACATTGATAGTGATAGCCACTTAGATGTACAGTAAATCTACTATGGTTTTCCTCCACCCCAATTTAAAAATAAGAACTCTTTCTTGCAGTAGGTGGGATGTTTCCAGAAATAATATATGAGTGGTGGCTATTTTGCCCAGCAGGTTCCTTTATCACTACAGAACAGGAAAGTTGACAGGCTTTGTATTTGAAATGTAATTAGTTTGTGGGAGTACAGTCATAATGAAAGTAAAATTTACATTATTACAGACAAGTGATTATTTGTTCATTCAAATAGGAGTAAAAAGTGAATTCCAAGATTATATTCAGTAGGCTTATTCAATCAGTATCCTCAAACTTCTTGTATTTTTGTTCAGGAAAAAGGAGGATACCAGAGATTTAATTCAGATCTGTATGTGAAATCTTTTAAGATATCAAAAGAAGATCAAAATTATATTGGGTCTGATTTCAGATACACTAGGGTAACTATTGTATCACTCCAGTTTAACCCAGACTATCAGTGCAGAAGCTCCCTCTTAGAAGCAAATGTAGAGATTTTCAACAACCCAAAAAAGACAGAAATTAGCTACCCCATGTAATCGAAAACTTTAACTCTGTGGACTAAGTTCCGCCATCAAACATGCAGAGAGCTCTCATTGACCTCAACATTGCACATGCATATCAAAAGATGGACTTTGGCTGTACAGAAATGCCACCAATTTTAGAAAAGCTTGATAACATGTAAACCCTTAAACATTTGTATGTATAATAGTTTGTGGCTTAATTAGGTCATGAGCGCTATACTGATATGCATACAGGATTCCTGTTCATCTCAATACGTGTTCTGCTCATTTGTTCCTGAAGAACATGGATCACTTTCTAAAGGATAGTAATATGTACATGTCACAGCTGAAGGAACACTTGCCCAATCAAAATTCCCTCACCACTTACACATTGGGGCATACTGTACCAAAGTTCAGATTTACACACACACACAGTGTTAACAGCAGAAGTCACCAGCCTCACAAGTACATGAGATGTTTCATTTATTTTACATTTTTTAACTTATCTTCTCCCTTGGAAGTCCCAATTCTCAACAAATAAATTATCTTGTCATCCAGTTCTCCACCTATTTATGTCATCTCACTGTAGGGCAGAAATCCTATAAAGTGCCCTCTGGTTCAACCAAATCCTGAATGCAGGTAGAATAATACACTGAACAAAAGCAATTTGATGAGCAGCTCCAATCTGCACAGAAGTCCAATGTGTGTTTTGTAAATGTTCCCCTGGAGCACAACAATGCCTGCGTATTAATCCAATAAGAGAGTATAGCTGGACTCCTGCAGAGGGCAGACTTAAGTAGATTATTCATAATAGCCTGGGTCAGCACCTTGCAATCTGCCCCATGTAAGGGGTGGTGTGCAGTTGCATTGTCCCAGGAGCAGTCTGGGGACTAAATGGTGATCCTGCTTTCCCCATATGGTCTTTTTCTGGCACAGATTGCTTCTTCCTCTGTGCTGGCTCAGCTGTGCTCGGAGTGATGAAGCCCAGGTTGCACTACTCCCTGTCACCTCTCCCCTGTCAAAGAGGAAGCGCAATTGTCTCCATTCCACACAACTACCTGCAGAATGGACAGTCCATGCAGGGCAGTAGGAACGCTCATTATGCCTCCTTACTCCCTTGTGTGGAAGCATATCCAGGGTCTTAATTGTACTCAAAGAGAAGTGGATCAAGAGTTTATGGTCAAGACCCCTTCTACCCTGAGGCAAGATGGTCCTAAATCCCACAGCAGATAACTATGTTTTCTGTAGCGCTTTGGAGCCACACACCGAAAATCACCAACAGATTCAGAAAAATTTTAAAACAGCAACATTTAGCAAATGTAGATGAACACAAATAATCCATTCTGCACAGTATTCCTTCCATTATGTATTTTTATATTCAGTTTTGTGCTGACCCCGGATCTTCAGTGTTCAGTAAATTTGTACATTGAAGAAACACAGCTCCATTGTAGAAATTGCCGTGGGGAAGCGGAAGGTTTTTCCAAATGAGTAGGGGCAGTTGGGACAGTTTGGGGTTTGGTATCCTGAAGGAGTCAAGAAGATGGGGAAGGGATACATTTCCTTTTTCGCTTTCCCTTGTGGGCAGAAGTAGGGGTGAATTCAAATTTTAGAGAGAAGTATAAACTACTCAGCAACCCTCGACAACAGCCAAGTATCCCAATGCACCCTACCCCAGTCTCCTCTGTGTCATCCAGTTATCATGAATAAATATGTTAGCTGGATGTTTCTGGAAAAATCATCAACACTGACATAGTTATGGGTGCCTTTTAAAATGTCAAGCTTCATATATAACACCTATAAAGATGAATGGAGCAGTTTACACCTCTCAGAGCTATTATTTCAGGCTGCCTGCAGACTCCTGCAGTATGAGTTTATACTTGGTTCATGTTTGAAAGGTTTTCTTTTCAACCTTAAAGGCTAGAATTTTTTTTTCAATTAAATCTTAGATTTTGTGGCACAGTTTCTATGCAGGAATGTACAGAGTCCTGGTTATCCTATCCCAAAAGATAAAATGCCCAGACAACTCATTAGACAACCCAAAAGCCATACTGGAACTATTAACAACCCCAGTGCTAATTCAATAAAAGAGATGCATATGTTTCAGAAAAGTACAGTATTTTTGCACCATATGTAGGCTTATGTTGCAAATCATGATCATTCACAGTAAGCATGACAGGACCATTCTTTGTTTCTGAGAGACAGCATCTATTTCTCAGTCTAAATGTCCCTCTGACCACGCTCAAGCAGTGTTTCAGAATCTAGATGCAAGCCCATCACAGTTAATGTTTAACATGCAATTTACAATTACTGATAATTGGTGACCAAAAGATTTGATATTAACACTTGAAATTATCAAGTGCAGTGGTCAATAAATTGGAGTTTGACTATCTGTTTTTACAGTATCCAATTAACTTAAAACTATTTCCTAATGGCTGGACCTATGTACTGCTATATTTACTCTAAAGTAAAAGTAGGTCTCAATCTGCCTTATTTTGTTTTTATTTCATTTTTTGCTTTTCCTTAAATCAGCAAATCCACTACATAGCCTCTTGCTGATTTTAAGAGGCATATGCTTCTTAATCCAGTGGTGTATGAATTATGGCAGTAAATGGCTTTGAAAGTGCCTCGAAAGCAAAAATATGGAAATTCCCCCCCCAAGAGAATAGGATGAGCAGTCATTATTTTTGCGAATGCAGAGAACACTGCCCAAGTGTGCCAAGACAGTGTGTGTATAATTGTTTGTCTCTTTCTCTCTTTGAAGTGGTTTTTTTTTTTGAAAACTGTAAACCCTCAGACACAGTCAAGGACAGCATCCACAGCTTGGTCAAGAACACTAACATATCTACATATTCACTAAGTCATAAATCTTCGATACTTTGGCTATGCATATATGACACATGACCCTTATTTCTCCCTTGTGCTTGCACTCCGAGAGACAATAGAGGTCCAGTAAAGCACACAGCCTCCCTCTTAGGTAATATTTCATATGGATCTCTTTGCAACTACCAACACACCAAGGTAACTGAGCTGCAGTCTGGGAGGGGACTCTAACCACCATTGTCTTAAATTGTCTAATTTGGATAAAATGAGCAAGAAAATTCCCTCAGCTATTTGTTAGTGTAATAATGTCATCTATATGTTTCTTGCATTGCAGTGTTCTGTTTTGTTAGGGGAAACAAACTATATTCTGAATTCTTTGGATATTTGGTTCGATCTGTCTGTCAGACATTAATTAGTTTCATAGCAATCTCTCACTGCTGTCTTGTGGAAAGACTGCAAGAGTGAAAAATAAGCCAGGATGACAAAGGGAGAGCTTGACTTGCTTCTGACCAAAGAAATCTGTCATTAAGAAAAGGTTCAGAACTCAAATCCAAAGCTTCTTTGACTACCTTGTGGGATATCAGATGACTATATTAAAAACATTAATACGGTCTATCTGAGAATAACATTTCAAAGAAAGGTATACATTTGCCGAATGAAACAATGTACATAAGCAACCACAGAAAGGGATATTTTCATAGCAGTGTGCTGAACTAAACCACACAATTCTCATTAATGTCACTGGGTGTTACATAGCCAAAACACTGAATGAGGCTTTCCAAATTAACCTCAAAATAATATTATGGAGGCCTCAGTAGTGACTCTGGATTTAAGGGTTTCAGAGTAGCAGCCGTGTTAGTCTGTATTCGCAAAAAGAAAAGGAGTACTTGTGGCACCTTAGAGACTAACGAATTTATTTGAGCATAAGCTTTCGTGAGCTACAGCTCACTTCATCTGTAGCTCATGAAAGCTTATGCTCAAATAAATTTGTTAGTCTCTAATGTGCCACAAGTACGCCTTTTCTTTCTGGATTTAAAGTTATGTTGAAATTTGCACTTAGACCAGTATGAAAATCCCTGTATTTCATACTTAAATTATTACATTTTGCCTCCAAATTTTACATACAAGAGGGCTGAGTTTTGGCTGCATTATAGCACTTATATAGTGGTATAACTCCACTGAAGTAGTGGAGTTATACTGACCATTACAGCATTTTATCTTTGTTTTGTTTTGTTTGGAGATGGGGTGGAGAATCAGATCCCAATTCTACAGCTAAGACAGATATTTTCAGAGGTTTTTAGTTTTGTTGGTTGGTTTTGGATTTTTGTTTCTTTATTTCAATATATTAACTTTGTCTGAAAGATTTTCAAATACCCATTTTTTTAAAAAATTTGCCTCTGGGAATCTGACCTTTTTTGACTCCCAGTAGCTAAAGAATCAGTCACCACAAATTGCAAACCACACCACACAAAATTTGATGACATCTTACAGGAAGGCCCTTTTCCTATTTTTAAAATATAACTCAATCTAAGTTATCCCTCTAATTCATCATAGATTCTCTTCAGCTCCAGCAGGTGAAGCTGACATACTGGCAATTATTGCAGCTGCTTCCTGATATTTCCCAGACTGTCTCCCCAACTCACCAGTTCTGCTCCTCAACCCTCTCTGCAAACTTGACTGCCTTGGCACACCAGCCAACAGCACTAAGGAGAGTCCAGTATCCAGCACAAAACCTCACTTCTCCAGCCCTTCAGAACTTCCTTCTTCCTTTGACCCATCTCCCACAGCTCCCTGAACCTCTGAAAATGAAGCTGCTTTGATTTAGGCAGCTAACATTAAGCACCATGTTTGAAAATGTTGGTTGATACGGTTGTGCTTTTATATGAAAGATGCAAATCTTAGTGTTATATGTGGCACTTAACTTCATGGGCTAGAGGGTGGCATTAGAGCACTAATGGTGCAGCTATAACTTGTGTTAACTCATGACTATACATTCCTGGCTTAAAAAGAGGTTGAGATGACCCTTGCCTTCTCAGAGGCATCCCATCCCTAGACCAGATTAAAGGATTAATAGTTGCTGGACAAGAGTGGACTTCGCTTATTCTGTTATAGTAGAAAAGTGGGATGGACTGGCAGCCAACACTTCAAAACATGTCTCCTAAAGGATTTCATGGGGAATTGGTCTACCAGTTCATGCCCCACCCCCAAAAGTAAGATGGGAATTAGGCCAGCCAATTGCATCCTTAAAACATAGGGGGTGGGTAGAATGCCACTGGTCCTTTTCCCTTCCCTAAAACAACTCAAGATATGGGGAGTCCAACCCTGCTGGCAGTAAGTCAAATGGCCTATGGGAGCAATGGGCATGTGTGTGTATGTGGCCAGAGTAGCATTGTTTGGATGGGGAAGGAACTAAGGGCTTGATCCAATGTCCACAGAAGTTAATGGAAGTTTGCCCATTGACTTCAGTGGGCTGTTGTTCAGGACCCATGAAAGGGCCAGATAGTTCACACAGGCATCCACGTAATTAAATCATCATCCAAATTCTGAACAGTGTGAGGTTAGCGCATCCCTCATACCTACCTATTGGCAAGATGGAGGAAGAGTAACACCAAATGGTGTTTTCCATTACTATCTTTCCCTGGCTAGGAGCACTTTGTTGGTATAGCTATACCAGTGAAGTGCTTCTAAGTGTAGAGTATAGCTTATTCCAGCTCCCATGAACGAAATAAGCTATACTGGGGAGGGGAAACCATAGTTTTACTGGTATAACTGCATCTATAAGAGGGACTTCAGACAGAATAGCTATGCTGGACCTAGGACTGACAAAATATTTTAGATTTGGCCCCATCTGTATATGGCATCAGTTCCCAGGATTAGAGGAATCAGTGTTTAAGGGAGCTGTCCTTGGCCAGAGGATTTGGATATGAAATCATGCCTTGGGGAGTGCTAGGGACTATAGAGGGAAGCCAACAGGGAGTGTATGGAAGAGACCCCTCATATCTCAGACAGGAGATTTTAAAACATTCAGAACCCTAAAAATGATGATAAAAGACAACGTAACTATGTTATCATACTAGTAACAAACATTACTCATTTGCTCTCATAATACTGCAATGAATTGCATAAACTTTTCTTTAGAAGCTAAAGAACAGAATGAATGGCAAAATTATGAAAAACAGAAACTTCACTAAAATATGAAGAATGGGCTTCTCAGTTTTTACTCAGTCCTTATTCAAACTGTATCCCTTGGGATTTCAGAATTCAGCCCAATAATTTTAGAAACACTATGATGAAAGATGATCAAGACATTTTAAGGTCATTTTCAATAATTCAGTTAGATCAGCAACTTCTAACGTGATCTACACATACCCATAGTAGCATACCTTAATACAATAATGAAGGAACAAACAAAGAAACTCCTCCAGAGCACAAAGAGGACTTGCCAGTCCATTGTGTTTTCTTTAAAATGTTTTAGAGGATTTGCCATCAGAATGATAATCTCAATAAGCAGTAATTTTGATACATGGCCTGTGTAATTTTTAATAATAAGTGACCCTTAAGAGGTCTGGAGATTTGGTTGACATATCCAAACATATCCACATCTCATTGGGTTAAAAAATTCATCTCTACAGGCTTTCTAGTAAAAATTCAGAATTTGAAATTAGTCGTTTCAGTCAGGTCAAACAAACCGCAAGAAAAACTTTTTAACTGCATTTTTTAACTACTTCCTTCCCCAGCTGAAATTTGGAAGTGCAGCTGTGTAATAAATAAATAAATAGAACACCAAATAGCTAAACCTAGGATTTTCAAAAATTAATGCCTAAATTTAGGCTCCTAAGTCTAAAAGTGCCTATTTTTCAAAAGTGCTGAGCAGCCAGGCCTCATGTTGAAGTCAAATTATATTAGGCCAAAACAAATAAGACCAGTATTAGCAGTAAGCCGGAGAATGCACTTCTGGTCCCTGCCAAGACAGGAAGTACAGAGGCGTGTGAAAATGGCATGGAATACATTTTAAAATTATATAGAGTTTTCCAAATCTCCAATATGGTTTGTTTCAGGATTTGTATAAAAGTTCATCTTCTTTTATCCAAACACATTCCTAGTAATAAGTACTTGTGTCAAAATGGCTTAGCTGTCAGAATAGTCACCTCTGAGTCTAATGCTTATCAGGACAAGCTACCTGTCTGTATGTCTGTCTAATGCATTACTAAAGTGGGCATCACCATAATACCTAGGTGCCAGTTTGAATTCTCACCCCATGCTCATGTGACAGTGCAGCTGTTGGGGAAAGCAAAATTGTGCTATGCTAAAGCCAAAATGAGAAACCATGACCACCTCTGTCCAACTTTGGCAACTGTTCATGTGGAAGTTGATGGCATCTTTTCAGATGAAGTAGTGGATGCATTCCAGTGTCCTGACCCATGGTCTCTACCTACATAAAATAGCTCATAATGACCAAGCCTGTACATGAAATTTTGCTGACCACATATTGGCAATGGTCACATATAAAGGGGGGGAGGGGCACTACCAGGCCTTGGGAGACCTGACGTACAAAAGTCATGATGCATCCGATGAAGTGAGCTGTAGCTCATGAAAGCTTATGCTCAAATAAATTTGTTAGTCTCTAAGGTGCCACAAGTACTCCTTTTCTTTTTACTATTCTATAGTATTCTGCAGAAATTCTAAGAAAGCAGCACTCTTCACATGCAAAAATAACTACATTCACATAGATTGTAACTAAAAGAGTTATGTAACAGCAGCCATAGCACTGCTGTTTTATCGGCAGCATACAGATTTTAAAACATAATTTGCTCGCAGGTACATAGATATGCATGCTATAAAGAGAATGGATCGATCTTGTGACTTTGGTAAAACTTTCTGCAGGCAATTACAAAACATGGGTCCAAGTGACATAACGGGAGCTGAGGGCACTCAGAACCTGGTAGGATGGGGCCCTAAGCGTGGGTTGCAAATATGGAGTACCCAAACTGCTAGAAAAATATCTTGGTGCCGAAAGCATGTGAGAGAGAAGTTCAGAAGTCCGGCATCACGCTCAGAAATAAAAAAAAAGAAAGAGTGAATTATGAATTCATCAAACCATTACAGTATATTGTGATGTTTTCTTTTGTATACAGTATCGATGACTGTGTAGTATGCTCATTGAAAAAGCAACCCAGGGTAATTGTCAGGGATCTTCATTCTGAGTGCAGGCTCTACTGGAAATTAATTGCTTCAGTGCAATCTGAACCACATCATAAATGTCATGTAGAAGTTGCAGGGAGTGAAGAGGCAATGACAGCTCTATCCGCACTGTTTCATTTAAAGGTGGGTAAAACACACTGCGACAGAAGTGCTCTTCATCAATAATTTAGTCCACAGTGTAAAGCCAAGCCTTGCCAAAGATGCCAGGGGAGCAGCTACCTCCCTGGTTTTAATGACACCAGCAGGGAGGGGTTGAGGGGCCAGCTCAAATCAACATTCATTGCACATCTGGGCATGTCGGCAGATGAAGATATCAAGGACTGAGCTGACAGGACAAAGGGTTGAAAAAGGAAGCGTAACCTAGAAAACCTTTACTTTGAATTCTTTGTATAAATTCAAGGGGGATGACAGTTCCTAAGGTCATCTTATATAATAAAACTTCAGTGATCTACATAGTGAATTTTAACTCTTTCCAACACGTAATCAAAGAAGCTGCAAGTTAAGTTTATATTATTCACTTTATGAATGTAAAATGCAGTATCCTTGATTCTCTGAATAATACTATTTTAATGAGCAGAATGTTAACATTTATATGCCTGACTTCATCTCAATAACCCTAATTATAGTACCATAGAAGGCCCACTATAGTGGAGGGTAACTGGAGTTTCTATTATAAACCCTTATCTTGGGGGAGTTTTATATCTTTGCCATTTCAAAGTATATCAGCCTAAAACTTGGAATATAGTTTGGCAATCCACTTTGTTTGGGGTTTATTTTAAATTACAATTCCCATTTTTTAGCAATAGATTAGTTTCTGTTTCCTCCACAGTGCCCGTTTCTTGCTAAAAAATGTATCTTGATGGGTTTTTGAGAAGATCTACACAAAAGCACAGTTCCATTTTTTAAATGGAATGTGACATGCAGATGACACAGGACAGTACCAAACTATTGTATATTCACCCCAGGAGGTTTTGAACTGTAGACACAACACTGCTGAAGCTGTCCTGATTTGTGACGTCATCAGAGTCCCAGAGCTTTTAGCCAGTAATGTGTTCTGGGTTATGTATGTGAAGTTCATCTTGGGGCTGGTTGAGTCAGTGGCGAGCCTGCTAATTACTATATGGTGATATTTAGTGCTGACATTGGAGAAGACAAGCAGGTGACAAAAAAGTCAGTGCAACAACTTCCTCAACAACCCTCCAGGCTCCAACATTCTCTTTTTGTCCACATAGCAGCAGTGCCAAGAAACAACTTTTTTCATCACGATCTAACCAGAAGAAGTCTCTTCCTCTCGTATCCTGCCCTTCCCAAAGTGATTCCTGCCTTTGTCAACTCAAGGTTACATTCCTGTAAGTCACTCTCCCTGGAGTGATATTTGAGAACTAGTTGGAAGATAGGCAGCTAAGCCAGTTGTATGTCTTTAAGCAAGGTATGCTGATAAGAATATCTCCTACCTGTGCTCTTTACTTTCTGCGAGCAGCCAATTCCCTTCTGGGTGAAACTCAAGATGCCTGTCATGACCTACAAAGCCCTAACTGGCCTGGCCCCCTCCACAACTACACTCAGTAAGAAAGCTTCACAAAGTACC
Organism: Dermochelys coriacea; assembly: GCF_009764565.3. NCBI lineage: Eukaryota > Metazoa > Chordata > Testudines > Dermochelyidae > Dermochelys > Dermochelys coriacea. The sequence continues at coordinate 188,485,112 of NC_050070.1, forward strand.
ACTTCAGTGAGGGCTACTGTGCCCCACAGAGGAGTGCAGATTTTTGTTCCAAAAGAGCTTGCAATCTAAATAGACAAGAGAGAGAAACAATAGGAACAGATACAAAGTCACAGAGAGTGACTTGCCCTAGTCAGAGTCAGTCAGTGGCAGAGCTGGAAATAGGTCCGCTGATACCCAGGGCAGTTGTTGCGACATGGGGTCATGAGCAGACTGGCCTAGCAGGTAAGGACCAGGAGTCTGGCCTAGTGGTCAGAGCAGCAGTAGTGCCTGGTGGTTGGAGCAGGAGTCTAAGTCAGTGCCAAGAATCACAAGTCAAGGGTCAGACCCAGAGTCCAAAACAGGGAATGAGAGCAGGGTGTATTGTAACAACAAGTCAGATGCTACCAGATTCCACAGACAGCCTCCTGGAACTCCCTCCAGGCTTAAATAATGCATCTTGACTAATCAGAGGTCACTGGGGGTGCTGCCAATCGGGTATTCCACGGGCAGCATTTCCTGTGGTGCTTATTCCCCACCAACCCCCAGGGTTGCTAGTTCATGGATTGTAGCTCTGTCATGGCTAGTGAGTGGTGGCGTGGAAGTGTCAGTGATCTGGTGCCCTACTAATCTGGGTTCTAGTCCTCTGAATCCTTATGGCCATGCCCTATTCACTAGTCCCTACTGCTGCCTTCTCAACATGAACCTCCAGCCAAATCTGAAGGGCTGGAAGCGAACCAGACCAAATGGAAGGATCTGATTTATTAACCAAATCCTGCAGGATTCACAACTCCTGAGTCACAATTCAATTAATTCTCTGGGTTTTCTTCTGAGATGACAACTTTCACTCATAGATTCAGAGTTAACTGCACAATTTTAGCAGTGTAAAACCTATAGAGCACAAGGGTTGCACAGAGGATGGTGGTGGAAACACAGATGCAAAAACAAAAAAGTTAGAAATGTGAATCATACAACAAGAGGCAATTGCAGACATAACTTGTGCCACAGCAAAATGATGGTGTTTGCTCATGCAGTAGTATGTTCTGAAAGGTTAAACAATACAGTCTAGATTGTAATCTTCTCTTGCACGGCCCCTTCACGAGGACAGAGCATGATAGCAGTCCATGTGTGGAGGAGCTACCTAGTCCTTTCTCCTTCCAAAGAGCAATGTCACAAAAGACGGAGAAGTGGGAAGGAGATGGAGTAACAGTCCTGTCCCCGCTCTGCCCCAGCCCACCAGAACAGGGCTGGTGCTCTCTGTTCAGACAGCTGCCAGACATTAGCATTATAAATGAAGTCCAACTTTTCAAGTTGCACAGTTGAGCCCCATATTGCCATAGCCAAGCTCTAGGTCACATGGTGCCAAGATGCTGAACTGTCTTCCCCAGCTCCGTTCAGCCAGCTATCTGACACCAGCATTACAAATGATGCTACGTGGCTAATGCAGTACTCTTATTCATGCTGGTGGAATAAAGGGAAAAGATGATAATTATCTGAGAGCCTGATTAGGAGGCTGATTGGTTCTTTAAGAGTTTTAAAATATTGTTATTCATGGTAATTGGTAAGGTTATTGAAAAGCCACTTCAATTTGTGCCTTTTGTCTTGGTACCTTACTTTTGGGGGGAAAGGGGGAACAATGGAATTTTAAAGCAATAGAAAGTTAAAGCTCCATTTCTTCCCCTGCTGAATTGCAGAAAACTGGGAGCCCTAATTATAGTAAACTCAGATAATAATAACAGATTGCACTACTAATATACATGTGGAGAGATTAAAAGTAAGGGCGTGCATATGCAGTAGAAAAGGATAAGCACAAAGCAGTGTGTGATACACTTTTCTTCTAAAGTGCCAGACTAAGCAGAGCAATTTAAAGAGTATGGGAAACAAAGTAATACCTTCCTAACAAGCAAGTAAGGGATTAACAGCAGGAAATAACAGCAGTGTGCTCTTAGGGCTTGATTCTCACTCCATATGTAAGCATTTACACAAGTGCAATATGAGACCAAAGTAGGTATAAAATGATACTGGATCAGAATGTTTTACACTCACTTTTCACATAAATGACTCCAGAAGAGGGAAAGGCAGTAGAGGACCAGGGCCTTTTAACTGCTACACTCAAAGTGCATTAACTTATTTAATTTTAAATGATCATTGCCAGATTCTCAGCTGGTGCAAATTGGCATAGTTCCACTGATTTAAACAGAACTACACCAATATACACCAACTGGTAATCGGCCCAATTTCCAAGTTTAAACAGTATATAATAAAATACCCTATTGTCAAAATGGGTAATGAAGATTCTTAGGTCAGGTCCTCAACTGGTATAAATTGAAACAGTCAACAGCGCTATATAGCAATTTACATCAGATAAGGATCAGCCTTATTATTATTTTTCTTATGCTCATGGTGGGGTTACTCCAAAAGTAAAGTAATTTCTTATATAACCTGAAGATCCAAATAAAAAATGCAGCCAAATGATTACCCATCAGGACGGTCAGTTTGAAATTCTAGCCTAAACACCTACTCTGCGCATTTCTTCAAAGTAAAACAGGGTGGTCTGAAGGAACGGGCCTGGGTCTGAGCCTGAGAGACAGGAATTCCTGAATTCTAATTTTGCCTCTTTGATGTTGTGCAAGTGATTTAGAGCTAGTCTACACAAAAAACTCTACAGTGGTGCAGCTGCATTGATGCAGCTGCGCTGCTGTAGCACATCTGGTGAAAACACTCTATGCCATCGGCATAATAAAACCATGTCTGGGAGAGGTGGTAGCTATGTCGGTGGGAGAAGCTCTCCTCCAAACACTGCGCTGTCCACGCTGGCGCTTAGGTCGGTCACTTCCATCACTGGTGGCGATGGCTTATTCACACCCCTTAGCAACACAAGTTATACCAATATAAGTGGTAGTGTGTACAAGCCCTTATTCTCTGCTGCTCTTCCCCAATCTATAAAATGAGGCTAATGAACATTTACCTATCTCACTGGAGTTGTGTAAGGATTGTACAGCACTTTGAACATGTAAACTTTAGTAATATGATTAAATACAAGGAAGTCATTTAAAGACACAATTAATAGTGGCTGTAAGCAGAGTATTTATCTGTGTCCACAATCAGGCAGCAAGAGGTTCATTCATTCATATTTGTAGGCACAAATTTCATGAACAAAAAAGAATTCACCCATTTGAGAATGCAGCCCTACGTAGATAAAACATACTGAAAATAGGGGATATTTCTTATTACCTGACATACAATAGGTTTAATGAGGAATTATTATGAAATAATAGAAATGCACAATGGTTTCACTTTTAACTAGAAATAACCAGTCTGAACCCCCCAAAACCAAATACGCATCACACCGCCCAATAGACTTAATCTGCTATAAAGCCAAATACTTCCCAAAGGAGGTGATTGTTAGTTTGAACATTAATTTCCTTTCCTCTTTTCCTGTGTATCCACTAAATGGAATAACAAGAAATGTTCATGGCCATAAGGTATGCTTGATGGAAGGGAGTAAAAGAAAATGGGCAATTAAAAGATGTAAATGATAAACTGTATAACTTCTCAGCTGCCTTGACCAATATGTGAGACTTCTGGAACATGGGCATTTTCTAGTCCCATGTTGAAGTGAGTGAATTGACAGACAGAAGAACGACAAACTTTTTTTTAAAAGGCAACATTTTTAATACTCCATCTCTTTCTTGTTCGCTTACATTTGCAAAACATGTTTCTTGAATGGTTTTGAAGCTCAACATATAAAAAGCTGACTATTTATATATTTGATTCTTTAAAGGCAATTAGGAATACAAAGCAGATGGTACAGCATTGTAGATTTCCCTTTTCATATTGCTTAAACACTAGAGATCAATAAGTCTAATATAAACAGATGATTTCCATAGCAGGGTTTATAATTAGCTGGCACTGAATGTGTCCAAACTCTAAAATAATTAGCAGAAGCATGTGGCACACCATTAAAACCTTGTGGCTTGTCTGCATTTACATTTATAATTATTAAAGTTAATTATGATGCTTGTGGTGTGGTTCCAAGCTCTTTTACAACTTGGATTAAATATTATTTTCAGTCCCACTTCTTCCTTTTGTAACCTTCCTTAACCCACCTACCCCACCCCACTCCATTCCCAAAATGCAGCATTCTCAGAGCAACTCCCTTCAATAGGAAAAGAGAGTTTATTCTTATAGGAGCAACCTGCATTTTTCTCACCCACCAGATGTTAATCTGCCCCAAAGTTTTGTTTTAAAGAGAACATTGCACAAGAGAATTGGATAACACATCATTTCGACAACATAGTTCCCAATTAGAGATTAAAATGTTAGAGTTGTCTAAGAAAATTAATACACCTGGGCCTGACACCATTTCAACTGGGATACATGAAGAGATAGTATGTGAAAACAAAGCACATGGTCATTATGGTTAGGTGGCACACGTAAATGACAAACATCTGAGTAAATCAAACAAAATATTCTTATTTTTATACTACCTAATCGTCTGGTTGATGCATACATAAGACTTCCATTGGGAGTTATTCACATATAAGATAGCAGGGGGATCTTGTTCATTGTGCCATGAATTGTGAAGGTCTTATCTGGATTTACATGTCTGTTTGCACAATTATGCCTGCAGCCATACATGCAGGACATTGCATATTTTCCCTATTTAGTCATTCACAAAGATTTTTTGCACACCATTTTAGTAAGACAATCTGGGCCACATCCAAAGCCTAAAAACAGTCCCATTGTCTTCATTAGGCTTTGGAACATACCCTTTTTCACAACTACTGACTTGTGCTAATGGAAGTCACACTTTTTCTCAATTGTTTTCTAGTGTGTGTTCAAGGCAAGCTCCAACAGAACAACCTCGAAGGGTATGGGGACAGTGGAGACAGGGCTATAGCCCCAGACTCCTCCACAATATCTTGCATTGTATACTGCAATAAAACCCACTTCTTCTCCTTGTATATCAATGTTCTCTATGTAACAATGTGTCCATCAAGACTTCCTGGCCCACATTCTTGTTTCATCTGGCTCAGGTCAGACCTGGAGATGGCTGGAATGTGACAAGATAGTATTAGCCTGCCAACTCTATTCTGTTAGCAAATTTATTTTCTTCTCCTAGACTGATGATAAAATTGTCATGGAGTGATGCTTTAGCGGGCCCAAGAGCTGCCCACCTACAGCTGCAGGGCTTGAATGGAACTCAGAGCCAAGAATACCATAAGGAAAGCAGACAGTAACTCCACCAACTTTGCTCCTTCTGCATTGCTCAGTCTCCTGCTAAATGATGCAATGTGACCCCCCCTCATGGATTCCAAGTCTGATCATGTTTTTCTCACTATATTTTTCTTTTTTACTTCCTCCTTCCCCTTGACTAATGCATCCCAAACTGCTGAATTTTTCATGAAAGAGATAATATCATTGTACACAAGATAATGGCATTCAAATACATCCATCTGCTTGTTAGTGCTGACTACATTGACTGTGATTCTTCTGAAGGAATATTCACCATAAAAATGGGTTTTTTTCTTTTTCAGTAAAATCTGCACATTTTCATAACTGAACTACATAGATTTCCTCACACCTACCTCAGATACCAGAATAAAATTAACTGAGAAATTAAGAAATGCACTCTTGGGGTCTTGCCTGGACAAAAGTATTTCCTCCTTTCAGAGATGCATTAAAAATACAGCCAAGTTTTATAAGAAAAGTTGTTTTCTCTCAATAAACAGTATCTTGTTTCAGGGATGAAATGCTGTATATCACTGGTTTTCTTTTTTTAACGAGCCTAAAAGTTTTCAAACATGTTCTAGACAATTAGTTCCAAAGACATCCAGGCTTATTCGTCTATAAAAACTGCTTATACTAACTTGTTTAATTCATTTTATCAAATCATGTTTTCGTTATCCCAGCAATACAAAGTAAGGCCATTAAATATGTGATATTCAATTACAGGGAAACTTAAAAAAAAAATCTCAGAAGTAGGCCAAGTGAATATGTTTACTGAATTTCAGATGCTTTAGTTAAAAGACAACAATGGTAAGATAAAAACTATCTATCGATTTTATACATAGTGAAGTGTATTAGATTCTTTTTCCATTGACTGTATAAAGTAATCCTATATTTTTGAAGTTTCATTTGAGCAAATAGAATACTCTACTTCAGTATAGAGATATTTAGATTTATAACTGGTGTGCTTTGAAATTTGGGATGCTCCTGAGTGTCAACCATCTTGGATTGTTATTCTAATGCCTGTAGTTTAAATAATCACTGCGGACTTAAATTCAATCTGTTTCTCAGTCTCTGTTGTGCACTCTTCAGTTCAAATGGCAAATACAGCAATTAAGAGAAGTAGTAATTAATGTCCTTGATCACTGCTCCCTCTAAGCTGTGCACGTGTACGTGTGCACACAGATCCTAGACCCCGTGCACATGGCAAAACACTGCTTGCACAGAAGCAGAACAATTTTCACAGAAGAAATATTTTGAGCACACGGTCTGTCAAAAATTAGAGGGAACGTTGTCCTTGATTAAACTTCACTACAACCTCCATTATATCCTATCTTTGATTGGACAGAAGGGGTGAGGGAACTAGGCATTGTGTAGGCACCTTTGTTGGAGGGAAGACCTACATAAAGGGGTGTATCTTGGCCCAGGTCTACACTATGAGTTTAGGTCTAATTTAGCAGCGTTAGATCGATTTAACCCTGCACCCATCCACACGACTAAGCCATTTTTGTCAATTTAATGGGCTCTTAAAATCGATTTCTGTACTCCTCCCCATTGAGGGGATTAGTGCTGAAATCGACATTGACGGGTCAAATTTGGGGTAGTGTGGACGCAATTCGACTGTATTGGCCTCCGGGAGCTATCCCAGAGTGCTCCATTGTGACTGCTCTGGACAGCACTTTCAACTCAGATGCACTAGCCAGATACACAGGAAAAGCACCGGGAACTTTTGAATTTCATTTCCTGTGTGGCCAGCGTGGCGAGCTCATCAGCACAGGTGACCATGGAGTCCCAGAAATGCAAAAGATCTCCAGCATGGACTGAATGAGAGGTACTGGATCTGATCGCTGTATGGGGAGATGAATCCGTGCTATCAGAACTTCATTCCAAAAGACAAAATGCCAAAATATTTGAAAAAATTTCCAAGGGCATGATGGACAGAGGCTATAACAGGGACCTGCAGCAGTGCCACATGAAAATTAAGGAGCTCAGGCAAGCATACCAAAAAAACAAAGAGGCAAACGGCCGCTCCAGGTCAGAGCCCCAGACATGCCGCTTCTATGATGAGCTGCATGCAATTCTAGGAGGTGCCGCTACCACTACCCCACCCCTGTCCGTGGACACCTGCAAGGGGGGAGTCTCACTCAACAGGGATGAGGAATTTGGGGACGAGGAAGATGAGGAGGAGGATAGTGCACAACAGGCAAGCGGAGAAACCATTCTCCCGGACAGCCAGGAACTGTTTATCACCCTGGAGCCAATACCCTCCCAACCCTCCCAAGGCAGACTCTCGGACCATGAAGCCGGAGAAGGCATCTCTGGTGAGTATACCTTTTTAAATATAATACGGGGTTTAAAAGCAAGTGTGTTTAATGATTAATTTGCCCTAAAGACTTGAGATGCATTCGCAGCCAGTACAGCTACTGGAAAAGTCTGTTAATGTGTCTCGGGATGGAGCGGCAATCCTCCAAGAACATTATTAAGGGGACATTCAGAAGTGGCCGTTCCTGCTGGGCTGTTTGCCTGTGGCTGAAAAGAAATATCCCCACTTTTAGCCATGCAGTGGTGGGGGGGCGTTCACACTGAGCTGTTCGCGTTTGGCTGGCAGGGATCTTCCCTGATACTAGTCATGCATGGGAGGAGGGGTGAAGTGATCATCCCAGAGAATTTGTGGGGGTTAGTTGGGTTTGTGCTGCATGTTAATCCAAAAACCGCAACCCCTCCTTTTAAATGGCCAACCCAACGGGTGCTTGATATGGGAAAGGAGGGCGCTGCTGTTTGAAACCATTCCCACATGTTATGAAAACTGAAGAAGCTGAAATACTGTGGCTTACCATGGCTGCCTGTAAGCCAAATTCTGTTGCCCGGCCCTGCATGTGTGATCTCTCACACCAAACCAGCAGGCCCTCACTATAAGAGGCAAAATGCAACCTTGTACCGAAAGTACATGTGCTATGTAATGTTAACAGCTTGGTTCACCGTGAAAGACTCCACCCATTGTTCTCTAAAATGTGCCTTTTTAAATACTACTCTCCCTTTTTTTCCTCCCACAGCTGCAAATGTTTCAACACTCCCCCTATCATCTCTGTCCCAGAGGCTAGAACAGATAAGAAGGTGAAAAAAATACACTTGCAATTAAATGTTCTCTGAGCTCATGCAGTCCTCCTGCACTGAAAGAGCTCAGCAGAATGCATGGAGGCAAACAATGGCAGAGTCCAGGAAAGCAGAAAATGAACATGAGGACAGGAGGGATGAGCAAGATGAGAGGTTGCAGGAGCAAGAGGAGAGGTGGCGGCAGCGTGATGAGAGGAGGCAGGATTCAATGCTGAGGCTACTGGTGGATCAAACTGATATCCTCCAGCATCTGGTGGAGCCGCAGGAAAGACAGCAGGAGCAAAGACCACCACTGCAGCCCCTGTATAACTGCCCGCCCTCCTCCCCAAATTCCATAGCCTCCTCACCCAGACACCCAAGAATGCAGGGGAGGGGGAGGAGGGGGGCTCCGGGCACCCAATCACTCCATCCCAGAAGACTGCCCAAGCAACAAAAGGCTGGCATTCAATACGTTTTGAAGTGCAGTGTGTCCTTGTCCTTCCCTCCTTCCCTCATCCACCACCCAACCCGGTGCTTCTCTCCTCCCGCACCCCTCCCAGGCTACCTTGGCAGTTATCTCCCTATTTGTGTGATGAATTAATAAAGAATGCATGATTTTGAAACAACAATGACTTTATTGCCTCTGCAAGTGTTGATCGAAGGGGGCAGGGCGGCTGGCTTACAGGGAAGTAGAGTGAACAAGGGGGCTGGTTTTCATCAAGGAGAAACAAACAGAACTGTTACACCATAGCCTGTCCAATCATGAAACTGGTTTTCAAAGCTTCTCTGATGCGCAGCGCACCCTACTGTGCTCTTCTAATCGCCCTCGTGTCTGGCTGTGCATAATCCGTGGCCAGGCGATTTGCCTTAACCTCCCACCCCACCATAAACGTCTCCCCCTTACTCTCACAGATATTGTGGAGCACACCGCAAGCCGCAATAAGAATGGGAATTTTGCTGAGGTCTAACCGAGTCAGTAAACTGCGCCAGCATGCTTTTAAATGTCCAAATGCACATTCTACCATCATTCTGCACTTGCTCACCCTATAGTTGAACAGCTCCTTACTACAGTCCAGGGTGCCTGTGTATGGCTTCATGAGCCATGATATTAAGGGGTAGGCTGGGTCCTGAAGGATAATTATAGGCATTTCAACATCCCCAACAGTTATTTTCTGGTCTGGGAAGTAAGTCCCTTCCTGCAGCTGTTCAAACAGACCAGAGTTCCTGAAGATGCAAGTGTCATGTACCTTTCCTGGCTATCCCACGTTGATGTCAGTGAAACATCCCTTGTGATCGACCAGTGTTTGGAGCACCATTGAAAAGTAAAAACCCTTGTGGTTTATGCACTGGCTGCCAAGGTGGTCCGGTCCCAAGATAGAGATATACATTCCGTCTGCCTCCCCACCACATTTAGGGAATCCCATTGCAGCAAAGCAATCCACTATGACCTGCACAGTTCCCAGAGTCACTATTCTTAATAGCAGCAGCTCAGTGATTGCGTTAGCTACTTGGATCACAGTAGCCCCCACAGTAGATTTGCCCACTCCAAATTGATTCCTGACTGACTGGTAGCTGTCTGGCGTTGCAAGCTTCCAGAGGGTTATCACCACTCACTTGTGAACTGTGAGGGCTGTTCTCATCTTGGTATTCTGGCACTTCAGGGCAGGGGAAAGCAAGTCACAAAGTTCCATGAAAGTGACCTTACACATGCAAAAGTTTCACAGACATTGGGAATCATCCCAGAACTGCAACACTATGCGGTCCCACCAGTCTGTGCTTGTTTTCCAGGCCCACAATCGGCGCTCCATGGCATGAGCCTGCCCCATTGCCACCAGGATGTCCAAATTACTGGAGCCCGTACTTTGAAAGAAGTTTGTGTCCATGTCCTCATCACTCTTATCACTGTGCTGTCATCGCCTCTTTGCCTGCTTTTGCAGGTTCTGGTTCTGCACATACTGCGAGATAATGTGTGAGGTGTTTAAAATGCTCATACCTGCCACAGTGAGCTGAGCAGGCTCCATGCTTGCCGCGGTATGGCGTCTGCAGGAGAGCAGAGTTGCAGCAGAAGTGGTGTCTGATGACGGATGCCACGAGAATAGATATTTATAGAGAATGATGAGAGGACTTGCGAGGTGGATTCATGAGAGCAGGAGAGCAGAGTTGCAGCGGAAGCAGTGGAGTTCAACGGTTAGCACCACACACATTTCCCAAGGAAGAACACATGTACCCAGGAGCTCATGACAGACAATATGGAGAAATTCACTATTGAGACAATAGCAGCAGAGCGGAGTTGCAACAGAAGCAGTGGATGATGACGGTTAGCAGTCCTACTGCACCATCTGCTGAAAGCAGTATGGCGTCCACACAGATAAAAGGCGCAAAACGATTGTCTGCCATTGCTTTCACAGAGGAAGGGTTATGATATGTAGCCAAAACCACCTGCGACCATGTTTTTGCCCCATCAGGCATTGGGAGCTTAACTCAGAATCCAATGGACAGCGGAGACTGAGGGAACTGTGGGATAGCTACCCACAGTGCACCGGTCCATAAGTCGATGCTAGCCATGGTAGTGAGGACACACTCCACCAACTTAATGTGCTTAGTGTGGACATATGCAATCGATTGTATAAAATCTATTTCTAAAAATCGACTTCTATAATATTGACCTAATTTCGTAGTGTAGACATACTCTTACACTGTACACTAAAAGGAGTGAGACTAGAGGGTATCCTGATTTCTTGGGAAGTTCCATAGCTGAGGGTCCTCTGTTCTCCATTTCATATCTAGATCCCATGAGTTTTGCCTTGGACTCTGACCACTGTCAATGCCCTACAGATTGTAGCATTCTCAGCAGGGTGGAAAGAGAAATAGCTTCAGGAGTAGTCAGGCCTCACCCACTGCAGGCTTTCAAGATGAGAACTGGGAGCTAGATTCATCCCTGCATTAGCACCTATGGCAGCAAAGGAATGGAGGGGAGGCAGCTCGCACCTCTTTTATTCTACCAGTGTGGGGTTGAGCCTCCAGGTCTGGCTACAACTAGAAGGAAATAAACATCTGGATGAAAAGCAGCTGGCTCAAGCTCAAAGTGGCTGTAGAACTAGACTAGCTTTATTTAACATAAATAATCCTTTCTTGATTTTGTTTTCGAAGAGTTCCACTGAACCTTTGTTCCACAGCATTACCTGGACTTTCATTTACCTTTTCAGAAAAGGCTTTAATCTAAGTTTTTAGTACAATCACTTAAATAAAACACACTGTTCAGCAGTAATATAATTATGTTTATTAAAACTGAGAGAGAAAACAAAGAAGTTGTTAACATCATTACTGGTAGTAGTGATCAATAAAGAAAGAGCTTTAGTGGACCAGCATCTGTCTAAAATCCAGATCATAGGCCATTCCATGGGCTAGGCAGAGATTAGCAGTGTAGTTTATTATTTGTGTCTGTAATCTCTTCACTCTGTAACTATTCTCTAAGAAGTATCCTTTTCCTTTGTTGGCGAGTAATAGAGCTGAATGAATAATACTAAAAACTTTCCTTAAATATTCATATGAATTTCAAAATTAATTCACTTCAGCTGTATTTAAGGAAATCATGATTTGCTCATGGATGCTCAGTGATCAGAACAAGAGACTAAAATTATTCAAACAAATTTTCTGTTGTGAATTGTTCCCTCAGCAATGTTGATCAATCATTCTCCCTGCAAAACTTCCTGCATCAGCTGTTACTTTTACTGCCAAACTAGTTGTTTGTACTGCTGTAACTTTCCACATGTTGACAGGTTTCAGAGTAGCAGCCATGTTAGTCTGTATTCACAAAAAGAAAAGGAGTACTTGTGGCACCTTAGAGACTAACAAATTTATTTGAGTATAAGCTTTCGTGAGCTACAGCACCCAATGAAGTAGCTCACCAAATCTTATGCTCAAATAAATTTGTTAGTCTCTAAGGTGCCCCAAGTACTCCTTTTCTTTTTTCCACATGTTGATGTGCATATCACAATGGGCGAGGTTCTTTTTCTGGACACCTGAATCTCTTCTTCTGTCTAACTTTTGATCTTCTGCCCTATGAAACTAAAAGTTCATTATACAATATTTTGTATGGGAGCCGTGAATCTTAAATACAGAGAACATGTCCAGTCCAGTAAAGCAGTGCTTTTATAAACATGGTGTCAGTGCCATTTGTGCAATCTCTTTGGAAAATCTCATTATTTGCGATTCTTGTCTTGCAACTTGACATGCATAATAGCTCAAAGATGCTGTTGATGGAATTTATCCAGCTCTTTGATGTGCCAGCCATGACTTGTCCATTTTTCCCAGCCATGGAGTAATGTAGAAATTAAAAATGAACTTTGGTGTTTTGTGGATACCATACTGGTGTCAGATTATGATACACTGTGGCATGTGTATGGAGGGACTTTTAAACAAGCATCTGATTTCTTGGACATTAACAGAATGTTTGACAGAAGTCCTTAAAAGCAAATCAAAATGCATTATCCATTGATTCTGATGCTAAATCTTACATATGACTTTTCAGCTATGGATAGGTATGTAACTTTGTTTTTCTTCAGACTGACAATAAATCTGTAGATTTTAGCTGCCACAGCAAATTTGTTGGTCATGAACTAGGGGTCTTCTGTACAGTGCAAAACAAAAGCAAAACCACCAGCATAAAGAAGTTCACATATAACCTTCTCACTTAGTTTTCTGGAGGACTTCAATCTGCTCAGGTTAAAGAGCTTGCCAGATGTTCAAAATTTAATAAATATTCCTGGCATCATGTCTCTAGTGGCATCATCAATCATTACTACAAAGAACGTTCCAAAGCAACTCTGTGCCAAAATACACCTTTGCTTGACTCCTTTTGCTATTACAAATGGTTCCAACAGAGTGCCAAGCACAGAATCTATCCAGCCTACTATTGTGCAGATGATAGATAATTTCATGAAATTTTCTGGACATCCAAATGTTGCCAGGCATTTTCACAGTCCTAGAAGTCTAACAGGGTTAAAAGCTTTGGTAAGGTCAATAGAGGCTTGTTATGTTTTATTTTGTTCCTTACATTTTTCCTGCATGCTATTGTTACTTTTTTCTTCTTAGACACTAAGCATGTCACCTCAGTATTTGTGGTTCTGTTATTGTATCCTATTAGGGCATGGCACTTTTCCATAAATCAATAGTCATATGCAATGTGTATTTATCTGTATATCAGACTACTAGAAAATTTAGGTTGTGTGTTTCAAAAGAGTCTAAGAGACCTATAGGCAGATTTTTAAAGGTATTTCAGCACCTAAAGGTGCAGATTGGTGCCGAGTGGAACGTTCAAAAGTACCTAGTTCTATTGATTTCAAGGGGAATTAGGTACCTAAGAACGTAAGAATGGCCATACTTATGACCAGGCTCCATTCAGAAAGAGATTCACACCTTTTTGAGTAACAAACAGCTTGCTGATCAAGGATGAAAATGATGCTTCAGAGGGAATGATCAGAACAGGGCAATTTCGAGTGAACTATCCCTTGCACGTCCAATCCCACCTTCTGGCAGTCAGAGGCTTAGGAACACACAGAGCATGGGTTTGCATCCCTGACCTTCTTGGCTAATAGCCGTTGATGGACCTATCCCCCTTAACTTATCTCATTCTTTTTTGAACCCACTCATCCTTTTGGCCTTCACAACATCCCCTGGCAATGAGTTCCACAGGTTGACTGTGTGTTGTGTGAAGAAGTACTTTCTTATGTTTGTTTTAAACCTGCTGCTTACTAATTTAATCAGATGACCCCTTGGTTCTTGTATTATGTGAAGGGGTAAATCACACTTCTTTATTCACTTTCTCTACATCATTTATGATTTCATAGACCCCCTATTATATCTCCCCTCAGTAGACTCTTTTCCAAGCTGAACAGTCTCAGTCTTTTTAATCTCTCCTCATATGGAAACAGGTCTATATCCCTAATTATTTTTGTTGCCCTTCTCCATATTTTTTCCAATTCTAATATATCTTTTTTGAAATGGAGCAACAAGAACTGTGCGCAGGATTCAAGTGTTAGCATACCATGGATTTATATAGTGGCATTGTGATCTTTACTCTCTTATTATCTATTCCTTTCCTATTGGCTCCTTACATTCTGTTAGCTTTTCTGATTGCCACTAACATAGAGCAGACTTTTTCAGAGAACTATCCACGATGACTCCAAAATCTCTCTATGGAGTGGTAACAGCTCATTTAGACCCCATCATTTTGAATGCAGAAAGGGGGTTATGTTTTCCAATGTGCATTACTTGTCATTTATCAACATTTAATTTCATCTGCCATTTTGTTGCCCAGTCACCCAGCTTTGTGAAATCCCTTTATAACTCTTCTCAGTCAGCTTTAGATTTAACTATTTTGTGTAATTTTGTATCATCTGCAAACTATGCTACCTGTCTATTTATCCCCTTTTCCAGATCATTTATGAATATGTTGAACAGTACTGGTCCTAGTACAGACCTCCAGGGGGACACCACTATTTACCTCTCTCCATTCTGAAAACTGACCATTTATTCCTACCCTTTATTTCTTATCTTTTAACCAGTTACTGATCCATGAGAGGACATTTTCTCCTATCCCATGACAGCTTATTTTGCTTATGAGCCTTTAGTGAGGGACCTCATCAAAGGCTCTCTGAAAGTCCAAGTACACTTTATCCACTGGATCCCCCTTGTCCACATGCTTGTTGACCCCCTCAAAGAATTCTACTGGATTGGTGAGGCATGATTTCCCTTTACAAAAGCCATGTTGATATTTCCCCAACAAATTGTGTCCATCTATATGTCTAATAATTCCGTTCTTCACTATAGTTTCAACCAATTTGCCAGGGACTGAAGTTAGGCTTACCAACCTGTAATTGCCAGGATCTCTTCTGGAGCCTCTTTTAAAAATCAGCATTATAGTAGCTATCCTCCATCGTCTGGTACAGAAACTGATTTAAGTGATAGGTTACATACCACAGTTAGTACTCCAGTTCAGAACTCTTAGGCGAATACCATCTGGTCCTGGGGACTTATTACGGTTTAATGTATTGATTTGTTCCAAAACTTCCTCTATCAACACCTCAATCTGGGACAGTTCCTCAGATATGTCACCTAAAAAGAATGGCTCAGGGATTGGAATCTCCCTCACATCCTCTGCAGTAAAGACCAATGCAAAGAATTCATTTAGCTTCTCCATAATGGACATGTCTTCCTCAAGTTCTCCTTTAGCACCTCAATTGTCTGTGGCCCCACTGATTTTTTGGCTGGCTTCCTGCTTTTTATGTACTTAAATAAATGGTTGTTAGCTTTTGTGTCATTTGCTAGTTACACTTCAAGTTCATTTTTGGTCTGCCTAATTATACTTTTACATTTGCCTTGCCAGAGGTTATGTTCCTTTCTATTTTCCTCAGTAGGGTTTGACGTCCAAGAATTAAAGGATGCCTTTTTTTTCTCTAACCTACTCTTTTACTCTGTTGTTTACCCATGGTGGCACTTTTTTGGTCCTCTTACTGTTTTCTTATTTGGGGTATACATTTAATTTAAGCCCCCATAATCGTGTTTTTAAAGAGTTTCCATGCAGATTGCAGACATTTCACTCTTATGACTGTTCCTTTTAATTTCCATTTAACTAGCTTCCTCATTTTTGTGTAGTTCCCCTTTCTGAAGTTAAATGATACTATGGTGGGCTTCTCTGATATTTCCCCCAACCCTCACTCACACATAGATACACAGACATACACACACACGCGCACGCACATACATGGATGTTAAATTTAGTTACATTATGGTCACTATTACCAAGTGGTTCAGCAGTACTGACCAGATCCTGTGCACCACTTAGGACTAAATCAAGAATTCCCTCTCTGCTTGTGTGCTTCAAGAAGCAGTTATTAATGGAATCTAGAAATTTTATTTCTGCATACCATCAATACAGGGATAGTCGAAATCCCCCATTATTACTGAGTTTTCTGTTTTTGTAGCCTCTCTGATCTCCCTGAGTATTTCACAATCATTGTCACCAATGTGGTCAAGTGGTTGATAGTATATTCCTACTACTATAATCTTATTATTCACGCATGGACTTTCTATCCATAGACATTCTGTGGTACAGTTTGATTAATTTAAGATTTTTACTATGTTTGATTCTATGCATTCTTTCTCGTATGTCATTCCCATATATTTTAAATTCTGGGTTTACTGTGTCCCATTGATTATCATCATTCCACCAAGTTTCTGTGATGCCTATTATATCAATATCCTCATTTAATACTAGGCACTCAAGTTCACCCATCTTAGTATTTAGATTTCTAGCATGTGTATAAAAGAACTTATAAAATTTGTCAATATTTAGTTGTCTACCTTCATGTGATGTCATTGCATGGAACTCTCTCTCAGTTGACTGTTTCTCTTTAGCTCTTTCCTGTACTTTGTCAACTTCTATCACCTCCTCTTTATTAGGATATAGAGAATCCACATTAATAGATCCACCACAAGGAATGTCTCTGTCCAAATCATGTGCTTCTCTGCACTTGTCAGCTTTCCCCCAGCCTTTAGTTTAAAAACTCCCCTATAACCTTTTTAATTTTACATGCCAGCAATCTGGTTCCATTTTGGTGCAGGTGGATCCCATCCTTCCTGTATAGCATGGACAGCAGGAATAATAGGCATGGGGAGGCTCAGCCTTCCATGGCACTGCTGCAGCCGCCAGACCCCTGGTTGCAGAGTTTTGGGGGGAAGTTTTTGATTTATTATGCCCCATGCAGGTTCCGGGGTGGCTGAGGAGGCAGTATGTGCTCCCGCCTCCTCAGCCATCCCGGAACCTGAATAGGGCATAGCAAAGGCTTCTTCCGGAGAAAGGAGATGCGTGCTTTTCTCCAGGCAACTTGGGGTCTGAGGAGGGGACGCGATGTGCGGTGGCATCTGCAGCTGACCCAGGATTCCAGGCAGGGAGCTTGAAACATTGTCCAGCTTGGGGCTCCTCTGGCCGAAGGAAAATCTCAGGGCTCCTCTGGCTGGCGGGGGGGGGGTGTCCTCTGGGCTCTGGTCACGGGGCAAGGGGTGTCTCGGGGCTTCGGCCAGCTTGGGGCTCCTCCAGCCTAAGTGGGGTCTCAGGGCTCCTCTGGGTGAATGAGTCTCAGGACTCCAGCCATGGGGGCGGATGTCTTGGGGCTCTGGGTGGGAGCACAGGCAGAAAGAGTGGAGCCAGGGCTAGCCTCCCCAAAGGCGGGCTCCACCCGTTGCCCATGCTGTATAGCCTCCTCCTTTCCCAAAAATCTCCCCAGTTCCTAATAAGCCTATAACCCTCCTCCCTACACCATCATCTCATCCACCCACTGAGATCCTGCAGTACTGCCTATAACTGGCCCTGAGAGTGGAACTGGAAGCATTTCAGAGAATGCTACCATGGAGGTCCTGGACTTTAGAACATTCCACTAGGCACCTATATGCATTTTTAGCCAGCTAAATACTTTTAACAATCTGACTCTTAGTTCCTTTGACTTTCAATGTAATTTGGGTGCCTAACTCTCATGGGCATTTTTGAAAATACTAGCCTTAAACTAAAGTCCAAAAACAAACCTAAATTGACATCTAGGTCAAGGCCAAGGATTAGCCCTAAGACATTTGAAGCTTTGTAGTGATGAAGTTGGACTTCTAGATAATTTAAGATAGTTGGCTTCAATAGAAGCAGTGTACACAGAATGATGTCAAATTTAGACTTAGAGCAGTGATGCTCAGACTGAGACTCGTGAGCTGAAAGTGGCTCTTTAAGGTGTCTCGTGTGGCTCTTTGAAGCACATGATATTAAAACAGTCTGATTTAATTATTAACCAATCTAAGTTATTAACCAATCACATTGTTTTTACTATGTTATTAACCCATTAAGTTATCAACTTATTAACTTATTTAGATTCATAGATACTAAGGTCAGAAGGGACCATTCTGATCATCTAGTCCGACCTCCTGCACAGCGCAGGCCACAGAATCTCACCCACCCACTCCTATGAAAAACCTCACCCATGTCTGAGCCATTGAAGTCCTTAAATCATGGTTCAAAGACTTCAAGGAGCAGAGAAGCCTCCCTCAAGTCAACCATGCCCCATGCTACAGAGGAAGGCAAAAAACCTCCAGGGCCTCTCCAATCTGGCCTGGAGGAAAATTCCTTCCCAACCCCAAATATGGCAATCAGCTAAACCCTGAGCATATGGGCAAGATTCACCAGCCAGATACCCAGGAAAGAATTTTCTATAGTAACTCAGATCCCATCCATCTAATATCCCATCTCAGGGGATTTGGCCTATTTACCCTGAATATTTAAAGATCAATTACTTACCAAAATCCCATTATCCCATCATACCATCTCCTCCATAAACTTATCGAGTAGAATCTTAAAACCAGATAGATCTTTTGCCCCCACTGCTTCCCTTGGAAGGTTATTCCAAAACTTCACTCCTCTGATGGTTAAAAACCTTCGTCTGATTTCAAGTCTAAACTTTCTGGTGGCCAGTTTATACCCATTTGTTCTTGTGTCCACATTGGTACTGAGCTTAAATAATTCCTCTCCCTCTCCTATATTTATCCCTCTGATATATTTATAGAGAGCAATCATATCTCCCCTCAACCTTCTTTTAGTTAGGCTAAACAAGCCAAGCTCCTTAAGTCTTCTTTCATAAGACAAGTTTTCCATTCCTCGGATCATCCTAGTAGCTCTTTTCTGTACCTGCTCCAGTTTGAATTCATCCTTTTTAAACATGGGAGACCAGAACTGCACACAGCATTCCAGGTGAGGTCTCACCAGTGTCTTGTATAACGGTACTAAAACCTCCTTATCCCTACTGGAAATGCCTCTCCTGATGCATCCCAAAACCGCATTAGCTTTTTTCACAGCCATATCACATTGGCAGCTCATAGTCATCCTATGATCAACCAATACTCCAAGGTCCTTCTCCTCTTCCGTTACTTCTAATTGATGCGTCCCCAACTTATAACTAAAATTCTTGTTATTAATCCCTAAATGCATAACCTTACACTTCTCACTATTAAATTTCATCCTATTACTATTACTCCAGTTTACAAGGTCATCCAGATCCTCCTGTATAATATCCCGATCCTTCTCCGAATTGGCAATACCTCCCAGCTTTGTATCATCTGCAAACTTTATTAGCACACTCCCACTTTTTGTGCCAAGGTCAGTAATAAAAAGATTGAATAAGATTGGTCCCAAAACCGATCCCTGAGGAACTCCACTGGTAACCTCCCTCCAACCTGACAGTTCGCCTTTCAGTAGGACCCGTTGCAGTCTCCCCTTTAACCAATTCCTTATCCACCTTTTGATGTTCATATTGATCCCCATCTTCTCCAATTTAACTAATAATTCCCCATGTGGCACGGTATCAAATGCCTTACTGAAATCTAGGTAAATTAGATCCACTGCATTTCCTTTATCTAAAAAATCTGTTACTTTTACAAAAAAGGAGATTAGGTTGGTTTGGCACGATCTACCTTTTGTAAAACCATGTTGTATTTTGTCCCATTTACCATTGACTTCAATGTCCTTAACTAATTTCTCCTTCAAAATTTTTTCCAGGATCTTGCATACTACAGATGTCAAACTAACTGGCCTG
Organism: Dermochelys coriacea; assembly: GCF_009764565.3. NCBI lineage: Eukaryota > Metazoa > Chordata > Testudines > Dermochelyidae > Dermochelys > Dermochelys coriacea. The sequence continues at coordinate 188,505,040 of NC_050070.1, forward strand.
TAGTTACCCGGATCACTTTTTTTTTCCTTTCTTAAAAATAGGAACTATATTAGCAATTCTCCAATCATTTGGTACTATTCCTGAGTTTACAGATTCATTAAAAATTCTTGCTAATGGGCTTGCAATTTCAGGTGTTTATTAACTTATTTGCTGTGAAAAATAATATATACTTGTGATGGGGCAGAGTGGCCCAGCACTGCTACCTCAGGGGTTAACCCTTCCTTCCTGGCAGAGGAAGCCCTGCCCCGGAAGCCCATACTCCAACTGGAGACTAGGTATAAAAGCCTGCAAAGGAGCTCAGTCTGGGCTGACCACCGGAGGAGAAGGAGGCACACCAGCAGCTCCTGAGGAGGGACAGCCAGCACTCTAGGATCCAGGGGCCAGCGAAGCTAGGATGCACCTGGCGTCACAGATGGAGGTCCCAACAGGAGGGGACGGACCGGAGGACCCCCTCCCCTCCCCGGCAGGAGTGGAGAACATGATGGTGAAGGTAGGAAGTGACCCAGGGGAACTTTAGAGACAAGCAGCATTAAAGCTGCACTGACACTCAGCGTATTGCAGGAGGATCCCCGCCGAGTTAAGCGTGAGGAGAAACCCTGCCAATAGGAGAGCCCTGGGTCGGGACCCAGTGGAGAGGGCAGGCCCAAGTCCCTCTACAACTCCAACCAACTTCCCCGCCTGAGCGGGGGAGCTATGGACTCTGGCCATTGGTCCAGACTGCCCTGATATTCGGGGTGAGTTGCATGGACTCTGGCCGCTGGTCCACATTGCCCTGATACATGGGGCGAGTTATATGGACTCTGGCCATTGGGCCACGCTGCCCTGATACTTGGGGCGTGATACATGGAGTCAGACCATTAGGTCCCGCTACCCCAACCAAGGGGCGAGCATGGGGAAACCCGCCATTGGGCCACATCGGAATGCCCTTAAAGGACGGGTGTGGGAACATAAGAGTGGCGAGGCCCCAACACCCCATCCACCCCTGCCACAAAGGGGCCCTGCGGTGCAGGACCCGTCTCAACTGGTGGAGAATGCAGGCAGCAATCAGGGCCTGATGCAAGGACCCAGACGCTCAAGATGGAAGCAGAAAAGCTACTGAAGTGGCTGCTGGACAACCAGCAGCAACAGGCTGCGCAGCAGCAGCATCAATAAACACAGTTGCTCCAACAACTAGCAGCCCAACAACAACTACAGGTGGTGCGGCAACAGGAGCAACAGCAGAAGCTGATTGGGGAGCTGACCGCCCAACAACAAGCCAGCCAGGAGCGATTATTCCAACAGATGACCACACTGTTGGGCACACACCAAGTCTTTCCTCTGGCACGGCTGGGTGCTGGGCCGGGGCAGGCCTCGGAGGGCTATGGTGCACTTGACCAAGATGGGGCACAGAGACAACCCCGAGGCCTTTCTCGTGATGTTCAAGAGGATTTCCACAGCCGTCCAGTGGCCCCATGCATACTGGATCACATACTAGACCCCTACCTGACGGGTCCCGCGTAGGCCCACAGGAAGCACTGGACTATTCCAAGGTCAAGGTGGCCATCTTAGACTAGACCAGTATCAGCCCTGAGACCTACCGCCAGCGACTCCACCGAGACTGATACGCGCCAGGGGCTAGACTATGAGTCATGGCCCAAGAAATCCGCGACCTCTGCTGGAGGTGGCTGAAGCCAGAATGCCGGATGAGTCTTCAGGTTGCTGAGACGGTGGCTCTGGAGCAGTTCCTGCAGACCCTCCCTATCAGGGGGAAGGAATGAGTGCAGCAGCACCACCCGAAGACCCTCACGGAGGCAACCTCACTAATTGAGGATTACCTGGCCGCGGAGGGAGAGCAGAAGGCCGGCTCGAAAGGGGGGATCTCGGGCAAACGGAACCCAGCCCTGGGAAGGGGGTCCTGCAAGGCAGAGCAGGGGAGCCCTCATTCATACGCCCAACCCTCAGGGACCCCACTGACCTGCGTTGCAAGGGATCCCATGCGGAGCCAATACAACTCGCCAAGAAGACAGAGTATCCTCCAAAACACCCCACCTGGAGAAGGAAAACGGGAACGGTGTTATGAGTGTGGACAGACAGGGCATTTCCAGAGGGAATGCCCGTACATGGATTGCAATTATGGACAGGTTTGGGCTGCCGGTCAACGTGGGAACCGGGTAAGATCCTTGTACCTGTGGGAGTGGATGGGACACCAACCATGGCCTTGGTAGACTCCGCATGTATCCAGTCAGTCATCCAGGTGGGGCTAGTAGAGTCCACTGGCCGTGCGGGGGCCCCCATATGCCTGCAGTGTATCCATGGGGATGTGAAGCCCTATCCCACCGTCTGGGTGCAGTTCGAGATGGCGCAGCAGGGAGGGTGGTGCCTGGTTGGGGTGGCTCCAAAGCTAGCTTACCTGGTGATTCTGAGCCAGAACTGGCTGGGCTTCGCTGAACTCCTGGAAGAATGGGGTACCCTACCGGCGCGGTCGGGGGCGGGGGGTGGGCCAAAAGGTCGGGGTTACTAGGCCAACCCACACCAGATGCCCCCCTGGAGGGGCCCTCAGAGAATCCCAAGCTAGACGAAGGAGGCCGGGCCCTGGCTGAGAACCGGGTAAGAGAGAGCCAGGGATGGCTGGATATCGATGCTGATTTCCTAGAAGCACAAAGTGGGGACACCACCTTCAGCCAGGCTAGGAAGCAAGCAACAGGTGCCCCGGGGGAGGAAGACCCGTCCGGACGCAAGCAGCAAGGCCCCCATTTTGAGATCCATAATGACCTACTCTATGGGGTGGTCCAGGAACCCCATATGAAGGAAGAACTACTGCGCCAACTGTTGGTCCCGAGGCAGTTCCGGCAGAACTTGCTCCACTTGGTCACTCCATACCTTGGGCCAGGCATCTGGGGAGGGAGAAAATGCTACAATGTGTGGGCCAGAGGTTCTTCTGACCAGGCATTCATGAGGAGGTGTGGGAGTACTGCACCTCTTGCCCCGAATGCCAGAAGGCCAGCCCAAAGGAGGTACCAAAAGCCCCCCTGGTGCCCATGCTGATGATGGGAACACCTTTCGAGTGGATTGGCCTGGACGATGGGGACCCCTGGAAAAGAGCAGCTCAGGCCACAAATACATCCTGGTCATGGTTGACTATGCAACCCGGTACCCAGAGGCGGTACCATTACAGTCCACCATGGCCCCAATCATTGCCAACGAGCTCCTACAGATCTTCGCTCGGGTCGGCCTGCCATGGGAGATACTGACAGACAGATCAAGGGACTAACGTGACCTCTAGATTGATGGCGGAGTTATGCCGTCTGCTGAATATCCATGCACTGAAGACCTCCATCTACCACTCTCAGACGGATGGGTTGGTAGAGAGATTTAATGCACTCTGAAAGCCATGCTGAGAAAGTTTGTGGACGACGATCCCCAGCACTGGGATGAGCTACTCCCAGCACTCCTCTTTGCTGTGAGAGAGGTACCACAGGCGTCCACAGGGTTCTCCCCTTTCGAACTCCTCTTTAGGAGGAGACCCCAGGAAATTCTAGATCTCCTGAAAGAAACATGGGAAGAGCAGGAGACCCAGGTCAGAGGATCCGTTCAATATATCCTCCAACTACGGGAACGGCTACACACATTGGGAGCCTGGGCACGAAAGAACCTGATGAAAGCTGAGTGTAACCAGGGGGCTCAGTATAATAAAGGAGCCAAGATGAGAAGTTTTGAGTTGGGGGACCGCATCCTCTTGTTGCTACCTTCCTCGGAATCCAAGTTACTGGCAAAGTGGCAAGGCCCCTTTGAGGTAACCAGATGAATAGGGCCTGTCGACTATGAAATTCGCCTGTTGGGATGAAGGAGGGATACGCAAGTCTACCATGTGAACTTCCTCAAGGCCTGGAAAGACCATGAAAGCCTGATGATTGCCCCGTACCTGCCAGAACCCAAATTGGGGCCATTGGCCGGAGAACCCATGGAACCAGGGGCGGCAGCCATAGGCCCAGAGCTCAACCTGCCACAGCAGGAGCAGGTGCAACAGTTGATATCCAACTTCCCCACAGTCCTGTAAACCCAGCCAGGGAAGACTGTGTTGACTAGCCACCATACCACCACCATTCTTGGCCAAAAAAGTGAGGGAGAGCCACGCCCGCTCCCGAAGATGATGTGGGAGACCTTGCAAAAGGAGCTCGAGATGATGTTAGCCCTAGGAGTGGTCAGAGAGTCGAGAAGCGAATGGCAGAGCCCAATAGTACTAGTCCCCAAGCCGGATAAGGCAGTCAGGTTCTACATTGACTTCTTTAGGGTAAACACAATCTCTCATTTTGATGCCTATCCCATGCCCCGGGTGGATGAGTTGCTGGAATGATTAGGTAAGGCAGAATTCATCTCCGCCCTATACCTGACCAAGGGATGCTGGCAGATCCCTCTGACACTCATCTCCAGAGAAAAGACAGCTTTTCCCACACCATTCGGCCTCTTGCAATTCACAATGATGCATTTTGGGTTACACGGGACCATGGCCACCTTCCAACAGCTCATGAATCAAGTGCTGAGCCCCCAAAGTTCGTACACCACGGCATATATCGATGACATCGTCATTTACAGTTCCAGCTGGGAGGAATATCTCCAGCACCTCGAGGACATGCAGCACGCCCTGGGCAAGGTGGGTCTCACCGCAAACACAAATGCCACTTGGGCAAACGAGAAGTGACCTACCTAGGCTATATGGTGGGGGGAGATTCCACCTTTGATAGATAAGGTAGAGGTCTTGAAAAGTTACCCCTTGCCCAAGACAAAAAGACAAGTTTGACAGTTCTTAGGGCTGGCCGGATACTACCAACGGTTTGTACCTAACTTCGCCACTCTCGCAGCCCCCCTCAGAGATCTGATGAGAAGCTCCCAACCAAAGAAGGTCCAATGGTTGAAAGCCTGTGAGGAGGTCTTCAATGCCCTATGCGAACGGTTGACCCGAGAGCCTATACTGAGACAGCCCAACTTCTCAAAGCCCTTTGTTCTTCAGACCGACGCCTCTGACATAGGGCTGGGAGCCACGTTGTCCCAGGAGGAGGGGGGAGAAGAGCACCCCATCTTGTATCTAAGCCGTAAGCAGTTTCCCCGAGAAACCCGGTATTCCACCATAGAGCGGGAGGCCCTTGCAGTCAAATGGGCAGTTGAGGTATGGAGGTACTACCTGTTAGGGAACACCTTCTCCTTGGTGACGGATCACGCACCCCTTAGATGGATTAATAGCATGAAGGAAGTGAATACGCGGATCATGCGGTGGTATCTGTCTCTCCAACCCTATTCCTTCCACGTGTCACACTGTCCGTGGAAGGCCCATGGGAATGCAGACTTCTTTTTCCATGTCGGGGGTGGGGGGAGAAAGGTCCCAGGGACCGCCGGCCCCAACCGTGGTTTTAACAGGGGAGATGTGTGACGGGGCAGAGTGGCCCCGTACTGGTATCACAGGGGTTAACCCTTCCTTCCTGGCAGAGGAAGCCCCGCCCCGGAAACCCTGTGGGGCATACTCCAACTGGTGACTAGGTATAAAAGCCTGCAAAGAAGCTCAATCTGGGCTGATCACTGGAGGAGAAGGAGGCACACCACCAACTCCTGAGGAGGGACAGCCAGTGCTCCAGAATACAGGGGCCAGCCAAGCCGGGACGCACCTGGTGTCACAGATGGAGGTCCAGACAGGAGGGGATGGACCAGAGGACCTCCCTCCTCCCCGCCAGCAGGATTGAACAACACAACGGTGCAGGTAGGAAATGACTCGGGGGAACTTTAGAGACAAGCAGCGTTAAAGCTGCACTGACGCTCAGTGTGTTGCGGGCGGATCCCTGCTGAGCTAAAGATGAGGGGAAACCCTGCCAATAGGACAGCCCTGGATCGGGACCCGGTGGAGAGGGCGGTCCTGGGTCCCCTGACCATTCCGATCATTGGGATACACTTCCCCACCTGAGAGGGGGAGCTATGGACTTTGGCCATTGGGCCACACTGCCCTGATATGCAGGGCAAGTTATATGGACTCTGGCCGTTGGGCCACACTGCCTTGATACTTGGGCGTGACACATGGACTCAGACTGTTAGGTCCCACTACCCCGACCAAGGGGTGAGCACGTGGAAACCGGCCATTGGGCCACATCGAAATGTCCTTAAAGGATGGGCGTGGGAACATAAGAGTGGCGAGGCCCCGACACCCCATCCACTCCTGCCACAAAGGGGCACTGCGGTGCTGGACCCGTCACAACACTACTATAGTACATTCTCTATTACAGTAAATAAAACAATTCACACTACTGTGGCTCTTTTGGGTAATGTGGATCGCTAATTTGGCTCCTAAAGTCTGAGGATTGCTGCTCTAGAGTATATGTAAATAATTTTAATGTAAATAATCCTCTATTGTCTCTATCCATTAGAGCTTTAGCTTTCTCCTAGCAATTCATACCATTACATGTACGTCTGTTTGGCTTCCTAAGAAATCTTTCTCCTTAGTTTTTTGTGCAAACATTTTAGTCACAACAAAAATTATATTTAATAAACAGAAAGAGGGGGAAAAAAGGAAATTGCCTTGTATAGCTTCATTATAAAGCCTATACAGTAGAATTTTTTTACTAAGTATTGATTTGGGAAACCTGTGTTTACATTTGAATGGACATTAAATCCAGATTTGTGAACTTCTAATATCCGATTAGTGCACAGAAACCAACTATCTATCTTGCGAAGACAGATCAGATTCTACAGGGTATATAAATGGCAAAATAGGCCACTTGGGCTAAAACTGGCTCTCCGAAAAACTGTAACATGTTTTAAGCCATATTGACTCCTGTGAGTTATTTTAACAGTAAGGGTAATTAACCATTGAAATAGTTTACTGCAGTAATGTGATGGATTCTCTAACACTTGAAGTCTTTAAATCAAGGTTGGATGCCTTTCTGAAAGATATGCTCTAGCTCAGCCACAAGTTATTGGTCTGATGCAGGAATTACTGTGTGAAATTCAGTAGCTTAGGTTATGCAAGTGGTCAGACCATATAATTATATTGGTCCCTTCTGTCCTTAAAATTTATTAATCTGCGAGGATGCAGGGAAGAGAGAATGTGCAGGGAGCTTACATCTACCTGTGTGGCCTGCATAAGAAGCAGCCACAGGTACCATCCCATGCATTTGGAGGAATGCAAGGAATGCTCCTTATGTGCATCCAACAGAATACAAGACATCCTTCAGGAGACTAGGAAGAGTCAGAGCTGTGGCCTTGCCCTCACTCTACTGTGCCAAAAAAAGCTGGTGAGGAGCACTGGAGCCCAACAAGATGCACCATCTTACTGGATGTTGCAGCCTGAGCCTCCTCTGTACATAAGAAGGAGCTGAAAGATGGATTGTTTCTCCTGTGACACAGCCTCCCAGGGCACTTCCCCTGTGGCAATGCTCCCCCATGGAGGCTTAACATCCATCACACACAATTTGATCCTTGATCAGTAAGCTGTTTGTTACTTTAAAAGGTGTAAAACTTTGGTCCACGTCCAAGCAAACCTCATCCATATAACCAAATGCCCTGCTGTGGTGTATACAAATGTACCAGCACCAAGAGGAAAAACACGAACTTTTAGAAAGTAACTTTTTTTTTATCAACAGAACCAAATGCTCACTACAGTCAGCGATTACTAAGTATGGATTCCATTTCATGCCTTAAAAGAATTAAAATGTATCTAACACAGTTTTGTAACATATGCAGAAAGGAAAGAGCAATATCCCATTAGGAGAGAACTACTGCCCTTTATATATCTGTGATTCTTTACAAATGAGATAATATGTAGGTGAATCCTGTCATTCTCATAACACAGACACCAACTCTCTTTTCTTTTTATTATACAGTTTATCTTTCATGCAGCAGAAAAGCATCCAAATAACTGAAAGTGCTTTAATGGATGTTTGAAGTTGATTCACATTTTTGTTTACTTTGGTAAATATCAGAAGTTATCTTGGCATGGATAAAAACATATTCTCAATTTTACATGCAATTAAAGGGTATCTTTTTCACTTACTTACTAAAGTGAGAAACAAAGTATGGTTCAAATTTTCCATGGATGCATGAAGGTCACTAGGAAGTTTGCATGTGCATCCCAGGGAAGAATTTGATGTCAGGTATCCATTTTCCCACATCAAATCCCATGCATCAGGGCTTCAGTCTGTCGGGGTCAGGAAGGAATTTATTCCCTTGCTGCACAATTGGTTTATTTTATTATTAATTATTTATTTTTTTATTATTATTATTATTTTGTCTTTCTCTGAAGCATCAAAGATTGGCCACAGAATGAGAGATGAGACTTCCAAAGGGTGGACCAGTGCTTTGAGGTTGTACAGAGAATGTTCTTTCTAGGTCTTGCTCTCATGTTCAGGGTTCAGAGTAGCAGCCGTGTTAGTCTGTATTCGCAAAAAGAAAAGGAGTACCGGTGGCACCTTAGAGACTAACAAATTTATTAGAGCATAAGCTTTCGTGAGCTACAGCTCACTTCATCGGATGCATTTGGTGGAAAAAACAGAGGAGAGATTTATATACACACACACAGAGAACATGAAACAATGGGTTTATCATACACACTGTAAGGAGAGTGATCACTTAAGATAAGCCATCACCAGCAGCAGGGGGGGGAAAGGAGGAAAACCTTTCATGGTGACAAGCAAGGTAGGCTAATTCCAGCAGTTAACAAGAATATCAGAGGAACAGTGGGGGGTGGGGTGGGAGGGAGAAATACCATGGGGAAATAGTTTTACTTTGTGTAATGACTCATCCATTCCCAGTCTCTATTCAAGCCTAAGTTAATTGTATCCAGTTTGCAAATTAATTCCAATTCAGCAGTCTCTCGTTGGAGTCTGTTTTTGAAGCTTTTTTGTTGAAGTATAGCCACTCTAAGATCTGTGATCGAGTGACCAGAGAGATTGAAGTGTTCTCCAACTGGTTTTTGAATGTTATAATTCTTGACGTCTGATTTATGTCCATTCATTCTTTTACGTAGAGACTGTCCAGTTTGGCCAATGTACATGGCAGAGGGGCATTGCTGGCACATGATGGCATATATCACATTGGTAGATGCGCAGGTGAACGAGCCTCTGATAGTGTGGCTGATGTGATTAGGCCCTATGATGGTATCCCCTGAATAGATATGTGGACAGAGTTGGCAACGGGCTTTGTTGCAAGGATAGGTTCCTGGGTTAGTGGTTCTGTTGTGTGGTGTATGGTTGCTGGTGAGTATTTGCTTCAGACTGGGGGGCTGTCTGTAAGCAAGGACTGGTCTGTCTCCCAAGATCTGTGAGAGTGATGGCGCGTCCTTCAGGATAGGTTGTAGATCCTTGATGATGCGTTGGAGAGGTTTTAGTTGGGGGCTGAAGGTGATGGCTAGTGGCGTTCTGTTGTTTTCTTTGTTGGGCCTGTCTTGTAGTAGGTGACTTCTGGGTACTCTTCTGGCTCTGTCAATCTGTGACACTGATTGCCAGATTTGGGGTCAGGAAGGAATTTTTCCCTAGGTGAGATTGGCAGAGACCGAGGGGAATTTTTCCCTTCACATGGAGTGAGGTTCACCTGAGCATATCTTACCTACTCAATTCCCTACCATTGCAGGGGCTTCAGGAATCGGTTGCACTTCACTCTCCCCTGTTCTCTTCCTGTGGCACATCATTTATTTTCCTGAGGACTGAAACGTTTTAGTCTAACAAAAGAATTTGGGCTCAATTCAGGGGTATCCAAGTGAATATTAATGGCCTGTGATATACAGGAGCTCAGACTAGATGATCTTATGGTCCCTTTCTGGCCTTAAACTCTACGAAAGTATTAAATAAACATACATGACTTTAATTAATGTTCCCATGCTGTGAGGGGAAAAATAGAGTTCTTCAAGTTTGAGCCATGTATACAGGAGGGTTTATTTTGGGTTATGCCAGTTCCCTTTGACATTGCATTGTGGTCAGATAACCCACATATGTGTGGGTGAAAGTATCTCATACAAAGATATTTTTAATCATCATTTTATTTTTATATGAACATTTATGGTACTGTTAATAAACTCCTAAGAGCAGACAGAAAAGTGTGCTGGCTTTTAAACTGGTTAGATTGCTATTCTCAGCTTTAATTCCTCAGGGTCTTCTTTCTGTGTTTAAATAAAAATTAAGCCGTCTTTAAGGAAATTTAAATGAGTGCTTTGGGATACTTGAACACATGACATATAGTGAGATGTATTAGACTGCTCACTAACCTTCAAATGAAAGTAGGGCAGCCCCATTGCTTAAGACATATAAACCTGGTGTGAATGTAGCACTAAAGAATATACTATATGAAGCATTCCTGCATTTACAAGGAAATGAAAAATCTGACAGCTTGCCTACCTAAAGTTAGAAAATTAAATCCATATTTAAGCCCTTGTATGAGTAACATGGTTATCAGAGGTGCTGAAAGACATAAGCTGATGACCACAACGGGTTCTCAGCACCCTTGAAAATCAGGCCATTTATTGAGAAGCCTGGATTTGCACTTACTGTTGTTACTAATAGTTCTACAATTTTGGCCCAAATCACCTAAATCCACCTCTAATATCTATGATTCTATAAACAAGTTGATGGATTTTAATGGGACAATTCTGAATATATTACAGTCCTAACAAAGAACATGCAGAGTTTTATGTATCATATTTTTCTTTACATTGTATTTATGTTTAGATTTATATTAGATGCCCATCCCAGGGCTCTGAGCAAATGTACAGTAATTAACAATACTTAATATAAATTGACCACTGCCAATTAAGCAAACTGACAAAATAGAGATATAAATGCAAAATCCTGGTCCCAGCATACAGTCTGATCAAATGGGATGTGCACAAGGGGCCAAAATGGCATAGAAGCAGCTGGGTAATGACTCAGAGAACTGTATCACCCCTATAAAAAATGTTGGTATCCCTCTGCTGGGAGTTTAGCCAATATACCTTCATAGTCACATACCCACTTGCCCCATTCTGCCAAAAATCCCTCCACCACAGGACCTCCAGGGAGCTGTGCTTTTTGGCATCTGAAGTTTGTGCAAATCTCTGTGCCCTAGCCCTTTCCATGTAGTAGCTAGCTTGGTATTTTTTTAAAACGGTGACCACTGTACAAATATAGAACAGAACAGACTTTTGCAGGCTCCAAATGAAGTCCTCAGCACTGTTGAGCAATAGAGTGGAGCCTCTCCAAGAGGAAGGAGAAGAGCTTCTGAAACATGACTTAATCCAAACCTGCTAGGGTGTGTAAATGAATGAACAACAATAGTAGAGCTGATCAAAAACAGAATTTCTATTCCACAGGAGATTCCAATATTTGGACATTTGTTTTCATTCCAAAGTTGGATAAAAAGATGAAATATCAAGACTTTCTAGGGAATGAAAAGCTCTGAAAAAAATTGATTCAGACATATCAAATTGTTTCATTTAGGTGGGAACTAAACATTTTGAGATTCTTGAATCAAAATTATTCATTTCAGTTTGTCAGTCTGAAATGAAATATTTTATTATATTACAGGCTGACATTAAACTCTGCTTCCTCAGAGCCACCAGAGCATATCATGGGAGGTGTAGTCTGACCAAGGAGCTGAGCCCAAAGAAGAGTATGGGAATATGTGGGACCCAGATGTACTACTTCCATGAGGCACATAGAAGCTCAGGCAGAAACAGAGATTAACTCAAAATGTGATATATGCCATCATTTCCCAGCAATGCCTCTCTGCCATGTACGTTAGCCAAACTGGACAGTCACTACGCAAAAGAATAAATGGACACAAATCGGAGATCAAGAATTGTAACATTCAAAAACCAGTAGAAGAACACTTTAATTTCCCTGGACACTCAATAACAGACTTAAAAGTGGCAATTCTTCAACAAAAAAAACATCAAAACAGACTTCAATGAGAAAGTGCAGAACTGGAATTAATTTGCAAACTGGACATCATGAAATTAGGCCTGAATAAAGACTGGGAGAGGATGGGTCACTATAAAAAGTAATTTTCCCTCTGCTGATATTCACCCCTTCTTGTCAACTGTTGAGAATAGGCCGCTTCCACTGTAACTGAATTAGCCTCATTTGCCCTAACCCCCTACTTGGTAAGGTAACTCCCATCTTTTCATGTGCTGTAATATATATCCTACTTACTGTATTTTTCACTCCATGCGTCTGATGAAGTGGGTTTTAGCCCACGAAAGCTTACACCCAAATAAATTTGTTAGTCTCTAAGGTGTTTTTGCTGATGCAGACTAAAACGGCTACCACTCTGAAACCTGTCAAAATTAAATGTTTCAATTCAGACTGACTCAAAATGAAGTGTTTCCTTTAGATTTGTCCAACTGAAAGTTCTGCCCTAATTGTTCTTTTGCCATGGAAAAGTTTAATTTCAATGAAACTGTTTGAAATGATTTAACTAGTCCCAGTCTATATTATTTATTCAGTTACCTAGGAATTTATACCACTATCATGCTGCTAACAGATCCAAAAGAATTAGCATGGGCACTTTTTTTCCAGCACTACAATGAATAAATCCAAGTGCAATATCAGAGTGAAAGAGGTCAAAGAAAATAGAAAATTTTGGGTGAGCAAACAGCTACTTTTGCTTTGCTCCCTTCTCAGTTAACTTTTCCCAAAAATAAAGTTGGCTGTTTGCCTATATCTGTTTGCCTATTTGGCCTTTTTTATTGTAAATTCTTTAGGACAGGTATTGTCTTTATTCTATGTTTGTATAGTGCTAAGCCCATGGAGGGCCTTTAGTTGCTACTGGAAAATAAATATAGTAATAACAATAGTATTTTTTCTAAGAACAATGAAAGTAGAACCTAAACATATAATTATTATCCACGCAATGCCTAATCCCAAGGAATTCCATGCATTATGGTACATTATGATTTTAAATACAAACTGAACTAGTGATTAAAAATTCAAGTGATTGTTTCACCCCCAATTGAGATCATTTATATATCCTGAACAAGCAGTTTTCACCTTTGTTCAGATTAAATTTGAAATATATTTTGTACCTCTCAGAAACGGGATCAAATGACCCCCAAATGTCATTTGCCAGCGGCAGACAAGGGGCAATCTCTAACCTAGGCTATTGCTAAGTTCATACAAACACTGCGAGCTCTTTAAGTGCTTCCCTCTCAGGAGTCATAGTGACATTCCTTGCTTTTTTAATTTTACCTTACCAGATTTGCTGTTTTCCCTTCCTTTCACTAGCCCTAATCAATGCTGCAGGTCAGGTTGAAAGAATGGACAGCTCCAGAGCCACATACATTTAAAACACTTTGATGCAAATATTGATCCAAAGAGCATAGACATGTGGAGGTGCTGCTTTTTTTAATGGATATGCTTTTTTTCTCTGTCTAGGTTTTCTCTTCACATGATAAAATAGATCACCATCTGTCCAGGTCTCAGCTGTCTATTTGCCCAAGCACAGGCATGAATTAATAGATTCAAAGATAGGCCAGTCATACTGTTCAATTCAGATCAGAATGCAGGATGTTGTCTGCATCAAATGCAAGTACATTACCCGGTCTGATTTTCTTGAGTGTCTACACTTTTCACACTTTATAGCAGAGCAATTTTGGCCAGCAAGGTTCAGTGGCAGGAAACGAGTAGTGCCTCATGTCAGCTCAAGCAGTATTGCTGATACCATGTCCACCACGGCTATATACTTAATTCCAACGTACACAAGGCTAACAAAGGATTTTATTAGAAAGCCACTGTCCAAGGCTTATATTTAGAAACAGAGTGCTAGTCCAAGCTGTAATCCAAAGACAAGATCAAGGGAAGGAAGGAATTCTAAGGACCGCTTTGAAATTCAACACTAAAAAGATCTGACATTCTTCTATCTGTAGGCATTTTTAGGCTGGACTGAAAATAAAAAGAAAACCTGTTTGTTCAGAGAAAGCTTGCCTGGCCCTGTGCCAAGACAGGAAGTCTATCAAAGCTGGGCAGTGTTTGAAAGCAACAAAATACTGGAACCAAAAAAGAGGGGGAGTGGGGGGAAAATGAGTTGCTTTCACATTGACTTTTTGCTATTTTTTTAGATTGTTCTTTGCCAGCTGCATTCATAACTGTTTGCAGCTATACCACTCCTGTTTATTCAGCCAGAGCTGCAGGCTATCGGTGTGCATGGTAGCTCTATCAAGCAGCATACCTAAAACAGATGATGCCTACAACAAAACTTCTGCCAAAGCAGCATGGCTTGCACAGGGAATGCAGGCATACGATTGTCTATGTCCTTCCCCACACACTAGGATGAGTAAGTCCGTTCCCAAGCATGCCTGATTGTCATAAGATAAGGAGTACTTGTGGCACCTTAGAGACTAACAAATTTATTTGAGCATAAGCTTTCGTGAAGTGAGCTGTAGCTCACGAAAGCTTACGCTCAAATAAATTTGTTAGTCTCTAAGGTGCCACAAGTACTCCTTTTCTTTTTGCAAATACAGACTAACACGGCTGCTACTCTGAAACTTGTCATAAGATAAATCAGGTTGGATGTACAGTAGCATATGTAAAATATGCTCTGTGCAGGTTTATCAGCTCTGAAGGGCCTAAAGATAACTCAAGCAGGTTAGCAGAGGATTTGTTTTGTGGTGAGAAGCCTTTCACTAGTTACACACACATACACAATTATAGCAACACATGGAATGAAGTCTCACAGCCTTTGACCTTGGAAGATCATTAATACTTAAAATATCATAGAATATCAGCGTTGAAAGGGACCTCAGGAAATCATCTAGTCCAACCTCCTGCTCAAAGCAGGACCAAGCCCCACTTTTTGCCCCAGATCCCTAAATGGCCCCCTCAAGTATTGAATTCACAACCCTGGATTTAGCAGGCCAATGCTCAAACCACTGAGCTATCCCTCCCCACCAATGTATATATTAAACAAAATATGTATTAAGAATTTCTAGCTGTACTATATACAGGCAAAAATGGTGCTGTCATCTTGAGCTACGAGTTAGAAAGTTATTACTTTTAATATGCCACTACCCTAGGACTGTACTGTTATGTAAAAGAAAAATAACCTTGTGTGACAGTTTAACATTGATCGATGTGCCTGCCAAATGCAAAGAGATAAATAAGCAGGTGATGAATAAACAGCACTTCAAGTAAAGACATTACGCTGCATGCATAAAATGACGCCAGACACCTAGGAGCTGTGGGTGGCCGAAGGTTAGCCATTTCATGCCCACTCAGTAAAGCAGATTTAATCGCTTCCAATATTTTCTGTTAAAAAGCACGCTTAATGAGCCAATTTCACAAGCCCAGAGAAACTGATTATTATCTCTGAGTTCCAACAGAGTTGGTTGTTTTCCAAGAGCCAGTTTTTCCTTGACAGGATAAAAACCTTTTAGGGGAGAGAAAAAAAAAAGAAAGAAAAGAAAGAAAGAGAGAGAGAGAGGAAAAAAAGCTGGGTATCGAGGAAGAAGGTGGCACTAGATGGCAGTGTTGCTCTGTTGTCTGGGATGTGACTTGGCAGCAGGCTAAGGCTCAGAAGATGTTGGCTTGGAAGCCCGCCTAGACTGTAAGTAAAACAGAAAATAGTCACCTGAAGATTTTGCATTTACTTTTTTTCCTTTTTCTCTGCCCTGCCATTCTCTGCTGCTTTTCCTCAGAGGACACTAGTCTTTGGTGGAGGGGAGATGGATTGGGCTCTCCTTCCATCTGAGCTCTAGTAAGCAAATGTGTAAAACCCAAAGCAAACAACAATGAAACTCTTGAAAATTCACGTGGTACAAGTGGAGGGAAACTTTTCCTTCCTGCTTCTTTCCCACAGGAGTTAAGAGCCAGGAAAGTTTCTTCATCCATGTACTGATAACAGCCATGCTGTTCTCTCTATCCTTCTTTTTTCTCCACCTATACTTTAAAATTCAGTGGCTACAGGGATTCACTATGGGGCTAATTTTACTCCTGCAGAGGACCAGTTCACCCTTCACAGTATTTGAGTAACTATTGACTCCAATGGGAGTGATTTGTAGTCTGTGGAGAGGAAAGGGAGAACTAAGCCCCTGGGAGTCAGAATAGGTCCATCCTTGTAAAGAGAAAGAGGCATTCACTTTAGGGAGCCAGTGCTTCTCCCAGGGGGATGTCTCTGTGCCTCCATCCAGCTGCAGAGTACCACTGTGGAAGCCACATAATACACAGGGTTATTGTCACCAGCAGCAGTTAGTCAATCGCCACTTACGAAAGAAACCCCAGCAACTAGACCTCAGCATATAATTAACTCATCTATCAAAAAAAAAAATCAAATTGAAGTGAACTGTTGTTGAGTTCTAAATCAGGAGCCAAGTTAATTATTTTTTATGAATATTCATAGAAAACTTGTACAATTTCCAAACTAGGCCTTCAATTACTAATCAGTTAACTAAATAACTGGTATGTCTATTTCTTTTGAGGATAAATTGCTTTAAGGAGGAAATAGACCTTTCAAGCAAGTACAAAAAAAATAAAACAGCATAAAGTAGACAATAGAAATTATCCATCCACATTTTGGATGCTGCTCAGACCTACAGTAGACAGTTCCCTTTGGAGGTGAACCCTCCTATACCCATATTGGATGTTTGTGTTCAGAGATGGGTTGGCAAAATGGGCTAAGAATGGGCAATGTGACATGACAGAGGATATGGTGCAGAGAGTGCAAGATACAATGCAGCCAGGGAACTTGCCTTGTTGTACAAACAGGAGCGTAGGGTTTCGTCTATTGGTCAGACTATGGTATACTAAGTCCAGGAACCTGGCACATGTCTGATAGCATAAGCTTCAGAGAAAGGTGAACTCACCACCACCTCCAACCTCCATCCTCATGCCCCTCATACTTCATAACATACCCAACTGATTCTGTAATGATATATATTGGGGAACAGTGGGGTGGTACTTTTGCCACAGTGAGTTACTTACACTAAAGCAGGGTATTTGATAACTTTTGGCATTCTCCCAGCTTGCATAACTTCCAAGATTAGCATTAGTCATAAGACTATCCAGGGGCTAAAAAACGCAAGCAAGAGAACCCTTTGCTGTACTGTATACATGCTGAGGTGACATACTTTAACCAGAAAAATGAGGAACATTTAAAAAAACAGAGTGGAATTACAAGTAACCCACAAGTTCCTGTTTGCTAGTCACATAAAAATTTTCTATATAAGAAGCTGGTGCTTCTGGAAGCAGAAGGCAGAACTTGTGTTCAGGCCGCCTCTGTGATTCTCTTCTGCTGACAGACCTTCTCCCTGGCTGATGACACAGGGATCAAATATGCAAAGTACAGAACATATCCTGGCTTCAATGGGAGTGGAAGCTGCTCAGCACCATGTAGTAAGAGCTCAGCACCTTGAAGGATTGTGCCAATATGAAGATATTCCCAGCAGGATTGCCAGTGGCAGGGTGACATTGTAGAAACAGAGGAGGAACTCATGGGGACCCAAGAAACAACCATATTTTATAGAGAGAGAAATATAAATATAGGCTAATCTTGGTATCTATTCATTCACACTACACACACAAAGATCAATCTATTACATACCATGCCCTTTATCTTTATACAAAGAAAGAACAGTGGATTTACATGCATTTAAATTGGTTCAGTGCAGGTCAGTTCATTATTTATATTTTATAGATAATTCTTCAGTGGAAGGTTCACTTACCATAAATACTAAGAGTACTGAATTTCAAGAGTATAGCAAATACCTAAATGAAAAGCTAAAATAAAAAAACAGACAGTAACACTTTGCAGAGTGCGGTAGTATTCAAAAGCTATGTGTTTGGAAAAGTATTTAAAATGGAGTTAAGTAGCTATAGAACACAATTTCCTACCGACCACATCAGTATTCCCATTCATGCATTAGGATCATGCAAACGGAATTATTGAGTGCCCTAGTCATTTAGTGATAAGTGGTGGCAAAGCCCAATGGTTTTCCAATTCCAAGCCCACATAATGCATAATGTAGATAATTCAGTGTCTTTTAAGCAAAATAGATAAATAAACAAATAAACTGATGAGAATATATTTTTCCTGCACTTAGAGACAAGCAGTGATATTTAGATAGTGCACTGAAAATCAGTTAAAATACCTGCTGTGAGAGTTGAACAATTACAATTAAATGATGCGGCACAGTAGCCCCTTGATGTACTCACAGAACTCCCAGTGGACCAGATTTTGCTCTCAATTACACCAGTGTCAATCTGGAATACCTTCAATGTAATCAATGGAGTTACTTTGGATTTACTCGCTCTAACTGAGCATGGATGCTTGACCCGTATGCACATATCGAAGGTGGGAATAGACCCTTAGTGCATCTAAGATAAATTTTGTGAAGGATTTCCAATAGGAGAAATCATTTTAAATGTTATTCAAGAACTAAAATATAGCCGAGTGACAAAAATGCCATCTCGCCTATATCACAAATAAAATAATGTGTAACAGATGCACACACTGGCTACTAGAGCTACTCCTAGGGAGCACTGACATGTCTCCCATGGCATTTCAGTTAGGTTCTGACTTTGAAAATAGCATATCCAGGACATACCTCACTCTTCATAAACCCAGCTCAGCTGGCATTGTGTCCTCATTGCAAAAAAGGGCATTTGGGCATGTTGTTACAGCATGGTATAGGATATAAGAACCCAGTCTAAATTTCCATTGAAGCATGCCTCTACCATGAACATTTCTATTAAACTGTTACATTGCAGATCTATTCTCATAGAAACTGAACATTCAGCTGAAGAACATATGCATGCTACGAGAATATTCATGTGATCTGCACTAAAGCTATGAATTTAAGAGGTCTCCAATGTATTTTGCCAATTTAAATCAAATTGTGATTGGTTTCTGACCTAACAGAGAAATAGATTTGATAAAATAAGACTGGTAAAACTCACTTTAGGACAAAGGTTGATTTGATAATCATAATTACGTTTCTACTATCCCTATTTTCTTAAGTGTTAGCGGATTTATTGGACTTTTCCTGTGTAACCTATGGCTGATTTGCAGCTTTTTTTGTAATTTCTTAGTAGAGAGAAGCAATTTCTTATATCTTCAGTAATGTCTAAAATGTACATTTTTTATATTAATGATCTCACCAAGAGAAAAACTGTACTGTGAATGCATGATGGCCATATGGAAAAGACAATGAAGTTTAGTAATTAAAACTGAAAAGGGAAAGAACTATGCAGTAATTAGAACACTGATTAATCAGCTGATAATTTTATCTTGATTAATGCTGCTGATTTTCCTCCTCTTATTGACCTAGGAAAGGTAGGTTTAGACCAATTAAATATAAATTATTCCCTTTTTTCACATTCCAGGCAGATTCCAGTGTTCTAAGTCATAGTACATTTAAGATGTAGCACTGAATAGCTCTTACTAAATTGGGCAGCTCAACAAAAGGTAAAATAAGGTTTATGTTCCAAACATGCTGATGCTTTTATCTAATTCAGAATTGGACAGAACTGGTTCATTTCACTATTATCAGGGGAATATTAAAATTAGATTAAATTGCTATGCACAACAACAACAAAAATAGACTTTCCTTGTACTAAAGCCATCAGAGTAGGGAAACAAAAAGAATTAATTCATTTTATTAGGCCCAAGATATGGATAGATAATGTGGTCCTGAAACTTGAGAAAAGGATCCATATTAATGCTCTGATCTCCCTTCATGTGCAGCATTGCAAATTTATTTTTTGTGGAGAAGTGTTACTAGTCTCAGTCTGATTCCAGTGTCTATCCATAGGCCATCAGCAACAACATCCATGCCCAGTTTCCCAGGCAGGGTCAAGGAAGGATTAAACCTACTCAGACTAAATCCTAGGGTAGCAACCATTTTAAGTATGGCTAGTTCTTTCCCTCCACCATTAACCTCCTTCCATCCATTTCAGCTCCAAGCAATGATGAGGTAGGAGTCTATTGAGTTACACTGTGTGGTTATGGGAGAAGACAGGAGGGAATGCTATTCCATTGCATGTTACTAAGAGAGTGAAAAATTCAGCCCTCTTTCTATAACTGCCTGCATAGCTTTCTCCTGGCCCGCTTTTCAGCTGTCTTCTCAGGTACCCTCTTCCTTTGTGATTTCTAGATTCATTCTTTTGCTCCTTTGCACCATCCCACCATTATTGGTATTGGGTGTTTGCCAAATGCTAAATGCAAAATACTTGGTATTCAGTGACTTCCCCACCAAAAGATTGGCAACAACACATCACTAAAATGCTCCCAGACAATATGTACCAAAGATATTACATCAAGGAGACCTTGAGATACCCCTTTTGTGCTTACCGATACTATGAGTTTTGACTAAAACACAAAGCAGTCTGGAGTTACAGCATTTTGCAGCATTCATAGAATCACTGGACTGGAAGGGACCTCGAGAAGTCATCAGGTCAGGATTGCAGTAATCAAAAGTGGAACAGGCCAACAGATCACTGAGTCCTTCTTCCTGTAGTGGCAGAATATAGACGCAGAACATACTAAACATAAACATATTAAAGATTTTAAAATGTTATTAAAGCTAATGTTTAAAATCAATTTTATATAGGTTAAGAGGGAAGGTACTATACATCTGGGGTCACGCTTGAGTTATGGGAGATTACAATTATTGGTTAGAAGGTTCACAAGATACATACATAGTACATAACCAGCATAAACCCAGATTGGGGAGTGGGAGTTTTTAAAGAGTCAGTGAATAAGTGATCTCAGGTATGCCACCCATATAATGTATTTAGAGGCCAAGTCAGTACTGGTGTAGTGAATAGGTACATGGGTGGGGTGCATCCCTTGGTTTGTCAGGGGAGGAAGAGGGTTATTTCCCTGACCGGCAGTCTTGTTTTCCTGTTTTCCCTGACCTGCGGTCTACTACACCTACTCCTAGCTAAAAGGCTGAGAAGAAGTTGAGCAAAATGCACCTGTTTTATGATTGTGTCATAAAACTGCGGATTTGGGAGGAAATTCACACGTGAACCATCTGATGAACTTAATAATAACATTAGATAATGCAGGGTTGGTTCAGACCATGACCTGCTAGATGTCTGCCTTGAACTACTATGTCACAAGGAAACCAGCACTGCCATCAGCAGAAGCACAGAGCTGGCCATTCTCCTATGGACAGCCTAGGAAAGCTGGGTGTTTTAGAATAGAATTGGCAAAAAAAAAATTTCAATGGGAAATGCCAACTCGACTAAACCAAAACTTTTTTGCAGAAATATATAAGTTTCAACCAAACATTAATTGGGAAGGTATCTCTGCATCAAGATGAAATTGATAATCTAAACCAAAGAGGGAGAGATATTACACTGCTTGAGAATAGACAAATGGTAGAGTATGCACCTGGGGGAAACCCAAGTACAAGTCCCTGGTCTGCCTGATTCAGTGCAGCAATGTATACCTTCAAATCAGCGGCACTGTTATGGGTACCCGCATGGCCCCACAGTATGCCAACTTTTTTATGGCTGACTTAGAACAACGTTTCCTCAGCTCTCGTCCCCTAATGCCCCATCTCTACTTGCACTACATTGATGACATCTTCATCATCTGGACCCATGGAAAAGAAGCCCTTCAGGAATTCCACCATGATTTCAACAATTTCCATCCCACCATCAACCTCAGTCTGGACCAGTCCACACAAGAGATCCATTTCCTGGACACTATGGTGCTAATAAGCGATGGTCACATAAACACCACCCTGTACCAGAAACCTACTGACCGCTGTACTTACCTACATACCTCCAGACCACACCACACGATCCATTGTCTACAGCCAAGCTCTACGATATAACCACATTTGCTCCAACCCCTCAGACAGAGACAAACTCCTACAAGATCTCTATCAAGTGTTCTTACAACTACAATACCCACCTGCTGAAGGGAAGAAACAGATTGACAGAGCCAGAAGAGTACCCAGAAGTCACCTACTACAGG
Source organism: Dermochelys coriacea (assembly GCF_009764565.3). NCBI lineage: Eukaryota > Metazoa > Chordata > Testudines > Dermochelyidae > Dermochelys > Dermochelys coriacea. The sequence goes on from NC_050070.1 coordinate 188,526,943, forward strand.
ACAGGCCCAACAAAGAAAATAACAGAACGCCACTAGCCATCACCTTCAGTCCCCAACTAAAACCTCTCCAACGCATCATCAAGGATCTACAACCTATCCTGAAGGATGACCCATCACTCTCACAGATCTTGTGAGATGGGCCAGTCCTTGCTTACAGACAGCCCCCCAATCTGAAGCAAATACTCACCAGCAACCACACACCAAGAACACTAACCAGGAACCTATCCTTGGAACAAAGCCTGTTGCCAACTGTGTCCACATATCTATTCAGGGGACACCATCACAGGGCTTAATCACATCAGCCACACTATCAGAGGCTCATTCACCTGCGCATCTACTAATGTGATATATGCCATCATGTGCCAGCAATGCCTCTCTGCCATACATTGGCCAAAGCGGACAGTCTCTACGTGAAAGAATAAATGCACACAAATCAGAAGTCAAGAATTATAACATTTAAAAACCGGTCGGAGAACACTTCAATCTCTTTGGTCACTCGATTACAGACCTAAAAGTGGCAATTCTTCAACAAAAAAAAAACTTCAGAAACAGACTCCAATGAGAGACTGCTGAATTGGAATTAATTTGAAAACTGGATACAATTAATTTAGGCTTGAATAAAGACTGGGAGTGGTTGTGTCATTTTACAAAGTAAAACTATTTCCCCATGTTTATTTCCCCTCCTACTATCCTCGTCAACTGCTGGAAATGGCCCACCTTGATTATCACTACCAAAAATTCTTTCCCCTGCTCCCCTGCACTCTCCTACTGGTAATAGCTCACCTTTCCTGATATCTCTTGTTACAGTCTGTATGGTAAGACCCATTGTTTCATGTTCTCTGTGTATATAAAAACTCCCCCCTATATTTTGCACTGTATGCATCTGATGAAGTGAGCTATAGCTCATGAAAGCTTATGCTCTAATAAATTTGGTAGTCTCTAAGGTGCCACAAGTACTCCTTTTCTTTTTTGCAAGCAGAGCTGGGTCTCCTATATCGCAGGTCAAGGCCCTGACTATTGGCTCTTCTGTGAGGGGCTCAATTAATCTCTTTTGCTGGAGTGGTTCCACTTTGTATAAATAATTAGACATTCAGAGGAGAAGAGAAAACTCTATAGCCTTTTGGCTAGAGCACTCACTGGGGTTGTGGGACACATAAGGCCTTGAATGTGGATTTCCCAGGTGAGTACCATAACCACTTTGCTATTTTGGGGGTTTCTCTCTTTTCCTGGCTTTTCATGAATAGAACCGCCATCCCTGAAATATTCAGATGAACTAAAATCCATTAGTGCAAATGTGTGCTAAGAGAGAACATGAAGGGACCCAAATGTGGCTGAATAGTTTTTGCAGGATTATACCAGCTCTGTCTGATGGTCCATATTGCTAAGCACCCAACTGTTCCTGCTGAAATCAATGGAAGCTGCTGGGTGCTCCATATGTTTGAAAATGAGGCCACTTACTTAGGTGCTTAAATGTGCACTTAGTAGCCTAATTTTTAGCCACCCAGGTTTGAAATGTAGGCCAATATGTCTAATCAGATGACAACCCATTTGCAACATGATGTTCAAATAGACAGGTAAGCGCCAAATAAAAAAAACAGGCCAATAATTAAAAACAAATGGAAGGACTAGATTTTATCGGTAAATCTCCATTTCACCACACACAAACCAATAAGAAATATGTCCATCCATGATAATCAAAATGTACAGATCGGTCAAGTAAGAAAAATACTGCTTGCGAACTTTTTAGAGTTTAATGTAAGGATATTAGGTTTGTATATTTTGACATGTGATGTTGATAATTTGTGTTTTAATGGTAATAAAGCTTTAACATTTTGAATATCAACATCTACTGTCATTAATTATTGTCTGACACCTAATATAATTTCCCACAACTGTGAAAATTTAAACTGATAAAAATAGAAAAAAAATGTTTAAAACCAACAATTTTGCATAACTGTGAAAATTTAAAGTTATACACATCAGAAAAAATGCTTAAAAATAAAAATCAATATTATCCATCACAATTACAAAAAAATTAATTCTGCCAAGCTTAGATATAAGACAGCTTCAACTGAAGCCATATGACTACCATTTTTCCCAGAAAAATACAATTCAGGAGACCAAAAGCAGCAAATCAATTATATTAGAATTTAAATACAAGGACTGGTATATGAAAAATAACTCATTATCACTTGTAGGAATCCCATTTATGTGTTAAATGCAAAATATTCTATGAGAAAAAGATACAAAAATCCCAAAAGCTCCCTCTCCCATTGGTGTCCTCCATTTGCGTGTGAAGGCAAAATGTAGTGATATATAACTAAATGTCAGCCAGTTCTGTAAACCAGATGAACAATTTGTGGAAAAAGAAATTCCAAGAAATACAAGTAATATAGCAAATGGCTGAAACACATGAGGAAGAGTGGGAGAAGTGCAATGAATCAATCATTTCTAACAGCCTGAAAAAAAAATGAAAGCGTGATATACGGTACAGAGAGATGATAGCTGTTATTTACACCTGCTTCAAAAGGAGGCATTTTTAACAAAATGACCACACTTTTTACCATATTTGGTACTAAGCCAGACTTCTAAGAACAATTATTAAATGTGGTAGTATAAACTACCAAAATGTCACCAACTGAATCTAATAAAAATGAAATTGTTCCAGAATTAGACAAATAAGATAAAGTAAAAATTGAAGCAGATGTTTTCAAAGGGCTACAAAACATCACAATGATATTCAACCAAATAAAATGATGAAAATATATTCCCATTTTAAGGAAAGAGCGAGATCTATATATTAGGGACTCAGGCTGCTAAATGTCATTTCACTAATGAAGGTTAGCCAAAAAGTTAAACACCTTTATTTTAGAAAAACCAAGATGCTTGCTCTGAAAATTGTTTAACAACCCTATAAGACAGGGTTGGGCAGTTTAATTGAGACCAGTAGTAAACTCTTTGGTTGGGCAGTTACTTAGTCATTTCAGAAAGATAACCACCTAGAAACGTTTTGCAACTTTAAGAGCAAGAACATAAACTGGAGCTCAAGCTTTATAAATATCACAGTTAACTCAATGTTGGATCTGATCCACTGACACTCAAGTTTATATGACATTGACTTTTAAAATTAATGATGACTGCTATAAACCAAGATGAATGTGTAATAGATTTACAATACCATACACTGAAAAGAATAGAACAAGAAATTAATGGAAAAAGAAAATAATGCAAAAAATATTGATAAACTATTCAAACCTGTATAGACAAAGGAACACTGATCTCATATTAACAGGACTATTCTTGGTGACAATCAACCAGATGATTTAATAAGCCTTGAAGACAAATACAGATAGAGCAGCAAGCAAGTAAATTGTATAATAAAATGATCAGAAATAATCTAATCAAAAGGCAATAAAGTTTATAAAGGCAGATCATTAGAAATAACTATATTAATGATACGACTAAGGGGGAAGAAGAGATTAGTTAAGATCAAGAAGACATAATATCCGACATGATAATTAAGATCACCTTGGGCCATATATACTATGCAGGATGTCAAAGGGATTTCGATGAATAGAATGATGGCAGCCAATGCCTCCAACTATGTGTAGGAATGAATCTGATTAAGGTTCTAGGCCCCCAAAGATTTTAATGTCCATTTTAACTATAAGACTGACAGTCCAAAAAAGTCCCTGTTCTATTTTACAAGAGATTCTACTAAGACAATGGAAAGTATTTCAGTTTATCTAAGAAACTTTTTCAAGACAGTCAAACAATTAATGCAATCAGCAAAGAAAAACACTGAAGTTAATTTTATGGGATGGATGACAAGCTAAAGGAAGTGAGAAAAACAGTAGAAATTAAAGTGAAGTAATAAATATTCTAATGTAGGAAAAAGAAATGTTTGAAAAAAGAAGTGAGAGTGGTAAATTATCATGAGCAACAACAACAAGCTCTAACCAGTGCCCACTGTGGTACACAATATGAGAAACCCTAAGAGCAAATTTATTCAGGGAAACTGAGATATGAGCAGTTAGTCAGGTCTTCAAAATGTATCACACAATTAATTTACGTTTTTCACCAGACATGTCATTCTGTAAAAACAATGTCTTACTGTTAGCAGCACAGATATTAAAATAAAGCTCATTTGATCCAGAACAAAACTGTTAGGCCCAGAGAAAGTAAAAGGCATTAATTCAATCTGAGTGCGATTAGATAATATAGACAAACTAATCTGTTATGTGAAGGAAACTTAGTACCTTGTTACAAATGGATTGAAATATTGAACCAAATATCCCAATCCAGTGGCAGTAATGTAATCTGAGTAAATATTGGCTCTATATGTTAAAGGAGCCACCCTGTGTCTATCAGATGGAATATGAATGATCAGGTTCATCTTCTGATTAATAAAGCAATGAGCTAGAACCATTGGGATTTCCAGAGGATCTCTAACTATAGAGGGAATAAACATGAACTGTGAAGGATGCTCCAAGTCAAGTACCTAAGTTAAAAATGAACAATAGCATAACAAGCCCATTTTTGGCCTAATTATTCCTAATCAGTTCCACTTTCAAGTTCAGGACAGTTAGTTTAAATGTTTAAGCATCTAACTTCTAACCAATATTCACGTTACATGTAGGGTAAGGATCTTGCTTTCTCTTGAAAAACTCAAACCAGAATTCAAATACTTATTAAAATTTATTCTCTCTCTAATCTGACAGCTAATGACCTTTCACTTCCAGATAATTTCTTGAACAGTTTCAGACAGTACTCCAAAAATTGCATTCCTAAATCAACAGAACATTATAGAACACTTTTCCAGAAGGAAACAATCTATTCCTTACATCTCCCAATTGCTATAGTTGGCAATTGCTTCCTTACATTTTCAATATTTCACAGTTTTCAACAAATGGTATTGTTCATACTTTTCCCCTACTGTCCAAATAGCTGAAGTTCTCCACTTCCAGCATTATTGAAGTCTCTTCTGCAGTCTCATCGGAATTTGTTTATAAACTCTCGGCTCCTGGCTAACTGCACACTATGCCAAATCTCTATGAATCTCCAACTTCTCTTGCCAGCAATTTTTTCCTTCCAGTCCCAGCAACTCACAAATTCAACACGCGGGCATACTCAGTTTTCTTCTAAAAGCAGCCATGATGGCCCTTGGTCAAAATTATTCTGTACTTTTCTGCGGCCCCAACAGCACTTTTCACAGTCAGGATTATTCTCCACATTCTTGTCTGCAGTCAGAGTCACTCAAAAATTCCTATGGTCCCAGCAGCACTAAAAATACATAACAGCCTCCTTACAATAATGGCTGTGAATTATAGCATTCCTCAGCTGACATAAGTAGTTAAAATAGTTTTTTAAAAAGTTAAAATAGAACTGAAAAATGTGAAAAATGAAAAAAAAGGTTGAAAAAGACTCCCCTACCGTCTAACAATATTAAAGTCTGCCTCAAATTTACAAACGTGCTCAGCAACATCAAACCGGCCGGCTTCAATCACACGCGGCAGCTTCAAACCCGGCAGCTTCAAACGCGGCAGCTTCAAACACACGCGGCAGCTTCAAACGCGGCAGCTTCAAACACTTTTGTGGCAGCCATCTTGCACACGCTCAAAAGAGCACAACCTTAGAAACCTTAGGCAGGCACCTTATCCACTAGGCTACAGAGTCTTTGTTACAAAAAAGAATTATTGGAATTTGTAGACGTTAAATTAGCCCGTAGAGGGAGCTCACACGGTCCTATAAATGTACAGTAATTGGAACATACAGTAATTTAAAACATATATCTATTAAGCTCTCTATAGAGGCTACAGAGGTCAAAATTGTACATTCTTTACTTTCTACCAGCCTCTGCATGCCCATAAATTCATTCAAATTAGACTCCATTGACCATGTACTTTGTAACTCCAACAAACAGAAGATTTTTTTTGTCCATATAGTCTCCACAACAGGCACAACTACTTATAATGATTATTTGCATCTGGTGTTGGAATGAATAAGTCTGTGTAAGAAAATAACAAGAATAAAGTTCTAGCAACTAGAATTGTCATGGCAATGCCCTCAATATCCCCATACAGTTTGTTCTGTTAAGATAACTATGGTAGTGCTCTTTTTATAAGTTGACTAGAGCCACTAGTGTGTTTCTCAATGTCCTATATTTTGTTCAAGAGTATGATTGATATTCAAAGATTGACAATGAAAATTGTTAGCTATCAGATGTTGAAGAGGCCTTTAAATAAGAACCAGGTAAAGAAAACCCCAATTCCTGAGGAAATGTGGAACAGAAAGACCATTCAACAGAAGAAAACATATAGTAAATGTGAAGTAAAAGAGAAACTCTCTAATCTGATGTTGCAGAATATATTTTGGAAAGAAATCCATAGTTTTATTAAATCAGATTCCAAGTATTTAAATTAATTAACATTGCACAAGACTGAAATGGCAAGAGAGAGTATTTAATCTATATAAATTAGGCTATTCTTCTCTGAGCACAAATGTAGCATGCAGCAAAATAAAGTGGATGAGAATGAGGAAAAAATAGTAAATAGATATTTTATTTTACTTAAAATAATCTGTTGAGTTCTAAATATATCTGCATTATTTTAACCTCCATATTAACTTGATTTTCCTATACTTTAACCATATCAAGCATTTTTTTCATCTTTGTGCTGCCCTTTGAAATATGACTTCTTACTTTCCTTCTACAGATTTGGTTATTCACAGTTTGCAGTGCAGTTAATGTTGATTTTATTTGATATTTTTGAGGAAAATGTAGTTTAAAAAAAGACTCATAGTATGATCAACAAGAATCATAAAAGAAAAGAATAGGAATATATAACTTCAGTAGAATAAGTGCATGTTTGGTTAAAGCTGGCATTAGCAGTGGTATAAATCTGGCTAGAATATGTTGGTCTACCACAAGTAACCAAGGCATTGTGTTTATTTTTCATCAGTGCATTTCTAATTTACGCTGGGGCTGGAAGTTAAACTCACACACTCTAATTGCACCAGACCAATGGTCTGTCTGCCTATATTTTTATGTAGAGTCCATTTAAATTTGACTTCTTGCTTAGCTACATTAAATTGTTCAATTTCTTCTTTGACGTGGTTTAGCAGTACTTGTTGAATTTAATGTACTCAATGAAAAAGTGTTCCTGCTTATACTTTTAAGTAGCTATAATAAGAAATAAAATTGTGCAAAATATAAATTAATAGCTAATAAACTCCACAAAGTCCAAAAGACACCTGAAATGAGAGCACTGATGTGTTTAGTGTCTTTCTGTATTCCCTATTCCCCACCACTGTTGGAAAGAAGGAATAGGTTAGAGCTGTGGCTATTGTTTAAACAAAGAATCAGATGGCTGCTTTTGCTCTTCTGTATGCTCATCCTAGGATCTCATAGTAGTCCATTTCCTTCAGGACATCTACATATATCTCCTCCAACAGCCATCTCTTTTCATGATATTCATATGGTAACAACTCCATTGAACACAAAGGCCAGTGAGGTATACATTTCCACTAGCTAACCCTCTGCAGTTTGGGGAGTTTACATCCTGCCTCTGCTGAACCAATTTAGACACATGCTCTGAAACATAATTTCTGTACTCACCCACTTAAATTCTGCTTAATACTGAAATAATCAGCCCCTCCATGTATAAAGGTATCACCCATTTAACATAGCTGTGCAATAATATAAATAATCTATCTTCCTATAATACCTTTTATCTGATGGTCTCAAATACCCTTGTGAACTAAGACCCTCCTTAACCATCAACTCCCAGTCTCATGTGCCAGTGATTAAACAATGTTTTCTTCCCTATGTGAAGTGCATCAAGGCTTTCATGTGGTGTTCCAGAAAATATGCTCATAATTCTTAAACAGGACAAAATTGTAGCCTTCCTTCCCCCAACAGCCATGGAGGACCTTAATAGCAGCACAAAAATGATCAGGAGATCCTCTGTACAGAGGCTGGGCTATATATTGAATACACAATTTGGCCTAAAATGCAGAAATTACTTGGTATGCTACCTGATTTAATACCTCTAATTTATTTTTAATTGCTGTTATTATTACTAGGCTCATGTTCAGTGCTGCAGAATGGTTAAAAACTGCTGGATACATAACAGACTTGTTGTCTAAAACTTTCTCTGAAAGACACCATGCAAAATGCAGCCATTTTGAACTTCCTATCAAAAGAACAGAATCTGGACTTTATTCTGCCATGTGAGTCAGATTCTAAATAGTATGTTACTGCATAAGTAGCCCTATTGAAATCAGTGTGACTACTTGAGGAGTAAAATTCTATTCTGTGAGCTAAAACTATCAGAATCTGTCCCATATACGTCTGTAGGCTATCATTCATTGTAGTATCTAGCTGATGATGTAAAAGTTCTCAGATACCCCTTAAAGAATACTCCCATGGCCAAGATAAAGGCTATGTCAAAAAAAAACCCCAAAAACCCTAAAAGCATGTTAAACTCTCAGTTATTAAATTTGTACTTAAATTTGCCACAATATTGTTATTAAACAAGTGGTGATTGTAGCACCCATTTCTTGCTGAAAGCTGCCCAATATACAAGGTCACCTTACAAGAAAGATGGTAGCACTAGTGTCTCAGGCAAACAAGGGCACTCCATTCGCTATCTGTGTGGTGATGCACAGTGACTCTGGCAAGACCGCATTCTAATCCCCGTTCTCACAGGTTCAGTATGAAGCTCAAAGACAAACTCAAAAACAATTTCTTGAGTAGAAAATAGTGCTTATTATGTTTCAGAACTCTCCAGGTATATATTTCACACAGCAACAGTGACTTCTCTGATTGTCTAACTGAGATTTCAGAGCTGGATACTTTTTTTCCCTTAAAATCAAATACAGTAAATTCTATATCAGTTACAATGACAGTACTGGAAGCTGGCAGACCACTTTACTCTAAAATTTGCTAAAACATGCTTTAGGAAAACAGTTCTTGTACTACGTGTCCAGAAGCTATCCACCTGAAAAATAGATCTGTGTACTACAGTTAGTATATAGTTTGGCAAGAAAAAAGTACAGTCACACAACTCATCTTCCCTGGCCAAATGCAGTATTAGCATACACATACACTATACACTTAAATATGTTCATTCTAAAAAGTCAGGAGCTATGTATTTTTTAAATATATGAACCGTTGTAATTTACAACAGAAAACATGTTAACACAACTTTCAATTTAAGCACATCACTTTACTTATAAAGCATTCCGTTTTTACCTTTCAGGCAGAGGTAAGAATTATATAAATGCTTTCCTGTTGAGTGTAATTATAGCTGAGTAACAATATTTCTAGGATGTATTTTTAATCTTCATTTTCTCTGTCATTCCATTGTTCTAGTGCTCCAATCCCATATAATGTGTCTCCGGTGTTGTATCAACTATCTGTTCATGTTTCTGCCTTTTTTCTGGTGTTGTGACTCTCCTTTCATGAGCTTTCTCTTCTCTACTTTTATTAGACGTTTGCAAGCCTTTTTGCTTTGAAATGTGCAGGCTGCATTTGGGGCTGAAATGCTTGATACTGACACCATTTTTTCCATGTCAATGTTCTCTGAAATCTACTTGACCAATTTTTCAAGGGCTCAAGGTATAGTTGTGTGCACAAATAAGAAGTAGGGATATGTCTATACAATCCAAGTACTGACTGGATGCTAACATCCTCTTATAGTTCTGCCAAAATTGCCTATACTATTTTTTCTTAGTATCCAAAGGGTTGCACACATATTTTAAATGAATTCAGGTATGATAAAGGGGGAAAACCTATGAGCACAAGTACATTGACAGTCCTGTCTGTGTGTGTATGTCTATGTTATAATTTTATATTTTCTATGTGCAATCTAATAAAGGAGAAATTCTCACAGATACAAAAGGCCATTTCTGTTCCTCTGTGCAGGGATGGAGACAAGAGATTGAGAGCCCACAAAGGAAGAGTTGACACTGTCGTTCACTGCATAATCCCCACACAAATGCATCTACAGAAAGAGGGTAGGCAGGAATGGTAGGCACAATTTCTGTGGATCCAATGGCCATAAATTCCACACCGGAGTTAGTACAGCAGCTTCTACTACAGGCCATAATTTGTGCATTTATACAGCACCCAGAACCAATACGCTGTAGCAATCAGAGATCAGTTGGACAGATGTCTTGTACCTGGTTCCAAGCTAGGAGTAGAGGGGAGAATTCCTTCCTCTCTATTCTCAGCATTGGCCCCAGGTGCAAGGCAAATTTAGACAGGTTTTGTATAAGGGAAATAATAGTTGAATCTTAAAGGTAATCCTGTTTCCCTGGACACTTTCAAAAATGTAATGGTAGCTAGTATTATATTTCCTGACTGCAACAATATAGCATGTTCATCTTACATTCCATTTATGACGCTGGCCCATGTAACTTAGATCTGAACATTGCTCCTATACTGCAGGAACCTGGGCAAAATAACCTGCATTACCACCAGCGCAACAAAAAACAGAAAATCAGAAAATGTGTTCACTAGTATCAGGGCATCTCATACATAACTATGCAGTGATCCTAAAATGAATAATCCGACTAGTGATAATGGAAAATCCAGCAATTTATAACAAACATTACTGTGTATCATAGACAAAAATGAATTACAGTATAATAAGATACTAGTACAGCTCATCCTCATAATAAGTTTCTCCATGGGATCCAAGTGACTTGTATCTGAAAGTAGGTTCAATGTAGAGAGTGTTCATAACAGGATTATATGAAATAGGAAGCCACATCTGAGATAGTCTAATAAGAGAAAACACTAGAATATAAATGTCTTGTGCAATATAAGGAAAATTTTCTAGCAAAATTAGATTGTCATCATATAACCAACTGCTGCATTAGTGAAAACAAACATCAAACAGGATTATGCAATTTGCCTGATGATCACAGATATGAAAGTCACAAATAAAATGCTGCTATCACAGTAAGTGGCCTAGAACAAGCCTTTCAAAAAAAAATTAGTGATCAAATACTTTTCATTGAAATCAGTTGTATTATATCAGGGTGAAAACAATAAGGAGTCCAGTGGCACCTTAAAGACTAACAGATTTATTCGGGCATAAGCTTTTGTGGGTAAAAAACCCACTTTTTCAGGGCATCTGAAGAAGTGGGTTTTTTATCCATGAAAGCTTATGCCCGAATAAATCTGTTTGTCTTTAAGGTGCCACCGGACTCCACATTGTTTTTGTGGATACAAACCAACAAACACAACTATCCCTCTGATTTGGTATCAGGGTGAAAAATTAATCTTGTCACTAGTATTTCAGGAAGCTGGAAATGAAAATTAACCAAAGTCCCTGATGCCATATCATTGGCATGAGTGCTACAGAGTCCATCTTGCAGGTGGATCCATCCATTTTGGTCTGTTGATAATATGTGTTGTTTTAAGAGCACAAAGTTAGCGGCTAAATACAGAGAATAAAGAACAGAATGACGGAGACAGAAAAAAAAAGAATTGTACTAATAATATCAAGAAATATTAATCATGTGATGATTGTTATAACATTAGATAGATGTTTTGTCTATCTTTAATATCAATTCAAATGCATTTGTAATTAGGGAAATTTGGAAATTTGATATACCTTACAATAATGTTTCACTTGATATTATGAGTTCCAAATCATTATGAAATTAAATGCCTCTTTGCATAGTACCTTTCTTAGTTTTAACGGGTAGCTCATGCTTTGCTTTTCTAGCAACGCCTTTTTAATAATCAAATCAGACCTTAAGGTCAGGTCTCGGTGAACATCCTTGTTAGAGGGGGTGGTGGCATCCTTAAGACAATTACCACTGATCACCTCTTAATGGCACTTCAAAACTACTTGAACATTAAAAGAAAGGTTATACAAAGCTACAGTGTGCACTTTTACAGGGCTCCAAACTATAATGTGAGCTCATACATTTGTTCAGTCACGTAAATGGTTTTAGTTACTATTGTTGGAACACATAGGGTTAGTTTGATGAGGGTGGGGGTTGTAATATCAGCCTTTCTGCTCTTTACAATTTTAAATAAGTATGCTAGGAAATCTTTATTTTAAAAGAAAAGGTTTCACATAGGCTAAATTCTGGTTAATGATATCCTGCACTCCATATGTTATTGTTACATATACCACATATTATTACTGTCCAGATAGCGATACACATTGTTTTCAAAATGAACGTTAAGGGCCAGATTTTCAAAACTGCTCAGCATCCATTATGATAACAAATTAACCGAGCAGATTTTCAGAAGAGCTCAGCACACTGGGGAGTGGAGCTCTTTTGAAAATTTGATCATAAATATCACAATATGAACTGCTGCGAGTTGAGGATTTTTGCAAATTTAACATTTATTTATGTGCCTAAATGGGAGCTCAGCTCTTCTGACCTTAATTGTGGGTGCTGAGAATTTGAAAATCTGGCCCCAAGTAACCCACTTCCAGTTTTACAAGCAGACCACAAAGTATAAGCCTGATAAGCTACGTAAAACTGCATTGTTTATCAATACATTTTTTCTGTACTTACACATTTCCAATTACCTTGGTTACATGTTGTACATATACATATAACACTTTATCGTGTCACTTCTGTCCTGCAGTTGATTTTATAACACCTAGTTTTATAAGGTTCTGAAATTATATCAGTTATAGGCTTTATAAAAAAGAAGTTGTGACTTTTACAAGTCTCTCTGTTATTGGGAAATATGTATTTTTCACATAATTTTTAAAAGTTAGAAATATTTTAATTTCTTATTTTCACCACTTTTTGTATGTTTGGCATAGATATTTTTCTCATACTCTTTCATCCCAATCCCAATACTAGAATTTAACTATTGGAGTCACAGTAAAAAAGAGGCTGATCCAAATAAAGATTTACAAATCACAATATTCAGTGTGGGGGATCTTTAGCATTTCTGATTTTAAGTTGTTTGAATTTAAGATACAAAAGGTCTATCAGCTCAAAGATAAACAGGAAGGTAATTTCTGCGATGTGGTTTGTGGCATTTTGCCAGATGCTAATGTTTTGGCATAACTTTGCGGGGGGCTGGTGTTTTCCTACTGAGAATTCTTGTAAAAGTTGGCAAGTTCATAGAGGTTTCCAGGATTTTTTTTCCCCATGCGGTTTCCTGTTTTGAATAATCACTCAGCCATTTTTGGCCTCAAGCTTCCAAAAGGTCTGAATATCTCAAACCATCATGAATTGAGCCATTCTTTTTCAAATGAACCACTTATCCAGCTTGCATGCAGACAAAAGAAAACTCTGTACTAGTTATTGTTATGGTGCTTAGTGATAGCTCTCTTATTATAATGCAATAAGGAAGATTCAAATCAATGCTGACTGGGAGCAGTGAGTCAGAGCTGAAGGAACCATGACTACTATTGCAGCTTTCCACCACCAATGGCTTTCACTCAGATCCTCTATGAGAGGGAGGCTAGAGAAAAGGAGAAGAAAGGCTAGAGGACAGAAATTAAAAACAAAAATTAAATGGATTTTAAAAGTAAGATTTTTAGACAGTGTGCTGGGTAACTGACATACTACAAGATCCTCTTTATCATCTATTTCTCTAGCATCAAACTAACTAAAAGCCACTTTTCTGAAGAGCAAGACTATTGAAATTGCTGTAATAGTCTATTTCATACACAGTGGTGCTAAATTAAATGTATGTTAGCTAAAAGAATAAATTTTCCTAGCCCAAAACAGAACATGAAAGTATCAACCAATGATGCTGTCTTAGATTAATGTTTGCAATAAATAAACCAGTTGAAATAATAAACCTTCCATGCATCAGGAAAGTGGTAGGAAGTTCAAAATAGCTGTGAAATTAATATTTTTCCACAGTAATCCCAAATAGAAAAGTCTGATGTGACTATACTGTTTCCCTCATGATGAATCTGTCTTAAATGAACATGTTAAAAGGAAAGTTTTCTATAAACCAAAAGTTATAGTTTTAATTAGTTTTCATTATATAATCAAGTACAGGAAGGAATATTAGTCTATGGGCCATATTCTTCCATCCCGAGGCTCCTGCACTGCGAACTGTGCAAGTGGTGGACTTCCTGTGCCCAATGCAATTCTCAGTCCAGGATCAGGTCCTTACTCATGTAAGTAGCCCTTAATAACACAAGTAATTCCTTTGATTCCAAACTTATACAAGTAAAGGATACAGCATGAAGCTCCATAGTAATATGATGTATAATGTTGGTTCATCTTTAGGAATTCCCCCAACAAAAAGCTAGGTTACCTAGAGAAAATTCAAAAATCTGTAGAGATTCTGTTTATTGCAAAAGAAAAGTACAATCCAGTCTCCAGTTGTTGAATTTTATGCAATAAAAGCATTGCAAAAATGTATTTGAAATGCACGCCGATGCATAATGTGTCATATTATTCATTTGCAGGTGCATATAAAACCTCTTTTTAACACTTTATTTTGAGAATGTAATACAGGGGTAATTATGTGCAGGTAATTTATTAAATAAGATGTCCAAACACCTAATTACCATTTTGTACAGTTGGAGTTATATATATTGCCAAAAATTACTATTCTTTCCAGCATTCCCAGTGGAAAGACAAAATGGAGACACAGACAATATCTTTCATTGGATCAGCCTGTTTTTCCCCCAGAGTCTTTTCACTCTGTTTATATGATTTCTATTTTTTCAAAAAAGTAAACTTCCACCTAAAACACTTTATTCCAGGTTGTTCCTCTTCTTCACATGAATTCTACCTATTGTATTAATAGAGATTATTTTAATTACTGGTTGTCACAGTTCAGGGCAATTATTCCTGTATTTCCCCTCTGTGATCCAGCAAGGTTCCTGGTTCCTCAGCCATGACCTTTCTTGGATCCAGACCCAAATCTCTCTCTTCCTGACAAGGTTTTCTAGGCTGGATAGTTCCCAGCCTACACTGAGAGTTCCCAGCAAGTCAGGGGACTGTGACAGCAGATATCCGGGAAATAAGAACAGTGGGGGATGATTAGACAAATTCACTCAGGTTGTAGCACCTCCCAAGAAGCACCAGCACCATATTCTGGTTCAAACTGGATTTTGAACAGACCAGCATCTGTTCTTTGTTTTCTCTTCTGAGGCTTTCTAAGCAAGTACAGTTATTCTTGAGATGAAAGCATTACAAAGAAAACAATTTAAAAACCCACACACATGCTAAAAAGCTTACCAAAGGTAACTCCGACCTTGCGCTCTGTCAGATATCTTTCTTTTCAACTCTTCACTAAGTTTTGGGTGCCATCCTTTGGACAGAATGTTTTGTCCATTTGCTGGAGCAGAAGGCAGGCCTTAAGTCACTTTAAACTCTGGCTATTTATCTAAAAGTTCTTTCTTTGTCTGTTGGTCTCTGGAAAATCCAGTTTGAACCAGAATATGGTGCTGGTGCTTCTTGGGAGGTGCTACAACCTGAGTGAATTTGTCTAATCATCCCCCACTGTTCTTAGTTCCCGGATATCTGCGGTCACAGTCCCCTATGGAATTATGTACAGTCCCTGGATCACAATGAAACCTAAACTTAATACCATAAGATCTTACAAAGATACTGCAGAGAAAGGCCATACTTAGCACATCTGTGTTCTGTATGATTCTTAAAGACAAATGTAGCTATCTTAAACTATGGTTCACATAAGTTGTCTGCTTCCACTTGCATGATACAATAGCGTTAGGTAGATAGGTAGGTGGGTAGTACTCATTACGTCTCTAGCATTTAAGGCAGTAACGAAGCTCCTCCACTCCTGTCTGTTTATGGCAATTATTTCAAGACTTACTGAAGTCAATATAATGTAAGAGGGAGAAAAGGACATTTTTAGCTCAATAGCCATAGTAGCAGAGCAGTTAACAGACACAAGACTTGAGGAGAGTGGGGGAGGAACCTATAATCTAAAACTGAGGCCTTACTCACACTGGATAATGTTTTCATAAGTGACCATGTTTTGTGTGCCTCAATTTGAGGCACGTAGGGCTTGTTGCTGTATAACTGCATAAACTTCAGTTTAAATTATGAGTGCTCATTGCCTGTGAAAGTCAGGCCCTCAGTGTATCAAATCAAGTGTCCATAAACAGGCACACCAAAAATTAAGGCCACTTTTAAAAATTTGGGCATGCTCCCTGGAGGATCATCCTCTCAGAAGCCCGTCACAAAGCTGTTTTCTTTGATATGGGCCAGAAACTAGACATGTTTCTCCAGTGCTGTAAACTCAGAAAATCCTGCTGTCTTAAGTTTAGTGCCATTCCAGCAATACTTTCTGTAGATTTGTAAAGACACATACAAGTTTAACTCTCTTTTATTTTGTAGTTCTTGCTATATCTATCAAACTGACAATGTAAATGTCATTGGGTCAGGCTTTGCTGCACTGAAGATCTGACCGTTATCTGGAGCAGCTGCTGTTTGCATGCACAAAGAAAACTTAAAGGGAGGGAGGAGGCAACAGGTAACTCCGCCCACCTAGCAATATTAACGGAAAAAGCTGTGCTGTTCTGCCAAAAAAATGCCACAGACTACTTGTGGAAGGCCATTGTGGGCACAGAGAAAGATCAGAGGAAAAACACCCTCATCCACCCAGAAACATACAGAAGCAGAAGTCTATATACCCATGATTTGCTTTAGGGGTCTATTGGAGCATTGTCCTCGTTAGTCATAAAAAGAGGTGATGATAGGAACTTGAGTAAGCAGTGGGGAACCCTTAATGCAAATTAAAGCTGCCTCTGAATAGTGCTTACAAAAGTAGAAGCCTTAATTTCTGATTTTTTTCCCCTAACTATTATGCATCAGTTCTTTGTCTTTAGATTTTCTTTTACAGGGAGAAAATAAATGAAGGACAGTTCAAGAGGTAAATGAAACACCCCAGAAGATAGTAAAGTTATTAATGTATGCAGTCATCTTGATGGTGGTGGGAATTTGTCATCATATAATATGATGTCTGTTCTGGAAAACAGCAGTGTGACTATGTGATATCAATTATATGCTTGACTGATGAGAGTGCATTGTGGCCACACCAGGGAGACCCCATCTGCCCAGACTGTTTCGATGCCCTCAGCCATGGACGAGATACAACAATCAGGACAGTGATTACTATCCATTAAGACTCAATGGGTCAAACCACCCAATCAATGGAGCAGCCATTGTTGGGGCCATTCATCTTGATTAGCTCAGCTGAAAACTCTCGCCAACCAGGAAAACTCAGTTTAAGGAAATACACTCACCAGGGAATATATTTATTGACTGTGAGTCAGATCATGTGCCAGCTTCATAAGGACCTTAGGTAAACACACTTAGGATATGTCTACACTGAAAAAAAAAATCTGTAGCAAACTGATTCAGGTTTGCATTACGGGGCTAAAAAGAGCAGTGTAGATGTTCCTGCCCAGGCTCTGAAATCTGGCCTGGGGGAAGACCAGAATAAAGGACTAAAGGCTGATAGAGACAAACAGACAACCATGCCCTCTGTAACGGTAGAGTAGCCTGCCTGGGTAGTAATGGGTCAGTGCCATCCTCAGGTATGATAAAATGTGCATTTAAGTTTGTTTTTAATACCTTTTCTCTGACTTCTAAATAACCCTTGTTTTTTTTTAAAAAAAAGATCTGCTGACTTTGTCTTGGCAATTCCATTGTCAGGAACCATGTGTAAATTACCTGTATGCCTACAGGCACTGTACTCTGGCCTCAGACTAGTGGGAGAATCACATGATTCCACTAGAGTGAAAGGTGAGTGGCAAGAGCGCCTCATCTGGGGATAACTCTGAGAGACCAAAAGAAGGGACAGAGGTACAGGTGGCCATAACAGAGTCACAAGCAGATGACCAGTATTTTTATTACTGCAATGTACTCTTTTCAGTTGAGGAAAGAGGATTTGACTACGAAGTCAGTTCTCAGGTAGATGACCTATGAATTCACTTCAAACCATTTTTCTTGCCCTGCCAGTTGGAGACAGTGCTCACAGGAGAAAAGATAGAAATGCACCGATGATGTGAAGACTAAGGAAATTAAAGGTTCTGCCTTTGATGGACGCACATTATAAAATCACTACACACGCTGCTGAAATGTCCTTAGCATGCACTCCCCAGGTAATGTGTGAGCAAGAGTGTGTGGGAAACCCTATGGTCTTTGCTGACTAGAGGTACCAAGTAAAAGCTGCGCTACACTCATACATTGATTCAAGGCAAACCAAGTGGTGTTTACTCAACATACTGAAAACTAGGCAGCCCATTAGAGTTATAGGTGAATACCAATCCCCACTTAGTTATTGTTTGATGGGCAATGAATTTTGGCTCATGGGGAGCACTGTTTGACTGAAGGCTGACCCTGAAATGACCAAACCAGAACTTTACATTTCCATGGAAACAAGCATTTTCATCCTCCACTAACTTAGTTTAGATGCTTCTTAGCTTTAGAATTGCTATTCCTACAGGATTAATTATAAATAGTTATCTACTGATATCTACTGTAATACATTTTGTTTCTGACCATGCACCACTGAGTTTTATAATGGGTTGTGCATACACTGAAAATGTAAAACAATATTTTCATTGATAAAACTCATGCAACATGTGTTTGTGTTTCCTATGAGATTTAATGATGCAATGGGACAGCTGTATAAGAACTAGGAGGTTATTTTTTGTCAATGAGTAAAAGTTCAATAATATTAAGACCTAGAGCCAAAGTCAACTCTGCAAAGCAGGCATGTTGCCTGTTAACTTCAGAGGGATTTGTGCCCACTTACTCCACACTTTAATATGCTTCTTGGGGAACTAAAGATGAATATATTTAGTTTTATTGCTCTTTACTTTGAGACTAGAGAGAAGTAAACACATTTTTAATTTGTTTTTTCCTTTCCTTTCCCGAAGCTCAACCTTTCCCAATTTATACTCCCTCTTTCACCTCCCTTAAGAACAAAAAGACTCTTTCGATTTCCCTAGTCTACCCAAAGCCTCCCCCAGCCATTGACTGTAGACAGACAATGTTCCTCTCCTAGCAAGCCAACAGCTACCTGACTACTTCCTATCAGCTGCTGGCTCCATCCCCATTATATTCCTCCCTGACAGCTCAGCACCAGTTCTTCCTGTCCACTGGGCTAACATCCTAATTTTCCTTACTCTGCTGACTGAGGGATGGGTCCAGAATCAATAGCATGTGTCATGTGGGGAGAGAAGAGGGGATTCCAGGAAGGGAATATGATGCAGGACTCATTCTTCCTGCCCCACCTCCCATCACCCATAATCACTCCATGGTATGTGCTCTAATGGAGCCCAACTGAAATGCTAAGACAATTGCCAGTCCCTCAGGTACATACACCTGAGGATTAGCTAGTTTCCAGACAGCTAGTGTAGGACAGGGGGTGGCAGGAGGAGAGATCCTTTTCCAGGCATTGTTCAAAATGATGCATTTATTTTTTTGTCCATAATGCCAATAACTAGATGGAGAAAGGAGAGAAAAATTATCCATATTTTATTTCCTGAATCCATCTATTGAAATGTTAGCTCCAGACCCAAAGCTATGTAACCATCACCTGTTATCTAACAGACTTTTTCCCCAGCTGTGAAGCCCATTTGGGTTAGTTTGTTGGCTTTTCTAACTACAACATTTCTATAGATAGCTCTCCAGCATGTTTTTTCATGGATGTCCTGAATATCATTCTTTTCAAGGTCCATCAGTGAATAATGAGAAATGGCCAGTCTTCCTTTGATACAGAAATAGGTCAAATATTTGTTTCTGGTGTCTTCTCTTCTCCTCTTGTATCCTTGCCCACA
Organism: Dermochelys coriacea; assembly: GCF_009764565.3. NCBI lineage: Eukaryota > Metazoa > Chordata > Testudines > Dermochelyidae > Dermochelys > Dermochelys coriacea. The sequence continues at coordinate 188,546,715 of NC_050070.1, forward strand.
CACATGTTGTACTTGTATGATTGTGCTGTAATGTTTCTCCTATGATTTCTCTCTTATACTGTTTTTTATTTTGTTATTGGTAAATAAAATGCCCCAGTTTACATCTGAGAACAATTCTGAGGAAGAAAAAGGACCTGTTTCTTTTAGTCTCAATGGGCACATTCCTGGAGTATGGCCCGACCCAATGTAAATTAGGGTATCAAAAAATTGTCACTTAGAGATTTATAGTTCCCATGACATGCGGAAAGTGGGTATCATGGGAGGTAACGTCATAGAAAATAAGACTGTGATGCACTGTACCTCAAAGTAGCACCTTGTAACCCCCATATTCATCATTGGTTATATGGCTGTGATATTTCATACAAAATATTCCTTGTAAGGTAACATGAAAATCATGATCTGCTGAAACTCACTGTTCTGTTAAAATATGCAATCACTATTGTGTATAAAGTTAGGAGATTTTTTTATATAGTTGAAATATGTTGTGAGTCTGGGAGTAGCCTACTGCTAGTTCTCAAGTGGCAATGAAGTGACCCACATGCAGGTGGACTTGAACAACCATCACCAGCCATTGACCAGCAGGGGAATTGTAAATTGGAGGTTTACAATTCAATAAGAGACTGTTGTGCAGGCATCATACAATGGGAATTGCTCAACTCTGTGATTCATGACCCACCAGGACATGCATCTTTCTTGGGACAGGAACTGGGAGTATGAAATAAGGGACAGTGGCATCATGAGACCACCTCTCTCCACCCCTACCTATTCTGAAGACAACAAGAATGCTGGGAAGAAAAACTGAGGAGATTGGTCCCAGGCGGAGACAGAAATTTAGCCTGTGTATTAGGAATTATAACCTGCCTGCAACATCCAGTGGGATGAGAAAAGCTGTTTGATTCAAATCTTACTGAGTCTGATAAAGTTTATGACTTTATGACTATCTCTGACCTTTAGGCTTACCACTTATAATCACTTAAAATCTAATCTTTTTGTAGTCAATAAACTTATTTTAATGTTTTATTTTTACCAATGAGTTTGTCTAAACTGCTTGCTGAATCTGCTCAGATTACAAAGCCTGGTGTATGTCCACTACCTACTCCTGGGGGAATTTTGCACCAAAAATTGTTTAAAATTCTGCGCACAATATTTTAAAATTCTGCAAAAATCTGCATTTTTATTTATCAAAATAACACAATATAATCACACAATTTCAATTATTTTGGTAATTAATTTCAAAATACCTGTCAGCAAGTATGTCTGTAACAATACAGATGAAAAAACAAAGATTCAGGAATTTTTTTGACAAATAGATTCCTTACTAGATAAATTAATACAGTACTTTGAGTAATTCATTTAAACTACAATACAGAACCATATTTTAAACTGCGCCTCAGAAGCAGTGCAAAGGCTTGGGGGAGTCAGGGGTAATGGAGGAGAAGGAAGAAGCCTGGGAATGAAACCTGGAGGGTTATTAGGTATGGGTGGGAGAAGTATGGAAAAGTTTTTTTGGGGTGAAGGAGGGATTGTTGACAGAGGTGGAAGGAGTTGAGAAGCCTCCCCGTGCAGACCCTGACTGACCCTTAGCCTCTCCCATTCAGTCAGGCACATCTGCCCCATCCCCATGTGGCCCTGCACCCCCTATTCCTGTCCACATGTGGCCACGCAGCCCATATGCCCTCACATCCCCGTGTAGCTGTGCATCCCCCCTCTCATTCAGCATCTGGCTCAGTGTTGTCACCCCACTAGCTCTTGAGCTCAGACCCCAGTCTGTCCCCTCACTAGCCCTTCTGAACCCCAGTCTGTGACCCCCTGCAGCCCTGTGTGTCCCACTCTCTCTGCCCCCCCCCATATCCTGTGCCTCCTAACCTGGTTCTGTGGTCAGGGTGCTGTGATGAATGCAACCAGCTGCTGGCTGTTACTGTCAGTCAGTCGACTGCTGGTTGTTCTGGCACCACAGCAATCTCTAGTGAGTGAAAGGCAGAACTGCAGCACTTCCTGGCAGAATGTATTTTCTGCACAGAAAAAAAAATCTGCTTCAGACATGAATTCTGCACATGTACAGTGGCACAGAATTCTCCCAGGAGTAACTATCCTTTAACAAAGTGGTGAACTAATTAATGAGTTTGCATTATTCAAGAGAAGGTCTTGAGCAGTGTAAATGGTACATTTCTGGGGTGCAAGACTGGGTGCTGGGGGGATTTGCTGGCGTCTCCCTCTGTACAGTTCCTGAGTGGCTTAGAGAACATTCATGCAACTTAGCTAGGTACACCTCTGCATGTTGTTGACTGAGTGATCACAGCAGCTGGAGAGGTTTGCTGCTTGTCACTAGCAAAGCATCATAAGAGACAGCCCAGGCTGTAAAGTTAAGGGGGCAGAGGGGTTCCACAGTTCCAGATTATGTACCCTAGGGATTCTGTCACAGATGATTTACACAGAATTCCCAAAAATGAGAGCTTTGGCTATATTTGAATATCACTAGTAACAACTAAATATAAAAGATTTCTGGCAAAAATAATATATTGGCATCAGAAGTGTATATAAATAAATAGTTTTGTCATCAGATTCAATGGGAACAGGAATGGGCCCTAAAAATGTAACAATTACTCCTAATCTGGGCTGAAATCATCTCCCTTTTTACAATATACATTTACATTACAGTAAACAATTTTTTTCAGTTTGGATTTTATTACTTTGACACCATAGACCTGCTGCCCTTTACCTACCCACGCACAGAATTTCCACTGACATCAGCAAATTGAGGGCATTCTCCAGCGCTTGGTGATTAACTAACTGTTTCTGTATATGGAGTATAAATTAGAAACGGGTCAGAATCAAATACTCACTTAAATTGTGTAAGTATTTGTGGGTAACCCCACTATTTCATTGTTAACCACAAGTACCAGGAGTGTTCAGTGACATCTGAACCATTCAGTGACATCTGGAGGTTAAAGTGCAGTCATGCTTAGAAAAGTGACTACAAAAAAATGGCATCTTCTAAGATCTTGTACAGGTTTCAGAGTAGCAGCCGTATTAGTCTGTATTCGCAAAAAGAAAAGGAGTACTTGTGGCACCTTAGAGACTAACAAATTTATTAGAGCATAAGCTTTCGTGAGCTACAGCTCACTTCATTGGATGCAAAGAATCTCTGCTCTGAGAGTGAAATTCATTCTTGTTCAGAGGGCCTGCACTAAGCCCATGCAATACTTGAAGCCCATTTAAGCTTTCAAATAGGGTTCAAGTGGGACTTTTGCAGGCACCTTGCAAAGGGGGTGAATTTCACTCTTTCTGCTTAATTCCAGTCAAACTGCTTACTTTAGTATCAAAAGTAAGATTTTACTACATTTTAATCCAGTTTGGCTGGACAACCCAGCCTATGGAAAGTGACCTGGATTCAATTCCAGTTTACATATCACCTCTTATAGTTATAAAGTGCCATCACCACAAAAATTGTGTTATATTTGAGTAAATAAACTATAATCAATGTTGCTTTTTAGGTCAAAAGTACTATTTGGGACTGGATTATTAGCCTTCTCATCAGAGAATGTAAGAATTGCATAAAGCAGGGAGACTGAACTCCCCTATCACCCAACACATGGGGCCTCCCAAGTGAGCATTAGTTCACATGAGCAGAACAGTTTGGGTAGGTTGCATTTATAGCACTCATGCTGTAACTGATCTAAGGATATATTCAAGTCTTCAGTGTCCAGCACTGTCATTCAGGCACCCTTCACAAAGCACTAAAATCCACTTTTCAAAGAAACCAGCCCATCTCCATCTTTTGAAGAAGTCAAGAAATAAGTATATTAGAAAAGATGAAAAAGTTAGAATAATAAATAATTGGTATTAGGATAGATGGTCTTGTGGCTGGGACTGAAAAGATGTGCTCTGCCATAGATCTCCTGAGTAATTTTGGACAAGTCACTTAGCGTCAGATCCTTAAAAGGCATTTAGGCATCTAACTCCCATTAAAATCAATAAGGCCATTAAATACTGTTAAGGATTTGAACTTTAATCTTTCTGTGCCTCAGTTCCCCATCTGTAAAATGGGGATAATCATCCTTTCTTTGTCTTTCTATTTAGAATGTAACCTCTTCAGGGCAGAGATTTTCTTTCACAATGTGTCTGTACAGTGCCTAGCACAATTGGGCCTCAATCCCAGTTGCGGTGTGTCAGGGTTCCCTCCCCACTCTGAACTCTAGGGTACAGATGTGGGGACCTGCATGAGAGACCCCCAATCTTATTTCTACCAGCTTAGGTTAAAAACTCCCCAAGGCATAAATCCTTCCTTTTACCTTGGATTAGGTAATGCTGCCACCATCAAGTGATTTAGACAAACTCGGGAAAGGACCATTTGGAGTTCCTACTTCCCCCTAATATTCCCCCAAGCTCTCACACCCCCTTTCCTGGGGAGGCTTGAGAATAAACAAGATGAGCACAGACCAACCTTGGGGTTTTTTAGGTCACTAAAAAACACCCAATCAGATTCTAAAATAAACAGAACTTAATTTTAAGAAAAAAGGTAAAAGAAGCACCTCTGTAAAATTAGAATGGAGGATAATCTTACAGGGCAATCAGATTCAAAAACACAGAGGATTTCCCTCTGGGCCAAACTTTAAAGTTACAAAAAGAAACCCAGGAATACACCTTCCTCTCAGCACAGACAAAATCACAAGCCAAAACAAAAATAAGCTAAAGCATCGCCTTGCTAATACTTATTAATTCTAATGGAGCTGGATTGCTTGCTTCCTTGATCTGTGTCCGGCAAGCACACAGAACAGACAGACCAAAAACTTTCCCCCGCCCCCAGATTTGAAAGTATCTTGTCCCCTTATTGGTCCTTTTGGTCAGGTGCCAGACAGGTTACCTGAGCTTCTTAACCCTTTACAAGTAAAAGGATTGTATGTCTCTGGCCAGGAGGGATTTTATAGTAGTGTATACTGGGAAGTTGTTACCCTTCCCTTTATATTTATATATAGGCACCACTGTAACATAAAACACAATAGTAAACATTAATTCCTAACTTAATAACCCCACCCCTGCCTACCCCTTTCAAAGCTTCATCCGTCTCTCAACTTGAGAATCAGGAAATTTTTGTTCAGGAATACCCGCTATTCTATTGCCTCAGCATGTTCCCTACATGCTCCTATATTACATATGGTATATCACCTGCTACCTCCATTAAACACTAGGGTTTCTACAGAAGATGGTGCATGAAGCCGGCCATCAAGTTTCTTCAGAGCTAGCCTGATGGTTCCCTCTTCACAATCAAATGCAGCCTTATATTTATTGGTGTAGGGATAGCTCCTGCCCCAGTGCTGGGGAGGCAGAATCTCAGCTTCTTATATTGAGTCCTATTCACCTACTGTTTAAAATATGAAAGACACTCTGGAAGACCCATAGACCTCCAGGGTATTTTGAAGATCTTCACACCATTTCCGCAAGAGTCTCCAGTCTTAAATGACAGTGTGTGCAGGTGGGAATTCAGACCTTATGAATAGGACTTTTCCCAAATGAAGGATGCCTTCAACAAGGCTCATATAGAGGAAGTTACAGCTTTACTCAGTTTGTTTTGTATTCTCAATTTGTTTTGACTTGTGAATAAGGATGGCTGTAGAGGGAAAATGCAAGATAAATTGTTCACTGTCTCAATAAAAGACAATTACATTAAAAAGAAAATAATCCTGTGTCTTTTAACTCATTGAAAACTGGCCTTCCTTAGCTTGAAACTGCCTATAGAAGTCCCAGGACAGGTTGTTCTGACATTCTTTTAACATCATCTCATCATCACAGCCAAAACTAATCACAAGAATATTACCCAATGACAGGTGCATTTATTCTGTCAATTAAATCAGATGGTTAAATCAAAATGTGCCCCAAATCTCTCTTGTTTGCATTATCCATATTGGCATTTCTTGGCTGTGGTTCATTGCTGGCTGGAAGTCATCCAGCCCCTGCAGTCACTTTGCAATTCTGTGCCAGTAAGTTTCCATGCTCTGCAGCAGCCATTACAATGAGACCAGAGTGGCCCTACAGGACTGACCTGAAATGTTATATTGCTTCACTAAGATTTATTTTAAAAAAAACAAAGGAGGAGACTGAGATCAATGCTTTTGGAATGAGAAAGGATATATCATCTCATGGCTAAATATGGATGGCGTGCAGGTGATATGAAATAGAGAATCTAAATCCTAAGAGAGACTTTAACATTATCTCAGGTTTCAGAGTAGCAGCTGTGTTAGTCTGTATTCGCAAAAAGAAAAGGAGTACTTGTGGCACCTTAGAGACTAACAAATTTATTAGAGCATAAGCTTTCGTGAGTTACACCAAATGCATCCGATGAAGTGAGCTGTAGCTCACGAAAGCTTATGCTCTAATAAATTTGTTAGTCTCTAAGGTGCCACAAGTACTCCTTTTCTTTTAACATTATCTGTAGACTATAAATTGTGCAAGAATCAGATATACATCCTGCCCTCATTATAAGGCTCTTTTATAAAAGTTACTCTGATGTTTAAAAAAGGAATGCATTGGTGATTATAATTCAGTCCATCTGCTTCAGACTTCTTTTTAATTTTGAAAAAAACAATGGACATTGAAGTATAATTGTGGTGCAAATCAACAAAAACAAAGAAATCAAGAGTTAAAACCAAAACTCTAGCCATAAGATATCTCATCTGTCTAGTTACTGGAGAGGTCTCTGAGCAGTGGGTGAGTTTACATAACGTATTTGCTGCAATACCTAGTTGCAGTGGGGCGGGTTAAAGGCCAGGATGATTTTGATCTCACCCACATGCTGTGCACACCAGTATATTTCAGCTATGACTCCAGATTCTCTTGCTCATGGTGCTTTGTGGTAAAGCCTTATCACTACTTTAAAAGTGAGTAGTTTTCTGGGGGGGTTGCGGGGAAGGGTGAGGGGGACTCGCATTGTATTATTTAATGAAAATTGAAAAAGGAAGGACAAGAAAATATTTTAGGACCCAATTCACTGTGGTTGCTGGAGGAAGATGTAAATTGTACTCCCTTCTGCAAGGCAGGAGGATTGCACTTTGATGGGACATGCGCTCCCAGAGGAAGGCAGGCAGTGTTGCTCTCTCTCAGAGGTGGGTAGCTATAGTTTGTGTTTGGGGCTCCCTAAAAAACAACTCCTGGAGAAGGGAATATGCAGAGGGGGATATATAGAGACTCGGTCCATTATCCCAGCCACCCATGTCCCACTCCTGCCCTACGTAGTGCTGATCTCTTTCTGAATCCCCTTCCCTTGCCACTGAGCACTCCCCTCCCACTCTTGGAAGAATTTCCACCACTGTCAGCCTCACACCTGCTTCATCCCAGCAGCCGATGATGTAAACCATGGCTGAATCTAGCCAAATATAAAACAGACCAAAATGCAGAGCCGTTGCTATTTGTCATGTAAAGATAAATATATATACATAGATGCTGCACTACTTTAGTATGCATTGTTAAGCACCTGCTCAATAGGCCACAGCAGCCCCTTTGGAGTCTGATCCTGCAAATTTTTACACACATCAGTAATTTTGCTCATGTGAGTAGCCCTTTTGTCTTCCAAGGCATTACTCACACAAGTAAAGTTACTCATCAATGAAACTATGAACAGGATTGGGCTCCTGAAGAGCTTCCAAACTGGCAAGTGAATACCATCTTTAATGCAAGATTTTAAAATATTATAGTTTACAGCCAGCACATTCACACAGCACACAAGGAAGCTGGTGAGAGTTTGGAGCACGAACGGATGCAGCCCCATAAAACATTGATGCCAAAACTTTTCTTGTCTGTGTGAATTATCTACCTAAGGGCTCATCTATATGGCGCCGCAGTCTGGGTTACAGGGACGTGAATTGTTGAGCTCTCTAAGATGCTGTACTCTAACTGCCCCATGTAGACTCTGCCAGCATGAACTAAAAGGTACCTAGTTCATGTTTACATAGTTCCATTTGAAAGTATATTGTGAATGCATAATTAACCATTTCTACTTCTTTCCCATGCTATATCTTGTTATGATGATTCTCATAAATGGCTCTGTTTATTTGTTATTATTCATCTGCAAAATTAAAAGTGAAAAATCAATGATCTGTTTCACATTCCTAAGCAGTTATAAGCTAATGGTTACAAAATCTATTTATTAATTATTATTATTGGGGGAAAGATGGGTTAATGAATGTTAGGCCCTGAACCTGCAATGTGATACATGACAGTGATTTCCTGTGCCCATATGAAGCCCAACTGACTTTAGTGAGACGTTTTATAAGTACACGGGTTTGCCCTTATCAGATTACAGGATCGGGGCTATAGGCTGCAAACACATGGTGTTTCTCAATGAGTCTGAAATTTATGTATAAATAATACATTTTGTATTTTTCCTGTGATAATGCTTGTCCTTGATGTGATGTTCCCCTCCCCTTCTTCTCTATTTCATCTAATGTGTTAAGATAATATTCACTAATTATCTTTAAGAAAATCATATTGTGCTAAGAAAGAAAGAATTTAACATGCGCTGAGATTAATGTTCACTATTTACAGCAGAGAGAGCCCCAAAACAAACACACAAAACACTCTTTGTGTAGGTCCTACATTAATAGTGACTAGTGTTTTAGCCATTTTAAAAAAATCTTCACAACAGAGTAGTGGACTTTTAAAAATATTTACTGAGATTGAAAGACTATCCTGAAAGATGAACGTTGTCAAGGTTCCTTCCCTACTCTGAACTCCAGGGTACAGATGTGGGGACCTGCATGAAAACCTCCTAAACTTACTTTTACCAGCTTAGGTTAAAACTTCCCCAAGGTACAAATTATTTTACCTTTTGACCTTGGACTTTCGCTGCCACCAACAAACGTCATTTGGAAACGTCTTTCCTCCAAAATCCTCACCAAAACCTTGCACCCCCTTTCCTGGGGAAGGTTTGGTAAAAAACTTCTACCAGTTTGCATAGGTGACCACAGACCCAAACTCTTGGATCTTAAAAACAATGAAAAAGCATTCAGTTTTCTTAAAAGAAGAATTTTAATAGAAGAAAAGGTAAAAAGAATCACCTCTGTAAAATCAGGATGGTAAATACCTTACATGGTAATTAGATTCAAAACATAGAGAATCCCTCTTGGCAAACCCTTAAGTTACAAAAAGACACAAAAACAGGAATATCCATTCTATTCAGCACAGCTTATTTTCTCATCCATTTAAAGAAATCATAATCTAATGCATATCTAGCTAGATTACTTACTAAATTCTAAGACTCTATTCCTGTTCTGTCCCCGGCAAGAGCATCACCCAGACAGGCACAGACCCTTTGTTTCTCCCCTGCCCGTCCAGCTTTGAAAGTATCTTGTCTCCTCATTGGTCATTGTGGTCAGGTGCCAGAGGTTATCCTAGCTTCTTAAGCCTTTACAGGTGAACGGGTTTTTCTTCTGGCCAGGAGGGATTTTAAAGGTGTTTACCCTTCCCTTTATATTTATGACAGACATGGATTAAAGTCCATGGGACTTCTGTATGTGAAGAATTTGGCCCTTCAGATATATTTTCCCTGATGTTAAAAAAATTTTAAGATTGGCCAATAGAGGGGGTTGAAAAAATTCAAATTTTCTCTATTTTTTGTAATCTTTAAATACATATATTTATTTATTTATTGTTTTCAACCAATATCTAGAGGACACAAAAAATCTGTTTTTTCCTGCATTTTTAAACCAGCTCTACTGCCCAGATTAAAATCTTAGGGTGTTATACTCCTTTCATTTGTTTTGGGTTTTAACCATGGAGCAACTTTATTGACCTGAATCATGATTTACTGTCATGTGAGAGAAGATTCAGGTTCCTAAAGAACTCATCATTTGATTCCTTTTACTTTTCTGTTAGACTAGTACAATATACAGCATAGACCGAAATGGGAGACTTGAGAAGCTGATATATTTTTTAAAATGTCATGCATTCATTTTTGCTGCTTAAAGGAAGATTTTTATAGAGAGTTGGAGAAAAACTACTGATCTTTACACAAGGCCACGAAAAGGAAATGTTTCCCTTAAAGGAAGATTAAGTAAAGCATAAGTTAAAGTATATAATTACCCGATGCTTCCTTTAGATAAAATTATTGCCTGCCTGCTTGATGCACTCCATTTGTATATATCATTTTAAAAATCGTAAAACATCTATTATACATGCAGTATGTCTGTTAAATTATATCTCCAGTTTATTAAAAAAAAGTATATATAAGATTTTCTTTTCAGTTGTGCTTCACGTCTTCTAATTTACCAATAATTTCAATGACCATTTAGGGGAATATGTTGTAGGAACAACAGTAAAGCAATATTAAGTACGGTAACCATGTGTCTCCTACTTCTACTGTACTGTTTGTGACTGCCCCTGACTCTGGATGGATTAGATGTCTCATCAGTTTGCATGCTGATGGGATGTCTGTTGCAGGTGCTTTGTTGATATAACATAAAACACAAATTTCAGGAAGCTAGACTCTCTAATGCATACAGGAGTATTAGCTACTTGCCTTCGCTTAAGCAGCAATTCATAGAGGTCTCCTTTAAGACTCTTAATTTATAATATATTTTATATATCATCATGAGTGAATAGCTGCCCCCAGATAGCTGACACAGTGCCCAGGATATTCAGAGCTTAATGTTTTTGATCATCTTATGGTTTATCTCTGGAGCTCAGTAATAGAAGCAAAGTGATTATAGAACTATATTTTCACAAGCAAAAAAGAAATGTGTGTCAACAAACAGGCTTCCTTCTGTTAAACTCTAAGAAAGGGTTCTCACCTTGGTGCAGAGGTTTTAATGTAATGAATCTTTAAATATAGCTAAACACAAAGCCTTATTTAAAGCTGCCATTCCACTTTTCTCTGATTCACTGATTTTGTCCATCTTAAGAAATAGCAATAATGTAGAAATTTATATAAAGCAAGGTGGTATATCAGCTAAGTAGAAGATTGAAAATTGACACAAACTTATCCCATCATCACAAATGATATTATCCTGGGGAGGGTTTGAGGTTTTCCACAGCTCTGAATAGCCCACCTCTCTCCACTCACTCTGAACAAATTAAAGTGTAGGTGCACATTGCCTCCAAGAGAAAATCAAGCAAGAGGTAGAATATAAAAACAACACAAGAGAAGAATCTCCAAGTTTATATTTTTATGTTAATGTGCTGGTAAGAAAAGGGCTTCATTTGGGGAACCATAAAAAAAAGCATTAGAAGATCTCCAAGTTAGAGCATAGATGCTTTTTATGCAGATGGAGGATTTAAAAGAAGCAAAATGATAACCACATAGTCAAGAGACTAGAGGAGAGACCTTGATGTTTGATAGTTGTAATAACCTGCAGAGTGCTCTAATGGCTCAGGGATCAGGTGCAGAACTACAGCAATAACAAGAGCTGAATAATTATCTCAGCCATATCTGTGTAACCAAAGTCCCAGAGTATGAACTATATAAGGAGGCTTCTGCTGCCTCTCCAAGATTTCCTGAAATGTTAAATCACTGAATTGGGACCACTTCCAGCATTAGTACTGCCCAGTTAGAAAGAAATAAAGCCCAGAAACCTCCAGTGGCAGTTCTAATGTCTTTGTTAATTATGAATTATGGGTAAACATGCAGACTCACAGAGGTCACGGCTGTCAGCAACAATACTTTTCAAGAAGGATTTTTATGAGGGTCTTTTTCATTTTGCTATAATGTCTTTTATATATACACATAAACTCCACCAAGAATGTGAAAAAATCGTGTTTGTTTTTAGGGGAGGTGTATTTATTTTCCATTTGTTTTTCCCCTTCTGTAGAATCATGTATCCGTTGCCAGTATAGCCCAGTTCATAACTATAAGCTCCTCTGTGAATAACAACAGCTGTACAATTCCAAGGACTAGGCAGAAAGAGTCATTGGGGCTGAGGTTAGGTTAATGATCAGACACTCTTAACAAGAAAGTAGTGGTTTTCAAAGCGAACGGCCAGTTGGTATCCCATAAGTTGTAGTCACCTTTCACATACAATAGAGAAATAAAAGCTGCATACAGTATCCTTGATTAACCTCACTTAAATGGCAATGCTGATCTCAAATCTGTCCCAGGAGTGTATATAAATAGGATTAAAATTATATTATGCGTGGATCCTGCCCAACAAAAGCACCTGGCACAAAATCATTTTAATTAGGTGGTAGAGGCTTTGGCATTTATTCTTTTTTGTCCCATTCAAAGAACTTTAATATAAGATATAGAAGGAATAGAGGCACTTTAGAGATAATATTAAATAGCATGTTGACATGATTGCAGGGTAGATTGTAAGATGACCATATCAAAATCAGATAACATTCAACTTCTCAGTAAATTCGATGTAGAGAATATAATCAAGGAACAAATTATAAATCCAATACTATAGACTTTACAGCTTGAGGTGGATGGGTTCAGAACCCACTAAATTTATAATAATGGATTTAGACAAATCAAACTCAAAAGATCCAAGTTCAGATTTTTAGCTAATGGGCTGTAACTAGTTGAGCTAGGTGAAACTTTCCTAATAAAGCAAGAAACTATATGAACCTCAACTGGTTTCAAGTTCACTTTCAGCCCACGAAAATTAAACCTTGCAAGACATCATAGATATTTCTGCTGACTCTGGATAGTCATGTTTTTTTTAAACTGAGTGTTGTAGTTTTGTTTTGGTCTCATAATAAAGATTATGGCAGTCAAACATATGACTGGTCTTCTTAGTCAAATTAAGCTGAACCCTTGTGAATCCTTGTAAACATGTGCAATGTGAAACAAAAGATTTCAAAGTCTGCTGAAAACTCATTTGGAAACTTGAGTACTTCTCACAGCACTGTTCACCATCAGTAAAGTTTAACTATCTTTGATCATGCCATTCACGAATGGGTGAAAGGGTCTTAATCCTCCTAGAGGTTAAGTCAGGTGTTGTGTACTGAGGACTCAGAAAAGTTTAAAAGTGAGTCAGTGGATGCTGATTCTTGCCATGTGATAGGGATGCAACATTTTGCAATCCTGACCCATGTCATCTGATTGGAGTCAGGAAATTAAGACAAGCACTCCCAACCCTTATTACATGGTGTTAGAAGTTAACTATATTTTTTCACAAAAATAGAGCAACCTAAATCTCCCAGTCTGAGAGAGAATCTGGCGGACCGGAGAGGAGGTGGCTGCAGAGCTTCTAATCTTCCTGGAAGCAAGTGGCATTGCAGAGATATCAGAGAGGATAAAATCTCGCCCTGCTACATAGTACAGACCATACACTTTGGAATCTGTGATATATTCTACCGGGAGCATGTTGGCAACACAAGAGTGTCATATGCACAAAGGCACATTTTCCTTACCAAAAAATAGCTTTCAGGCAAGATACCTGACCCTTATGTTAACAGTCCCACATAATAAAGCAAAGTTATGTGTACTTGAATAGTTAACAGATGGACTAATTAGAGGCTGAATTATTTCTGGTATAACTGATAGCCAGGTGAAACCAAGGTTATTGAGGGAAATAGACTTGACTTTGCAAAGAACAGTGGATATTTGCAGGGCTGATGAAAACTGCTTCCCAAATGAAAGGGTTAACAAAGAATGAAAGAACAGAAGAGCATCTAATTAAAAAAGCATACCAAGGCAGGCAGAATGAATGCAAGGGTAAGCAAATGGCAGAGAATCCGATTTGTTTGCAAAAAATGAAGAGGCAATCATGAAATAATGTAAAGATAGCCAGGCTGGAGGGTGAGGCACAATACAGGCGATAAAAGCAGCCATGTTGAAAAAGTGTCCCTCTCGAGTCGCTGCATAAATTGTAAAGAAATATGAAAATAAAATATATACATGAACATACAGGTGAAGAACAAAGTAATGATGATGATAATGATGAAAAAGACCTCTTGTGGGCCTCTAAATATATTTAGAAAGTAAGATTTTACAATCTGTTAGTTTGTGACATTAAAAATAAATTATCAAAAAGTGAATTTCAAAATAGATATTGGAGTGGATTTTAATGTAATCTGTAAACATATACAGAAAGATTACTAGACTGCCCTATGTTAAAAAAGAAAAGTTTTTGTTACAAATAGCAGGTACAAAATAAGCCCATCTGGCAAAAAACACTGGTATATCATTATTTTATCTACCTAAATAATTTTAATGTAACAAACAGCTTAAGATCTCAGTTGATGCAATGCACATGGCATGAGGGCAGTACTTCTACAAGATGAGTGCCCAGCAGCACATGATTCCAGAGCTCGGACTACAACTAAACAGAACTAAGCTCAGAATAAATAAGACATACTACCAATATTTATGGTTGTGAGCTGTTCCATTAATATGTCTCTGGGCCAAAACTGGTCAAGGTAGAATCAGTCTATCAAACTTTTGAAGCCATATTATAGAAACCATTGTATAAAGCGATGCCCAGACTTCAGAAAATGATCAAGAAATTGCAAAACTACTGATTAAATAAGAAATACAAGCCCAGTAAGGAACTTATTATAATGAGCTTGCTTTTAAGAGAATTTTGAAGTAGTAAAAGCAAGGAGCTGCAAGGAAGAGGAGCGTGAAGTAAATATGAGTCAAGTACTGCCAATTTCTGTAACAAAATGTGACAAACTCAGACAAGAAACACAAAGTGACTCAAGCTTACAAGACTTGAGAGAGTAATTCTAGAGAGATGACCGACAGAAAAAGCCCACACACCTTAAAGTATAAAAACTTATTGACACAATGCAGATGAATTGCTACATATGAAGGGATTCTGTACAAAGTACATCATGGCATAATAATACACAGCATGAGGTCAGAAATTATAAACATAATTCACGGTGTCCATCTGGGGCTTAAGAAATATAAGAAAAGAGCCCAACATGTCTTATTTTAGCCAGGCTGAATTCTGTCTTGAAGGTCGGAAATTAAATCTTGGCTCCACTGATGTTAATTGCAAAACTCCAAAAGAATTCAGGGGAATCAGGATTTCTCCCTAGATATGAAATCAGCAACAACAAATGTAGGAAACATAATGCAAAAGAAACATTGAAATCATAAGATTCCCAATCACACTTGATCCATAGTTGGTACTGTTCCATTCAAATTGAATGGAAAAGATTATCCACAATTTGTGGACTGCTGCACATATTGAGCCTGATGCAAAGACCACTGATATCAATGGAAGTCTTTCCATTGACTTCAGTGTGCTTTGAATCAGGCCCATATTTTTTATTTTTAATTGAACTTTTGCACAATAAATTGAGCAGCAATGAAATAACATGTTGTAAATCACAATGTGGTCACGACTGGATTCCAGATGGGTTAATAACTAGTGATAGCCCATGAATCATCAGTAACTCATTTTGGCAATTCTTTTTGATAGGTCAGTTCAAGCACACCATATCAAGCCCTTACTCAGTTTGATGGGTTACCAGAAAATTCAGTACAAATAGCAAGGAACTTGGTAGGAAAAAAGAAGCCATTCGCAGAATCAAAAGATCATACTGACTGAGCATTGTTAGACTATCACAACAAACCTCACAGTGCTTTACTCTGATCACCGGTTCAGAAAGTTATGGGCAGAAGGAAAAAACACAACTTTGCGCCAACATCAGAAAAGCTTCTTGAACTGGAACCAAGTAACCCTGAAGTTATTAAATAAACTAGAGCAGAAAAAATGCTAGGATAAGGCTACCAAACGTTACCACCACTGGAAGTAGATCAGAATGTTAGATTTCAAACATACAGTGGAAGCAACCTAAGTTAACAGCAACACCAAGGTCATTGTGATGTGCTGTTCACCACAGCAGCCCCTGAAGCAGTGTAGATGGCTAGGTGGGCCAGTTAATCACCTAGGCTGCATCTGGAGGAGGAGCCAGAGAACAATGAAAACTAATTAAATGATGAAGCTCACCTGGAGAGGAACAGGTTGGGCTTCTATAAAGCCAGGTAGCCAAAGGCAGGAAGGGCCTGCATGGAGGTAGTCTGCAATCACTCTCTCTGAACCTAGGGAGAAAAGGGAGCTTGGCTTGGAGTGGAGGGAAGGAGCCTGATAGAGACAATGCAGGAAGCAGTACAGGGAAAGAACAGCAAAGTAAGCAGGACCTTAGTTGCTGGTTGCAGGGTCTGTCGGCTGAAACTTAGAGAAGAGGCAAGCCTGGGTCCCTCTACCAACCAAGTGGTGCACTTAAATCCTAGTGAACACCCCATCATAGCTACGCACTGTGAGGGGATTGCAGCAAGGGGAAATCAAGCCTCTGTGCTCTGGATCCCCAGAGTGTTTTCAAGCACCTAGAGCCGCTGCAAGCTTCAGTTTTTCCTTTGGCGTATTTCCTGGGCTTGCTTCCCCTTCCCCACACCTTCTGCCAGAACTCCGCCTCAAAGGTGTGAAGCTTCTAGTTTACAGCCTAACTCTCTCAGGGGCACACTGCAGCTGTGAAGCAATCAACACTCACACGTTGTACAGGCTAACACCTTTATGCTGTTTTATACTTCTATCCTAAGCCTTACATGATTTACGGCTTATCCAGAACAATAAACATCTGAAACTGCAATGTCCCTCACTAGCTCACCCTTCTCTTGTGAGTCCTTGGGGAACAATCTGCATCCAAGAAGGCAGGCAGCCATCCCCTACCTCATGCAGACTCTTACATAGTGAGCGTTCTCTCTGTCATGGACTGGAGAAAAACCTTCCCCAACAGACCAGCCTCTGCACTTTTAGAACCTTCAGTCCGCTGTGTCAAGCAACCCTTTTACCAGCTTCCCCCTATGACCACAAATCCCTGTCAGAGGACTTTGTTGCCAAGGGGACTTCCCTCCTGCTAAACCAGCTCTTCTAGGCAGGGAACAGTCTTTTGTCTGGAGTGACTAGACTTCCAGTGATTGAGTATTTAAGAGTCTACTACCCCCTGTTGTTGTTCTTTTGCCATCAGTGCTTGGAATCTCAATCCAATATGGAGGCAAACCGACCACAGAGAAAGCAAACGGTTTCACAATCAAAATGGAGTGTTTGGCCTGATGCAGATACAAAATCTCACACAGAATTCAAAAACTGCACAAGCATATTCTCGATTCATCACAACACCCACTCACTGACAATGAAAATCCTAATTTGCATATTTGGTCCATTAATGGTTGTTCATTTTGGGTAATATATTTTATTTTTTTAAGGGAAGACATAACAGAAGCCACTGAAGTCATTGGATATTGACCTCTGCCCTGTGATAGAGGAAAGCTGACCCATGTCAGCTGACTGTGGCCAGGAACCAACACTCTGGTGTGCTGCATCTTTATTACAAAAGAGATGATTAAAAAGCAAGCCTGATATCCCATTTTTTTGCACTTTTCTTTTTGTTTGTTTAGGCATTTGGTTTGTTTGCTTCTGGTCTTTTTGAGTGGGAAGGATACGTTTGAGACCACCTGGATACATTTAGGGTGTCATGCTTGCCTTGTATTATTGTTAAAAATTATAATGACAGATCTGTGCAAAAAGCCTTCTCTTCCCTCTGTGACTGGCCAGAACATCACACACCATTCTATCATACTGGCCCCAATGGCCTGTGCATTCATGATCTTTGGCTTGCTTTTTGGTTCCTTGGAACTAAGATCAAGTGTAGTTCTTCTTGGCCTTTTGGCTAAGATGAAGTGTAAGTAGAGTGAGGGTGGAAGGAAGGAATAGCTCAGTGGTTTGAGCATTGGCCTGCTAAACCCAGGGTTGTGAGTTCAATCCTTGAGGGGGCCATTTAGCGATTTGAGGCAAAAACTGGGTATTGATCCTGCTTTGAGCAGCGGGTTGGCCTAGATGACCTCCCGAGTTCCCTTCCAACCCTGATATTCTATGACTACTGCAGCAGGTATAGAACAAAGAAATTGATGTGCTTAGAAATGTAGATTGCCATGAACTTTCTGCACTGACTCCCTACTAAATATGCAGTATAGTTCAAGGTCTCTGTCCTGATATTCAAAGCCCTCCAGGTGACTGGCCCTACTTACCTTAGGGATCATCTCCCTCCCACAGCAGCTATATTCCACTGGAACAATGAAATGCTAAACCAATAGAGTGAAGTATGGGAATGCAGGAGAAGGAAATTTCACAGAAGCGGGACCTCAGCTCAGAACTCATTCCCACAAGAATAGGCACAACCATGGATTCTACTTTAAGAATTAAATGCAAAACTCATCTTTTTGATTTAGCTTTTCCTTAATAATTTCATGTGTATACAACACTCAGTTACTCATGCACGCAAGCACACACACATATACTGTATAATTGTGACATTATCCAGGGTACAATCTGGACTGCTGAACAGCTATGTCCCCCCGAGTTCTCCAACCTAGGGTGCCTCTTACACTGCTTTACTGTGAGAACAGCCATTCCTGACAAGTTAACAGTATCTCCAGCATGTAACTTGCTCCCAGTTACACGGTATTGAATGCTACTAGCTCGCCACTCATTAATTAAACTGCAGGGCAACACCAGCACCCTCTCTAGTCCCAGACATTTCCACAGAAATGTGCATTTTGTACTGTCCAGTACATTGCTTAACAATGCAAAGTCCATCATTTCATCAATGTAAAATGATATGCACCAGCCTTGTTATCCTAAATGGAGCTTCCCACACACTTTAATCCAAACATACTGGTTAATATAAAACAATACAATATGTTTATTAACTTCAGAAAGAGAAGAAAGATTTTAAGTGACTACAAGTAATGAGGCATAAAAGTCAGGATTGGTTACAAAAAATAAAGGATAAAATGCAAACTGATGGCTAACTTAACAAACTAACAGAATTCAACGCAAAGGTATTTCTCTCACCACATGCTGCAATAAATTTCACAAGTTCATTCTCTTTTCAGCCTTGGACCCCTCCCCCTTAGTTCAGTGTCCTTCAGGTATTCATTGATGACATGAGCAGAGAGATGGGAGGAAAAGGAGTGAAGCCCAGTGTTTTCCTCCCCTCTTTGTAATTCAATTTCTTGTGCTAGAAACATCCTTTCTGAATCATGGCGGATGTGAGGTTTGAACTGCGTCTGTGATGAAAGGTCAATTTCTTGTTTATCCCTTTTCCCTTGCTGGAGAATGGCTGCTTAAGCAGGTGATAACCCATTAGCACCTGGCTGGGAGGCCAGTATGTCTTTGTCGCTGAAAAACTGATTTGGGGGCCTGCTTTTCTTAACCTTTGAGTATGTTATAACAATGTTATAGGGTAAAGTCTTATAACTTTACATACAGTGACCCATATTTAATCAGGACAACAATGTTCAGCAGATTATGATTTTTTCCCAAATGATATCTCACAAGGCATACTTTGCACAAAATAGATCATAACCTTATAAAGGGGTAAACATGGGGTACAGGCTGTCACAATAATCAAGTAGGCTGGAAAGGAAGAGAGAGAAACATTGTTGTTTTGTTTTTTGAACTTGGCAAGCACTCAAAATTATGATGACTTTGTCATATAAATCTATAAGAGACGGAGGCTTCCATACTTAAGCCTTGACCCTCTCACACATGTAAAATCAATTAGACTACTTATGTGCTTAAAGTTAAGCACATACTTCACTGCTTACTAAATCAGGGCTTTAGATTGTAAACTCTTTGGAACAGTGCTCATCTTTTCATTATATGCTTTTGCATTACATTGTAAAGTGCCCCGCTCCACGGGGCCCCGAGCCCTGACTAGAATGACTACACACTACTGAAATACACATAATAACTGATAGATAGAAGGATTTTTTAAATGGTCGATCTATCTCCCAGCATGTGAGGATTCTAAACATTAAATGAGGCAATAGCAAACAATGGCCACGCACACTGTGAAAGAGGCGGCTTGATGTGTTATTCCTGGTGCCTTCTCATGTTGCCATTTCTTTCTCATCTCTCATTTTTTTCCTTTATGTTGTTGTTGCCTGAATTTCTAGAGTCCCTTTCCATGGCAACACCTGCAGGTGAAGGCAAAGCTCATCATCTACAAGCTTTTGCCAATGCTGAAGAGGCAACTAATCACTCCACAAGTAGAGAAGTGCTATCTCCAAGATACCAATAAGCAATTTGCAAATGTGGGTGTCTCTGAAGCACATGCTTCTCACAGGTGTTCAACCTGCTTCTGCAAACATCAGTATAAGCACTTTTTCTGCTGTTTACATCTCATCACTACCTTGCCTGTGCCACTTCACACACAGCTGTAAACTTACATTAACAGGGCTAAGAGGAGACAAGTCACTTCTGCATCAGGTAATATGCAATAGGCATAAACAGTGATAAGGTGCTTCAACTTTCTGAGAGCCCTGAAGTTTGCAATGACCCCATTTTAGGAAGCTCTGCCATTATGACTCAGGATGAGAAGATGACCAAATTTTTGCTCTGGCAGCCCTGAGGCATTTGCCTCATTCAAATAAATCCTCACTCTGCTATATTTATATATATGTTCACAGCCCTCTCAGCTGAGTTGTGATCTACAGAGTATCAAGTTTATATGCCTATTCAGTCTTTGCCCTCTCCGCTAAGATGTCCAGTACCAATACCACTAAGAATTAATGCCATATGAGCTGGTATGCTAACATTTCCACTAAGACCTGGATGGAACCCACCATCGTTCACATAGGTCACCAAACAGTTATCATACATGGACTGGATTTTGGACTAGTAACCAAGTTAAGAGGATAAACCCACTGGTCTGACATTATTCTTTGTACAATGATCACCTTTACAAACCTGCCAGTTGTACCTTAGGTAAATAGATAATGTTACTTATCTATTTACAGTATTCTCTGTGCTTCCTTGCATATAGTGCAGGGAATATCTAGACAGTATTGCAGATACTGGAAGCATGTTATTTAGTTGTCTAAGGCATTTGGAAAGGTTTGAAGGATGACCATTTTAGATCTTAACACATGCATAATCAAAGAAGAATATTAATTTAGACCCCAATCCTGTAACAGGATCTGGAGTCCCACTAGTTTGCAGGATCGGGGCCAATATCTTAGGAAAATTAATGTAGCCCTATTAAAATAATTATGTTCACATTAGTGCACAAAAAGTGAATACTACAGGATTCTGCACTAAGATATTTTGTCAGCCAAAAACAAAATGCAAAGTCTAAAAAATGCACACGCTCAGCAGCCACAATCCCTTTAAATTTCTTCAAGCTAGGTTTTCATCCAGCTCTCCAGAGCTGAGAGCTAAATGCCACAAACTGGTGCCTTAGCTCAGTAATTGCTTAATTTTTCATCACAGTAGCTCTTCACAGATGTAAATGGATAGATTTTCCTTTAAAAAAATAAATACTTCCTCCCCCTTTTTTAGTTTTTTTTTAACTGTAATTATTTTTGTGTCAGAAATATAATTGCAATCCATATTGAAAGCTAACCCAGTGGGGAAATAATTTTACACAATTATAGAAAGTTTTAATAAAAGACTGATAAGTAAAGTTTTGAATTTTTAATGCATTCTGCAGGCGGTTGAGTGCCTTTTGCCTATTCTGTCACTTATCATTAAAGCTGTGTGAAAGGAAGGACTACCTGTTATACTTGACTTGATTGGCAAAAGTGTAGCCTGACAAATAAAAAGTGAAACAGACAAAAATGGAAGGGAAAAAAAATTAAAAACAGCTATATAGCTTTATAGATAATTTAACATTAATGCCTCCCCTTTAACCATAAAATTCTTTTGTATTTAGTATTCTCTACCTACTTATTATTCCACAGTGTGAGTGTTAAATTTGAGTGTAGGATACAGTAGTAATTCACTTCTGTAAACGACATTACATGTGTAGTGTGTGCTTTCTTGCTTTAATTTGAAAAAAAGTCCTTTGTTTTCCAGTGACATTTTTTTAAAAAAATGTATATACCTATGCATGCATGTTAAAATGGATGAGCCTGAATATTTTAATCTAAGCTCTGAGTGATGGAAACATCACCAAAAAGATGCTATCCTAAAAGTGGAATTGAATTTCTTTGTGTTTTATTATTTGCTTCTGATGC
Organism: Dermochelys coriacea; assembly: GCF_009764565.3. Lineage (NCBI taxonomy): Eukaryota > Metazoa > Chordata > Testudines > Dermochelyidae > Dermochelys > Dermochelys coriacea. The sequence continues at coordinate 188,568,679 of NC_050070.1, forward strand.
AACATCCAGTGTGTTTACTCCTGAAAAACTGCAGATCCAAAACAAGAAAAGGAAAACATTTATTTCAAACTTATTGGAGATAAGTGAACTAATTCTCATCCTAGTCAATTGTCCTCACGCTGTGATATTAGGAGGGTGTCCACTGAGTTCCAACTGCTGTGTTCAAACTCGCAGGGACTGGCTCAGGACAAATATCAAGTCATCATTGGTTCATTTGTTTGTTGGCTAATAAGTGTATCTTGGAGCTGCCTGATTAACCAACATACGCTCAAGACAAAATCTACAAAATTATATAAAAAACCCTCCAAACATTTTTTTTAATTTCTATTTTGTGTTTTTATTTTCTATAGATGTGTTTTTATTTTAACCATGTATTTTCTACAAATTTGTAAATTAGACCCCAGCAGAATATTGCAAGTTGTGCAAATGAAATTGCAAAGAGTGTAAGCAAGACTCTCCTTCCAAATAAAAAGGGAGAAATAAGGTGTTTAGAAAAATAGTGTGCATGTTAAGGAACAGTTGAGTGACTCACAGCAGGTTTGTGAACAGAGGCACAAGGACATAAACAGCTCCGGATGGGTATGGAGCAAAACAAAAAAAAAACCCCACACACCTCAGCTAGCAATCACAGTGCTGAATCCCGGAAGGGGCTCGGAGAAGTGGTCACAGGTGATTGTCATGTGTGATAATTATTATTACTGTACACCTGCTCCTCTGCACTAATTAACTTTGGATATGCAAATCAATCCTATTGCATCATGCCCCTGCTCTCCTCCCCTATAGATAAGAAGATGTTCAGCTGCTGGATTTAATTAGGATAATGAACGGCAGGCCCACTGTGGCTTGGCAGGGGAGAAGGGGGGGAAGCTGTGACTGACCTTTTCTCCCAAAACGTTGACATTTTCTATAGCTTCTGAGCACTCCAAGTCACCTCCATGGCTGGGAAGTTGATAGGAGCGGATTGATGAGGTGTCATTAGAAGAGAAACACCATGGCCCCAGTGTTTGCTGGGAGAATACAGCAGGTGTTCTGACAAGGACACAAGCCATCACTGTTATTTGCCAAACAATTCTCTTGATTCACTAAAGTCAAGCATGCCAGCATTTCTTTAGAAAAGAAAACAAAGCTGTTTTTCATATTCACCCACCAGAGAGGTCATCCCTAAATTACATTTCTAGTTACTTTTCATTTCCCATCAATAAATTAGAAAGGGTTAGATCCTCTTCTCACTTAAGCCTTCTTGGGACATGCATGCAAAACACATTATATGATGGTAAGATAAAAGGGTTAAGTTCCATGTTATCTGTTCTTGTATCTGCTCACCTGTAAAATAAAGTAAGTGAAGGTGGCCATGGCTAAAATAAAGAAACAAAAAAAAAAAGAGAGGGCTAAGCCTTCATCTTTGTGTTTGGACATCCTATTCTACCTGTTTATCAAAAATTGTTTTCAAATATATATATAAAATGCCTTATTTGCATTTCAAATTCAGAGACATACATAAAAAAACAATACAGAAGAGCAGTGATTGCAATGCAATCCTCATTTGTTTGGCTTCCCCCCCCCCACACCAATCATTTACTTGGCTTTAACTTTTCAGCCATCTGTGCACTTAGCCTTTCTCTCTATTTCCAGTTCTAAAGTGTAGTTTTATGTAGTTATAAAATAATACCATATTAGAGCTCTCTCTTGCTTTATTTTTTTGTTGTTCTTTTTTCCTAATGTGTAAAATGACAATAGCAGGAATCTAAGATTATAGGGAATCAATTTTACACAGAGATAAAATAAAAATTGCCAAACTGCCAAAAATTAAGGTAATAAGAGCACAAGAAGATGGGAGTATTAAAGTAACATTTCTGAAAAAAACAAAGTTTTTAAGAGTAACATTAGAATTTAACAAAAGAAGAAGGGTGCCATTCAATTTAAATAATCTTGATAGTCTGCATATTGCATGAAGATTTCTGCAGAGGACAGAAATAATAGTTTTGTCTACATTTTTTATTTTTGGTAGATAAGAGGCAATTTATTATTTTTCTCTCTCCTCTCAACAAACTCGTAGTGTGATAGACAACATCTCAGAAATACAACGATTTGTCCAAACGGCATCATAAACCACCAAAAACTATTGATTAATCACTGTCTTCAATATAATAAAAAATTAATTACATAGTCAAGAGCAAAACTGTGAGGTAATGCAGAATCAAGACAGCTAATAACACAGAAGAAAAATGTTTTAGAAAAATTGCAGGAATTTTGTCTATGAAATAAAAAAAGAAACTGCAAGTACATAATCAAGGTTCTCTCTGTAGAACAGGCATACTTATACATTAATTTATCAACCACTGAATTGAACAGGAATTTTGCCTGAGTAAAGACTTCAGGATTGGACCTATATTGTGTAGTTCTAATCACATTCCTTTCATTATAAGGGTCCTGCATAAATGACTGTTAGCCACTAGTAAGTTTGTTGCATGAACAAATAAATCAGCAATGTGCAGCTTTAGAGAAATCACACAAAGTAGTCAGAATTTAAAACCAGATGCATCACATTAATGCTGATTCACATTTTAAGTCCATTTTAGTATCTTTCCCTATTTTGTTTCAATCATTTTACTCCTTTACTAGCGATCACTGTTTGCTTTAAATAGAGGCCTACCCAAACAAACTGCAAATTACCTCACACAATGATTTGTCTTGTCTGTGCATAGTTGTTTTACAGTTGATTGACGTAATTTTCATTTAGCTTGGGGCACTGGTCTCTACAACTTGAGAGCCTCATGAACTGTATGCAGCTGAAATATAACATCCCAATTTCATCTGACCTGTAAATTAAATAGCAGAGTTCAGAAAGAGCTCTCCTGTGTAATGCAACTTCAGCCCAAGACAAACCAATAGTATGGTCATGAATGGGAATAAAACTCAGGCTTTTCAGTGCCAAAAAATCACATGATCCCACTATCTGAGCTAAGGGAGTAATTCTTTCAGTAGTGAGTAAATAGCAGGCTCTTGGTTTCTGGGGCACAGACATTGGAGGGAAACATAACACCACATATTCAGGGTTAGACCGTGGGTTGAACTGCACAGGTGTCAGTGAGATAATTCTGCTCAGAGGAGCAGTGGAAGAGGAGATAAAGATATTCACCTGCAGTGCCATGGGACCATTCCCTCCCAACTGAAATTGCAATAAGATTCAAACACTGTAAGTTCCTTTTCCCCCCACCTTGCTTAGACAAGAAAAAATAAAGGTCCCAACAATTACTTTGGCTTCCTCCTGTCCCCATAGATATCCATCCCCCATAGGTGTTCCTCCGCTTCCCCCTCACCCGCATGGATCTGGTGATTTCTCTACCCAAAATTGGCCCCCATCACACTCTGCACCAAGTGGGTAATGGAAATAGAAGTTGCTTTTCTGACTCTTACTCTCAAAGAAAGTAGAGCCCACTGGCTACCTGTCAGGGGGTCAGAGTGGTCCCTAGGGGTGAAAAGCTCCAACGACAGCTTCCTGTAGAGCTGAGCAGCTAAACAGCTGATGGGGGAGGGAAACAGCTAAACTGCTGATCAACCACCTCAGACTATCCTCACTGCTCCCTTTGCTGCCTCCCCTTCACAACCAGCCAGTCACCCAGAAGGTGTGTGCAGACAGCCATTGCTGTCCTCAAGAATTTTCATTTAGGGGTGGGGTGCAGGAGAGATGCACCACTACTCCAGTCAATGAAAGTTGGATCAGACTGTAAAAGTACAAGCTCTTCTCACTTGGGCTAAAGTAACCCCTTTCGTTTTAAGCAAATAGCAAGTTCTAATCTCCACAGGGACTGGTCACTAGGAATAAACAGGATCACATAGAATCATAGAAGATTAGGGTTGGAAGAGACCTCAGGAGGTCATCTAGTCCAACCCCCTGCTTAAAGCAGGACCAACACCAACTAAATCATCCCAGCCGGGGCTTTGTCAAGCCAGGCCTTAATAACATCTAAGGATGGAGATTCCACCACCTCCCTAGGTAACCTATTTCAGTACTTTACCATGCTCCTAATGAAACAGTGTTTCCTAATATCCAACCTAGACTTCCACCACTGCAACTTGAGACCATTGCTCCTTGTTCTGTCATCTGCCACCACTGGGAACAGCCGAGCTCTATCCTCTTTAGAACCCCCCTTCAGGTAGTTAAAGGCTGCTATGAAATCCCCCCTCACTCTTCTCTTCTGCAGATTAAATAAGCCCAGTTCCCTTAGCCTCTCCTTGTAAATCATGTGCTCCAACCCCCTGATCATTTTTGTTGCCCTCCGTTGGACTCTCTCCAATTTGTCCAAATCCTATCTGTACTGGGGGTCCCAAAACTGGATGGAATACTCCAGATGTGGCCTCACCAATGCCGAATAGAGGGAAATAATTACTTCCCTTGATCTGCTGGCAATGCCCCTACTAATGCAGCTCAATATGCTATTAGCCTTTTTGGCAACAAGGGTACACTGCTGATTCATATCCAGTTTCTCATCCACTGTAATCCCCAGGTCCTTTTCTGCAGAACTGCTGCTTAGTCAGTTGGTCCCCAGCCTGTAGCGGAGCATGGGATCCTTCAGTCCTAAGTGCAGGAATCTGCCCTTGTCCTTGTTGAATCTCCTCAGACTTCTTTTGGCCCAATCCTCCAATTTGTCTAGGTCACTCTGGACCCTATCCCTACCCTCCAGAATATCAACCTCTTCCCGCAAGCTTAGTGTCATCTGCGAACATGCTGAGGGTGCAATCCATCCCATTGTCCAAATTATTAATGAAGATGTTGAACAAAACCAGCCCCAGGACCAACCCCTGGGGCACTCCTCTTGATACCGGCTGCCAACTAGACATGGACTAGTAATGCATTAGACTAATGCAGTTCACCTCTACACTCCTTTGCAATATCACTCACATATTTTTTTCTTTCAATGTGTACAATGTGAATATTACCAATCCACTAGGAACATGGACAATCACAACCTCTGAAAACACAAGCACTAACCAATTTCATAAGTATAAAGAATAAAAGGTAGCTATACCCGCACTACCGCATCTAAAAACCATCCACCCTAGCTAAAACCTTCACTTCCCAATGAAACTGGTCAGCACAAGCCTAGGTGTTCCCAGGAATGTGATTCCCTCCAAATTCAGGGCTTCAGATAAGTTGAGAGGTAGTGCTGTATGACAACCCACTTGAAGGTATAGAATACAATAGGTTGTTTTCATCCATTTTCCTTGAGTATACAAAGAAATTCCTCACAGGTGTCTGTTTTGAATAAAGGAGGCAATACATTGCACAGCTATGAAAGTGGCCATTGCAGGGAAGATCTGGCCCACCCAACCTGTGTGAGTCCTAGATCCAGCAAAACAATTAGCCCCAATCCTCAGGTCTGACCAAATCTGTTCAACGTTGCACCTGCAGGGAAGACGACAAAGTTGGATGTACAGCCTTTTGGAAGCTCTGATTTGTGCAGACTGATAATATCCCTTAAGGGACCATTCCAGCTGGGGATTACTAGAGTACAGCAGTGCTCCAGATAACCCCTTTCTTCCAGCCATACTCCCATCATATCCCCGTATGTCAGTTACACCAGCAATACATAGCTGAAGGATTCCCAGGTAGATGATTATGCAGACTTTCCAGCCCTTTTGCTCCATCAGAGCAGCACACAGGGGCCTCAACAGTGCTAAGAATCTGATCCATTGTCTTCAAAAAGAGTTTTGCCCCAGCAAGGCCTGCAGAATTCTACCTTGAGGGCCAAATCTTGCGCCCTGTTCTAGGTCCAAACCTTGGTGGGGGATTCTCCAGGGAGATTGGGAGGAAACATCCTTTCCCCCTCTGCCAGGCTGTGGAGTAGTACCAGAACCATGCTGCAAATACAGCAGCTATAGCCTGTCGTAGGACCTAGTCTCTAAAGCATTGGTGGGCAACCTGTGGCCCACAGGCCGCATGCGGCCTGTCAGGGTAATCAGCTGGCAGGCTGCCACACTGTTTGATTACATTTGCACGGCTGTCCACAGCTCCCAGTGACCGCGGTTCACCATTCCCAGACATTGTGTAAAACTGCAGGAAGCGGCAGCCAGGCTCGTGCTACTTCCAGCAGTTCCGATTGGCTGGGAACGGTGAACCATGGCCACTGGGAGCTGCGGGCGGTGGCAGTCTGCCAGCAGCTTACCCTGGCGGGCTGCATGCAGGTTTTCCCACCACTGCTCTAGAGAGAATGACTAATAGATCTGTATAGTAGTAGAATTTGTCCTGATCTGAAGAGTCAGGACTGGATCCATAGCAGAATGGGACATCTTCTATCTGTGGAATCCTATGCAAGCAGCACCAGCCGTAGGGAGTTTTATTTTAAAAAGGCACGGTGTCTGATTACTATGCTGCACCCAAAGATGACATCAGAGAATTGAGAGGATACAGAAAGAGCAAAGTTTATTTAAAAAGTATTGATGAAACCCAGTGTTATGACTGATTTAAGACTTCTATTTTCTTTAACAGTTTTCAATTATGTCCTTCTGCATGCTATTCATGAGCTTAGAATTACCTCTCAGGCCAGCTTGCAGATTTCTAGACTCAGTCACTACAGTACATGAGTTCTAGATCTTAAAGGCCAAAAAACGTCTATTTGACTAAAGAGCTATAAGTCAGCCATAAAAATTATGGATCACAGAAATAAGCAATTAGTGTTATCTTCAATTGCTTTATTGGCAGTGTTCACTCGTTAGAATAGAGGCAGCAGTAAAACAGATTGCAACATACTGTATAACAGCATATGGGATTTTACATTATAATGTTATTCTCTGCCAAGAAGTCATATTTTCATTTGAATGCATGGAACAGATTATCACAGGGTTTCCAGCATTAGGACTGGGTGACTTTTTTTTTTTTTTTGGCTGTAAGGCAATTTTCGAGGTTACAACTAAATCATAATAAATACAATAACAAAGCAGTGATAAGGGAGCTCTGACTGTAGAGCACTGACTTATGCTTTCAGACCCTTGGCCCACACAGACTGGGCATGTCATAGAGCTATGGAGATAATAAACTCAATCTCTAAGGTAGTGGGCAGAGGAAAAGTTGAGGGCTTGCCAGTCTTTTCAACCAGCTGGCTTCAGTTCTAGAGGAAGCTGCTTGCCCGCCCATTTAATCACAGCTGAAGTGCCACAAAGGCAGCCACCAGCAAGAGGGCTGGAAATAAAACAATTGGAATAATAAGAGGGGGGGAAAACAGAATCTTTATATTGTATTTAACATTAGGGATATTTTCTGCAATTTGTTTTTCTGTGTCCACAGCTCCTCTTTAAAAGGTAGTGCCATGATGTGAAGGAAGAGAGCTGGTTCTCTTCAGAACTGACACACAGGCCTGCGGTTCAAATCTCTTTTCAAATTTTTCACATGAGCTAATGGAGAAGGTGTAAATACTGTGATCTGGCACTCGTGGAAATTAGAGTGAACAGGATGTATTATACAATAATTGTTCTGTTCGAGTAGAAAGATACCTTTGGAAAAGCACTTTCTTCTTCCTGCCTCAGCCCAGGAAGGATTTGAAAGTCTCAAGTGCCAAAAAGGGAACTTGTATAACTTCAAAAAAATAGCCATAGGGGTGCACTCATAGCTGATCCAAATGTACTTACATCACTCCTTGTGAAATGATAATGGCTTTTGAAATGCTGAAACAAAACACTAGGAGGGGAAAAGCACTCTCCTTTATAGAAACACAGTAACTAGAAAGCTAGAGGCACAGGTTGTAATTTACCAGAACAAAGGTAAAACAGAATTAGGTTCTGAATGTTTCTACTTATTCGATACTAATGAAAGCCGAATAATTTGGTAACACCTCAAATCCAGTGTGAATCAGTGAATTACTGCACACATCTAAGACAAAATTTTGTATGGAGGATATTATAGCTTTCAGTATTTTCCTTTGACTCTTAAATACATCACTAACATTCATCAACAGGATAGCATTTTTAAATGTTGATAAATAAGTTAATATGTTGAAATATGGTCCAATAACTGTTCACTACGTGACATTTCCTGTCACTGACTTTACACCCTTCCTAAAGACTAAAAGCAATACTGTCATTTGTACAACCAGCCCGTCCCTGCAATGGTTGAAGTTGTTTAATAGCAGACACCCTTCTCTTAGTTTCCTTGCTTGGGGTAAAGTCAGAATCTAAACACTATTTATAACAAGCATCAGACAGAGGCTCCTAGGTAGGAGCTGCAAAAATATTGGTAATAAAATCAATTATTTTGCAGTTTGGCACAAAATATATAGTTCAAATTAGCATATACAATGGGGCGGAGGAAGTCAGTTTTCACAGCAGTACATGATGCAGGGAATTTCTAAGCTCCAGATGAAGTTCATTCCTTCTCCTGTCTGCGTCCTGGTACATCATCCCTGCCAATGATTCATTTTATTCTGGGCTCATAAGGATACTTTGGAAAAGCAAATTTTGTATTAGTTTTTGGCAGGTATTTTCCAAAAATGTTCAGTGCGGGAGAAAGCGCTAGAGCAACCCTAAACTAGCGATATCACCCTCATTTTATAAACTACTCAGCACAGTCATTTATTAGACAACAATTCAATTTCCGGAGTAGCTCAGAAGAAAGGCTGAACTGTTCTGGCACTTATACAATAGAACACAAGCAGGACAACGTTCTGCTAACATGGTCAGCTGCCTCCAGAGCACCTGCTTGTCGCTGGGGTGCCTCTGCAGTGCCCTGCTTCTGTTTACCCTTTCTTCAGGACTATTTAAACAAACTCCACACAGGTTTTCTCATCCAATCACAGCCCTCTGGGGGGTCTGTTTTTCTATTAACACAAAAAATCTTCCACCCAGCCTTAAGCTGGGCCCAGCCCTTCTTCCCAAAGGTACTGTCCCCTCCTGCTCTCTAAGCAGCTGGAGAAGACACAAGGCCTGGCCATGCTTACTTGCTTTTTCCCAAAGGAACAACAAAAATTTCAGCTGGGTCTTCTTTCCTAGTCACAGGTGCCAACTTTTGTCAGCAGTGGTGGGTGCTCAGGCCCCCTCCACCCCTGCCCCAACTCCACCCCTCCCTGCCCCTTTTGAATCCCTCCCCAAATCCCCGCCCCAGCCCTGTCCCCTCCCACAAGCACGCCGCATTCCCCCTCCTCCCCCCTCCCTCTCAAGCTTGCCGCGCGAAACAGCTGTTTCACGGTGCAAGCGCTGGTAGGGAGGGGAGAGAAGCAGGACCCAGCAGCGCGCTCAGGGGAGGAGGTGGAGCGGAGGCAGAGGTGAACTGGGGCGGGGTGGGGAGCTGCCGGTGGGTGCAGAGCACCCATCAATTTTTCTCCGTGGATGCTCCAGCCCCGGAACACCCACAGAGTCAGCGCCTATGTTGGGCCTATGTTCCCAGTCATAGAATCATAGAAGATTAGGGTTGGAAGAGACCTCAGGAGGTCATCTAGTCCAGTCCTGTGCTCAAAGCAGGACCAACCCCAACTAAACCATCCCAGCCAGGGCTTTATCAAACCGGGTCTTAAAAACTTCTAAGGATGGAGATTCCACCACCTCCCTAGGTAACCCATTCCAGTGCTTCACCCTCCTAGTGAAATAGTCTCAATTCTCTTCCTCAGGAACCACCGCAGGAGACTCTCCCTCCCTGCAACTTCACTCTACAGTTCCCCTTCTAGATCTGCCCTCCCTACAACTCCCTCTAATCCTTCATAGCCCAGGTGCAGCCCCTGCCATCTTAATTGGCTCACTTGGGAGCGCCTGCTCTGCCACAGGGGAGCTGGACCTATTTTAATCACAGGGGCCAGCCATCCTATGACAGTTCTGTTAAGCTATATCCCAGTCCACATGTACCTAGCAGGACAGTGACTGTGCTGACTTGTTCCTGCTGTTACAAATTCAGCCCTCTTGCCCATTTACCACCCTATCCCTTGCCGTAAACATTCCATGAGAACATTGTTCTCAATGGGAGTTGCATTGAACACTTGAAAATCTGGCCCCAAATGAGGATGCTAAGCACTTTTGAAAGTCTGGGGCAAGACTTGCTACTTTTTCTTCTCTTTGGATGTAATTCCATTAAATGCTAAGACCTTCCTGCAAACCACTGTCCTGCAACAGAGCCCACTGACCTCTGCGGGAGTTGATAGCTCTAAGCACCACAAAGGATGAAGCCCTTTTTGGAGCTGCATAGGAGGAAGATCAAACAATTTGGCAACTGCCAATCAGCATCCAAATTTACTGAAGACTGAGGAAGCAGCTTGCGCACAACTGCAAAGCAAGAATGCTTTGGAATGCTGGGACACCGAGCATGCTCACATATCTAATCCTCCCTGAATACATTTCCCAGGCTGAAGAAGAGCTCTGTGTAAGCTCGAAAGCTTGTCTCTCTCACCAACAGAAGTTGCTCCAATAAAATATCTTATATCGCCTACCTTGTCTCTTCAATATTCTGGGACAAACATGGCCGCAACAACACTGCGTGTATATAAAATCCATATAAAGCATCTGCTTTTTGTACAACTAAATTCGGTACAATAGCAACCTTTTATTCCTCTCTATATTTAGCAGCTGTTGCAGCCCAGTTCTTGAAAAAAGAGACGCACACATCACAAAGCAGTGTTGGAATCAAGCTGAGCTTTCTTGTCTGTGTTAGGTTCCAGGCTCAAGGGACTGCATGTTTTGAAAATGTCACTGTGCTATTTTTCCACTGAAGGTGGTCTTACTAAGTCAGATGACAAAAGCTAATAGAAAAAAAAATGGTTCTTTTATCTTACTTTCTCTTACTAAACATTAACACTTTAATTAATTATTGATGAAGACAATACAATGATTTCTAAAATATAATACACTTCAATACAACAGCCAAGTCATAGAGAGCCCTGAGCTCTCATGCAAAAAAAAAAAAAGATAAAGGGCAGTTCTCACAACAGCAAATAGGGTAACTGCTTTCAGAAAGGTTCTTCGGGAAGCATACAGTAGTATAATATTATAACTAGTAATATAATACATGTTGTTCCACCCACCCACTCACTACCAGTACCACCACCAAGGGAAATATATAGCACTTGGCAGAGCATAAGAGGTTACAGTGTGGAGGCAGATGCATGCAAAATCTGTTGTATTACAGTATATGGCAGCTGAAACACGGTATTGGGACTGCACAGGTGTTTGCTAAGGAGGTCTGCTCTCACCTCCGTGTGCATGCATAATTCAGATTAACAGTTACATGTGCACATTGAAGGAACATTTTTCCCTAAAAGCCGGATAAGGGCAGTTAACCAGAAAAGGGTTGGGGGTTATGGGTTTTTTGGGTTTCTTCCTCTCAGTTCTGGAATGAATTTATGGGTTGCAGGAATTTGTCTGTCACCGTGCAACAGATTGTAGCTTGATCTGCCAACAAATTGCAAGTAACAGTAGGTAGTGACTAATTGCAAGTGTTGGGGAGTTGTTTATGTTTTAAAACAGGATAATTAACAAGTTCTTTTCTCAAGAAACATTGAAATTATGATAAAATGGAAAAAGTAATCATAAAAAGAAACATGTCTTTTGCTTTTAAGAATTGATAAATAACAGTGTCCTTATTTCAATGATATTTCTGAAAAACTGCAATCCAATCTTAACGGACTCTGCAATTCTCAGTGCAATGTCTGCTCTACTATTTCATGCCTGCCCCTTATATGACTACTTAGGAAACTTTAAATGGTATCAGCCAGATTCTCAACTGGTGTAAATCAACAGCTCCATTGACTTAAATGAGGCCTTGCTGATTTACATCAACTGAGGATCTAGTCCATTCAGTACATCAAGCAATTTTCCAAATTTTTAATAGGAAATAGCTTTCCAATTAATATTTTAAAAACTACAGGCCACCTTGTGGTTGCTTCATATGCACTGCTAGCCTGGCCTGATCCCAATCTGATTTAGGGTCAAATCACAGGAGTGCAAGAGACTAACATGTGCCTTATGCCAGCTACCTGCATCAAAGGTAGCAGTGTAAGTTCCACAGAGCCATTACATTTCCTCTCCACTCCTGTACAGGTTGAAATCAATGGCACTAATCAGATGCTTAAAGTTAAGCACATGCTCAAGTGCTTTGCTGAATAAGTTCTTAATAACTATATGGTCCTCCCATAAAACATGCTAAAAGCAAAACGAGGCAAAAACCTGAACACATTGGGCCATGCAGCATTTTTAGGGTGAACATACAAAAGTGGCTGGTTCCCAAACACAGGGAATGTCTTTAGCTTAAATTGCTTAAAGTCAGGCATACGCATGAGTGTTGTCTTCAGTAGGGATGCTTCCTGAATTGGGGGTTGTGTGCAGGACCAGTAAGAAGCCCAGGAGCCTTGGCACTCAGAGCAAAATAATACAGAGTGCCCATTCCCAGCATCACATAGCTTTCCCCTGACTCAAAGATCTTTCTTCTGATGTCTGCTCCCTCCATACTGGTTTGGGGGCGGGGGAAGTAATATGTGCAATCTAGGTTTCTTCAACAGGATGGATAAGAGAGAGGAAAGAGGGCCCTCTTAACATTATTTGCAATGAGCACCCAGACTGAAAGTCAGGAGTGTTCCGAGTTATTTCTCTTGCTCAGTTTTGCTCTGTGACCTTGGGCAAGTCATTAAACCTTTGTGTGCCCAGTGTCCCCACCTGTGAAATGGGTTTTACTGATGTCATGGGAGAGCTCTGAGGGATAATCCAAGGGCAGATCATTGCTACTATTGGAATCGCCACCCCAGTGGGAGTCCTGGCAGACATTGTGCCAGTATCCCATGCATGCAGGGGAACTTACCTGCTGCTATATCCTCTGTTTGGTACAGGAAAGAGAGATTCTGGCCCTGTCTCGTCCCCCATCTTCCCTGCTCCCACACAAGACAATGCAAGGACAGCAAATGTGTGGGGTTCTGAAAAATGGGAGGTAAGCAGGGAGGTTTCTGCCACTCTCCCCTGCTTAGGGATTGGCCATAATTTGGCCCTTTACTATGATCTATTTATTTGTATAATAAAGCTAAAGTCAGGAAAGAAAAGATGGGAAGCTCAAATTAACGGAGTGAGAATTGGGGGAAGCCTAGACAGACAGACATATCCAGAGGGATGGGCCCACAAAACAGAAATCTCTAGAGAGAGAGAGAACCAGGGAAGAAGAATATAAAAAATAGAATAATGGGGAATTCTGTCAAAGAGGAATAAATCCAGAACCTGAAATGAAGTTGGCATTAGTAACACAAAAGTATTGCATTATCCATTGTCACTTCGTCCTACATCACTAAAAAGTTTAGATGCCTCTCTAGCTCATCAGTATTGTAGCCTGTGGCAGGTTCACTCAGGATCCTTCGGAGTCACAGTGCACACAGACAAAGAGAGAGAGAAAGACACAGATATCCCCTAAAGGGCATGTGTATGTGCTGTATAGTGTCACCTAAATGGAATACTTGTGTTCTTGAAAGGCACATTTTGGAAGGAAAACGTATATCCACATCTTGGTAGTTAGAAGCCTGCTTAAACTGTTTACTTTTATTGTAAAACTGTCTCTGCTTTTCAGCTTGTGCACTGCAAATCCAGATTTTCAGCACAAGTACACCAGCCTCACATTTTACCTCTATCTTTTACATTTAAACACTACATGACAGCATAGCCATTTGACAAGAGTAATATACTATGGCTAACATGTACATAGCATAATGTTGATGGGGTATTATGAAGAGCTAGCAGTGGTCTAGACAAGAGCCAAACACCAAACAATGGAACATCCTTTGCAAGCTGCAGGCCAGGAGACAAGTTTCAGCAATGGAAGAAACTGCAGTTTTGGGTAGATTGTGCAGTTCACAAAGGGTGAAATTCATCCTTGCATACAGGGAGCCTGCAAGAGGTCTGCATATCATTTAAGCCCCACTTAAGTCTACAAAGTAGAGCTAGTATGGGTAATAAGTGGTTCATAGACTTTGTGCTTGGCCTCTGCACAGTTGTGAATTTCACTCACTGTGCATATTCAGGCTTTTGAACATAAAATCCACTCTTTGCAAGAATTTTTGCTAGTCTCGCTTGGGTGCCCAATGTTCACGTAAAGCAAATATGACATGGTCACAAACATGGTTTACCTGCAACTTATTTTGAATATGAAAAAATAACATGGGAATTTTTTTCAGTCTTTGCTCAGCCCAGATCTGTTAGGCCCAGATTCAGGAAAGCACTTGGCATGTGCTTAAGTCCCATTGATTTAAATTCAAATTAAGCAAAGAAATTCCTAAAGTTAAATATGTTTAAGCACTCTTCCTAAAGAGGAATGCTTTTCTGAATCAGGACCTTAATAAGGTATATTCTCCCCTTCCCCATACATCTAAATAGGTGTTAACTACAAAGCCTACTATAGCTCTGACCATTCCACTAAGAGACTAGTGATGATTTTCAGTCTATTCACAATTGTGCCTTAAAATAGCACTGTATTATTATTATTATTATTTTATTATTATTAAGTACTATTTTTGCTGAAGTTTTATAAGTTTAATATGTATATGACTTTGAACAACAATGGCTTTTAAAGGGAAATATACTATACTGATTCTATAGTAACCATGAGTCTTGAGGCAGTGAAGTGCAGAGAGAAGCAGTTTTGAGTATACCAAATACTGCTTTCAATCTTTCAAAATGCTAAATAAAAAAAGCCAGGGGACACAAATTTTGAGTAAAGCCCAGGCACTAAAGTAATGTAAGCAGAATCTCTTTGCACAGAGGATCAATAATAGATATAATAAATGATCAGTAGGCAACATAGCATAAATTATCAGTAACATAGGAATGGTCAACATAGCATGATGTGTGTAGTACAGTGTCTTGTCTCTGACAGTAGGTAATGCAAAATGCTTTAAAGGAAAGCATAGCTCTGTTCCAACCCCATAATGTACCTAACTGTCCAATACAATACCATGGGGGAAAACGTATTCTTCCACCCAGCTGGTGAACAGTTTATGTGATGCAGCAAGAGGGATGATGATAGCTCTTATCATTTTAATCCTGGTTAGTGTAATTATAGAAGATAGAATTCTCTGACTAAAAGTCTAACTCTGTTTTAAACTTTAATCTTTATGAGTTCCACGAGTTAACTATGTACATTGTGTAACACTACTTCACCCACTCTAATGAATCACTCTTTGATGTGTTGTTTGTTCCACCCTGAGTGTCCTCTTCTTTTTCTGTTATAGACAAGTATAATGAGGAACACTAGATTGGCCTGCTCTATGCCTTTCATTATTTTATATGACTTTGCCAGTTTCATCTTGCTCTTCTCCTTTCTAATCTAAATAGTGTCGTCCCTTTTAATGCATTCTTGTTTGAAAGCTTTTCGGATGTCTCACTCATTTTCTTCGCTACACTATTTCTATTTTTGTTATGTCTTTGAGATAAGGTGACCATAGTGAACACCATTTTCAAGCTGAGAATGTACCATTGATTTATATAATGGCATTACAATATGTTCAAGTTTATTGTTTATCCACTTCTATCACCCTTGCACTGTATTCTATTATATTTGGACCACTTTGAGCAGCAATTCTGCACTTTAAGCAGAAATCCTGACCAACTAGACAGGTTGTCTCTATCCAGGTGCCTTTAAGCAATGGGAAAAGTCCCACGGGGTGGAAACTGGGTTTAGTGGTGAAGTAGGCACACAGGGACTCCTCATGTGCTTAAAGTTAGGTATATGCTTAATTATCTTGCTGGGTGACTCTGAAATCCTCAAGATTTTGAAAAAAATCCATAGCAATGATTACTACCAATCCAACTGATCATTGTTTGCTGGTGGTGACTCCTCATCCAAAGTGTGATATGCTGCAATCATGCTTCTTCACACTTTAGCTCACAGCATGCCCTTCTTCCTAGTACAGGAGCCCCTATGATCTGAGTTCTTGCAGGTGACAGTTTGGCTTTCTGCTGATTTATTAAAAAATCTTACATTTTACTACTCATGGGTAGTCTCTAGACCACGGTCACATGACCTGTATAATGACAATCTGTCTCTCTGCTAACATTTCTCAACTTTGGTTATTTGTTTGATAAAGAGAGGAGCTTCCCTTTTGTTGCCCTTCATCAGAGCTTAATGTCTTTACTTTGGGATCAATATACTTTATGAATAATTTTATTTCCTTCTATTTTTATGGTCTTTTCTCCTCATTATCATACTGAGTTTATTAGCTGGTGCTGTCAGTATCTTTACCCTGTCATATGTTCCTAAGGTACAGTAAATATCACTTGTGTTGTAATTAATATGCACACCCTCTGCAGTAATTAAAGCACAGACCCCTTCAACCAGCTGAGCTTCCTACACTAATTCCACCTTATCTTCATAATGAATTTATTGTAATCTGAAACTACTACTGAATATTGTTCAGTAAGGAAAGAAGAATGAAATCTAACGAGATGCAATAATATTTGTGAACATGTTAATATGAAAAATGAATTTAATTAACTTTAAATCTAATTAAATTTCCTGTACAGTCAAAATCCTCCCTCCCCTTTTATTCCACACAAACATGACATGTGCAACACTATTGCCCCTTCAGAGACTTACGCAAAGATGGAGAGTGGACAAACCATTTTCTGTCCATGAGATACGAAGAGGTACATGTTTAAATAGATCCCTGTTGATGGATAATTGTAGAAAAAAGTATAATCTCTGATTGGGGATATGATTAAGAAATAAAACATAATAAGGTGAGGATGGAAAGACAATCCAAAACTCCTGTAAAAGAATAGCACCAGCAAAATAGTTGGCTAAATGTTTCCTCATGACAAAAAAAGGACATTTGAAGGTATGAATACTATGATATAACACCAGGATTATGAGGGTGCAATGATACAACAGGAATACAATACAGTTCTTATTCTCTGAAAACATTTCCATATGGAAGGCTAGTGCCAAAGGCTTAGAGTCACACAATAGGAAGAAAACTGGCTGGTTACTGAGACTGAAGATTGGCTGAAGGGCAAGGAACAAACAGGGGAAGTAAATGGGATTATTTCAAGGTTGAAAGAGGTTAGCAGTAGGGTACAGCCCAGCTTTCTAATTATTCACAGTAATGACTTGGATGGTTGCATAGAAAGGAACATTTCTGAGATTTTGGTAAACTGAGAAGCATAGCAGAATTGAGAACCCATGGAATCAGATAGCCACTTCAGTACTTACTTTAATCACAGGGATTACATTTGAAGACCAAACAATCTGCATAGCAGTCCACCTGCCTGGATCACAGGATCAGGGCCTCAATCTGTACAAAACTGGAATAATCTTCTCTTGTAAATGGTCCTTCTGGAACAGATTTGAGCATCAGTGGCTGGGCAGTGTGGGCAATTCCTTATGCTTTATTGATTGTCAGTCTGTCTCTTTCCAGAATATTAAACTCACTTTTAAATATGTTCTTTTCTGTCATTTCTAGCAACTCCCTTAATGTGCCTCTCTTCCTGCACCAAAAAATTCTGCAATCAAATATGAGATGTGAACCAGGGGTTGACACTTGGACACTGAGACCATTTAAGAGTTTATTCACTTAAGACACATGTGATTTAACAAATATTAGAAGAACAAAGGAATGACGACAGAATGGGAAAATGGTAGAGCATACTAACCAGGAAAGAGATTCAGCACTGACAGCTTCTGTCCAACATACAGTTTCAATGAAGAAAATAAACAGGACTCTGAGATGTATTGCTAGAGGGATACTCTACAAATCAAAAGAAATAGAAAGATGTTAGCATTACCTAGAGTACAGGTGACTACATCTTAAGAAAGATATACACAGATTTCATGAGGCTAGCATACCAAGTAGAGTTTCATCATGTCTTAAATACAACTATCAGGAAAAACTGAGAAAAGCTGCTCTAATATAAAAATAGTAAGCTATTGGCATCTTTATAGAATTGTTTTTAAATTATGACATGGACTGACTACAGGCATCCATAGAATCCTCCAACATCATCTCTTTGCAGAGAATCTGTAGCTAAAATAACATAGTTTCAGGGGGAAAAAAGAAGAGTTTAAGTAAAGTTAATTCACATAAGGTGAAATTAACTTCTGCTGAAGGTCAGGAGTGAATTTTACCACAAAGTGCTACAAATGTGGAATATGTTGCCAAGAGTTCAAGGTTGTGGGCATCTGAAATATGTTCACATGGTGAGAGTGAAAGGATGTGGAGAGTTGGCATGTGGACCTAGAAGTAGTCATCACAGAATATTGTATCTTTTTTCCTAGGGTCTCTATGTACTGATACAAAACTATTTTGAATGGGGGGTGACAGCTACACCCTTTCCCAGCCAATTTATACCCAGTTTTGTGTATCCATTAGTAAAAGAAGTTAGTGGATTGTTCCCTTTGTTAAAATCTGCTTTAGGTACCATTCCTGAAGGTGGAAAGTATTTATTAAAAAGAAAGAAAAGATGCAGTAGTTAGAATCAGTCTGTTTACATAATATTCAGAAAAATAGAGGGATATTGGTGAAAAAA
Organism: Dermochelys coriacea; assembly: GCF_009764565.3. Classification (NCBI taxonomy): domain Eukaryota; kingdom Metazoa; phylum Chordata; order Testudines; family Dermochelyidae; genus Dermochelys; species Dermochelys coriacea. The sequence continues at coordinate 188,587,144 of NC_050070.1, forward strand.
GGATACATTTTGAATTGAAGCACCTAATTTGTGAGTTGTATCATAAGTCTGTGAACTTATGAAGGACAGACAATAGTGCTGATAGGTATGGACAAGTAGACTAATCTGGAAACGATAGTAATTCAGTGGGAATTTTCATATAGATAAAAGTATATCTTTCCTATCTGATTTGTCTGAGTCAGCACAAAGGAGGAACTGAAACGTAGATTCTAGATGCAAAATGTGGACTATGAAAAGCCACACTTATGTTCCTACTTTGTGTAATTTCCTAATTTCTAAACAGGCTTTCCAAGTATGCTGACATTCCCTGTAGCAAAGTTCATCCTACCACTTACACCAACAAAAGATACTTCCCTCATATAGAGCTGGCGCAGGACAGCTGAGCACAAAAGTGATGAAAATCCTTTCACACTATAGCAAGAAGAAGCATGGGACTACTTTCTGCTGCTCTACGAGATGGAGGACATACACTCCATAAGCCTTTGTGAGTTATTGCTAGAGAAACTCAAGGAAAAAATAAGAGACACTAGTATTGTTCTGACTGGCTCAAGAAATAACACATGAACAGTAGACTTCCTCTGCCCTTCCAGAGCACATTGGGTGGGCTCAGCCAATCAAAGAACTAGAAGAAATACCACATGGCTTCAACTATTTGAATTTCACCATGTAACAATTCACAACTCAAAACACAACATTACACTACAGAAAAGTGGCTGCAAGATCATTTGCCAACATCCAAAGAATGCAAAAAAAAAAAGTCATGCCCGACCACAAAGATTTTGCTGATGTGCAAAATTTTGTATGAGACTCTGCTCTACAGACAAGGGGCCACAAACAGCTACCTTAAAACCACTTAAGCTTTGCCATTGGGACCTGCTCCACAGGCTGTCCTTGCAATTTTGAGCTTTTTTAATTTCCCATCAAATACTGTTTGGGAGGGTGGTGACCTAGTTTTGTCCTCTCTCTAACACAAAATATTTCATTGATTATCTCACAAAGCCTTCAGAATTTTAAACTTGGCAGCTCAAAGAGAGGCAGAATTGTAAACAGCAGGGCATCATATCCTGCTAGAGAGGGAGGGAGGAAGTGAAGAGAAAAAGGACACAGAAGGAGCAAGAGAAAAGAATGTGCCAAAGTAGAGAAGTTAAGGTGGTGGGAGTGATAAGGGAATGTGGGATAGGGGGCCACAGAGAAGAAACAAGCATCTCATGAACCTTGAACTCCTTACTGTTCTCTTCACCATTTTCTCATCCTCTCTTTTTCCCTTGTCTCTTTAGAAATGATACCCAACTTTTCTCTTCACAGAATATTGAAGTAAATCCCCTGCCCATGTGTCCTAGGGCATTTCTCCCATTGACTTCAATGTTGGGAGGATCGCATGTAAAGAAATTATTAGTAATTATATAGTTCTTCCACTATGGCAGCCAATAGTAAAGGAGTGCTGCTGCCATACATATCAATTTCTTGGCATCAAAAGCACTAAAAGAATAAGCATTAATTTCATCAAATGCATTGCTACAAATCTCACTTTAATGTCCTCCATAAATGGACTAATAAAATCCTTTGTCTTTCCTTCAGGTGTCTCTCATAATCCTGTGTCACAGATGAGTCCTGGCAGTGACAAACCAGAAAGGTCGGACACTGTGGTCTCTTCCATTCTCCAATTCCTTCACTCTTTTTATCTCTTAGGGATAAAATAAATGCTATGCTTTCTTGCATTCCCTTTTCAAAATGTATATAATCTTTTTCAAGTGAAGGAGATTAAACTCACACATATGCACGTGAGCACATCAGTGCATGACTCCTATTAGCTTTCAGGGAGTTATCCAGGTAAGTCCCCTCAGCACCATTTGGAGAATATATCCTTTACATGATGGCGGGCGGGGGCTGGTGCATGGAATTTACAGTAGACTCCTTAATATGGAATTAAATAAGAACAAGTGTAGGTAATGGAAAATCAGGACCATCATGTCCATTATCTAAGTCAATCTCATTATTACCCCACAGATGGTCAAAACAATGGTGTTTCCAGGCAAAAGCCAGCAATCAGTTCTTGAATAGCTAAGACTATTGAGTGGTATTGCTAAAATTAGTGATCTTTTATGGAGCAAACAGTTTATGGAGGAAAACAGCTGTTTTGCTTGTTTAAGGACTGCAGAATTTGTTCCACAGAGCCTAAGGAACAGAATCTCCTGTCACCTATACAGGTGCAAATCAGGCATTACTCCACTGAAGTCGGTGGAGTTACAATGGTGGAAAGTGCGTGAAGCAAGAGAAGAATCAGGCCACCTAATATATATCAGACATAAACATTATTTCTGTCAACCCGCTAAGTCCTGTGGGTTTGGAGGAATTGACAAAAATAGTTAACCAGCCCAGAAATGGACCTAATAAATACTTGGTGAAGGTGAAATCAATTTGGACAAGTAAAAGAAATCATGTTTATTGTACTCCTCCCTTTCACGTATGGCTCACAGAAGGGCATATACAGTTATCTGGGCAGAAAAACACAATGCAAAAACTACTAGTATACACAGTATCCCCAAACCACATATAATCAAACTTTGCAGGTTAAAATGCATGGTTTCTCTTTAGTATAAAGCATCATTCTATTTGCTTCCTTTTGCATGAGTAATCAACACATTATCTATTACAGTAGCCAGAAAGAGAGAGATTTTTTATCAGCTTTCCTAATCAATGGTAAGTAAGCATTAAGATAATTAAAATAGTTAAAATTTAAACCAGCATTATCTAATTCCCTGAAGGACCTGTTTCCACAGCTACAGGTAAGTGTGTTCTAGAGTCTAGACGGGTCAAGAACTAGATGCAATATGTTATTGAAGCTTCCTTGTTACAATCTTTCCTCTTGCCACTAGTCTATGCTGTTGTATAAAGTTCAGAACACTCATTTTGTGTTTCCCTGAGAATGTTGGGATGCTCATTTTTGTCTCAGATTCTTCTGAATTCAACTGAGAATTGTTTGCCTTTATTGTACTATTTTGGAGTGTATATTTAATTTTTTTAATTATCTCATATTACAGGCAAGTTATGCAAGCACTCACCCAACTGCATTCTATACACCTTTGTGATTAAACTTTTATTGCAACAGAGACTAGGGTAAATGCCTCTATGCTATGGCTTTGAAACAGACAAAAAACAAGGGCATTCAAAGGTACCTTGTCTATGAAACACATTCCTTTGAGCCCAGACCTTGCAGCATACTGTAATATTACACACAGACAGTGGCCTACAAACAGTATCTAGACACAAAGGGGTAAACATTGCTCTAAGTAACCACAATGTAATTCCAGAGTGACTCCATTTGGATTTACCTCGATATAAGATAGCAGAATCTGGACCGAAAAGTATGAGATACCAATGAAGGGATGGATTTTGATCTTGCTTGGATTGAAATTACTGGAATTACTCTAACATAAAGTTGCCATATGTGAGATCTAGATCTGGCCCAAAGTGGAAGAGTCATTGGCATAGCGAGTAGAAGTAAGGTTGTGTTTCTTTATAATATGTTTGCAAAACATATAATTTTTTATATTTGTATTTTCACCAGAACAAATACATAGTAGTGTTATTCCTTTAAAAAAAATCAATGTCAGCAGAGTAGCACTCATAAGCAACCTTACAATAGCAAGCCAGCGTGTGATCATGATGGAAGAAAAAAGGGTTTTGATAAGAAAACAGATTTCACTAACTATCTTCCAGTGGGTTCTTAAAAACAATAGAAAGAATAAATGATTTAAACCTTTGTGGGGGGGAAATGCTTTTGGAAAATGTCCTTTTAACTTTCAATTTGAGCAACTCTCTCTCTCAAGCAATGTATGTTTGTATTTTACAGTATACATTTGTTTGCTTGTATATTATCTTTGTTTTTTATAGATTTTTAAGGAAAACATTTCTTTATAAATAGAGGTGTATAAAAGTTACCATGATGCACCATAAACACTGTTATTGTCTAAGTACACATTAATGTACTTTTAAAATACTAATTATTGATCCACTAGGTGGTCACATAAATATCAATCCTTTTCATTCCAACATATAAATATCTATTTAGGGGCACTACAGAATGCACATTACAGAACATACAGACCATTACAGATACTTGAGAGGGAGAAAGAAGCCATTCCAGCCTAGTGAGTGAATTAATCTGTGGGAGGGGCATTTGAGATTGTCCCCATACTGAATGGTGGTATGACCTGGCACAAATCTAAGTGACACTGCACCCCGCATGCCAAGTTGCAATGCCTAGAGCGGGCAGCTGGGCCCAGTCCCATGGAACAGGAGTCCCTGCTGCAGCAGTGAGTGTACTGCAGGCTCACTCTCCCCCTATCCCTCAGGGCCTCCCTTCAGTAGTAATTTTTTGGGAAGGATAGGACCTAAGTTTCAGATTTCACACTGGGCCCCTCAAAACCTCTTTTGTGTGGCCCTGGTAAAAAGTCACAAATTAAGAAGGGTAAGGCCAGGCTAGTAACTGGATGGAAAACTCTAATGAACCACTAGGAGCTTCAGGAAGTGATGTTGGTAAAGGTGGCACTCTTCCTCCTTAGCTGGTGTTAAACCAGTTCCCCAAGTCGATGGTTCAGAAGGAATGTAGTTGAGTGGGCAGGACTGGGAATCAGGAGATCTGGATTCTATTCCTGGCTTTACCATTGACTTGCTGTGTAAGCTTAGGCAAGTCTCTCTTTCCATCTCCTAACCTTTGTCTTGTCTATTTGGACTGTAAACTCTTTGGGGTCCAATAGGATCCCAATTTCAGTTGCGGTTTCTCAATGCTACTGTAATAATAATGATGGTGTGCTTTCACAGGTGTTGTCTTCCATTTGTCATGCCCTGAATCCATGCAATAACTAGAAATCCTATGGCATAGTTCATAAGAATAGGGGTGTGAACCCCAACTCAGGTAATTAATTCTGTTTAACAACGGCCAGCCTTAGCTTTTGTGGGGTCCTATGAAAAGTAAAATATGTGGTGTTGCAACCAGCTACCTATGACATACACCAGGGGTGGCCAACCTGAGCCTGAGAAGGAGCCAGAATTTACCAATGTACATTGCCAAAGAGCCACAGTAATTTATCAGCAGCCCCACCCCACTCTCAGCGCTTCCCACCCTCCGGCAGCCCCATCGATCAGCACCTCTTCCTCCCTCCCCGTAACTCCTGATCAGTCATTTCAGGGTGTGCAGGAGGCTTAGGAGAGGGGGTGGGAAGGGATTGAGTGGAGGCAGGGCCTGTGGCAGAGCTAGGGGTTGAGCAATGAGCACCCCCCGGCACATTGGGAAGTTGGCACCTGTAGCTTCAGCCCCGGAGTCGGTGCCTATACAAGGAGCCACATATTAACTTTTGAAGAGCCACATGTGGCTCCGGAGCCACAGGTTGGCCACCCGACACACACCCTAGCACTGTTTCCTGCCTGATTATGAGGTTCTCTGGCCTCTCATGATCCCCCCATTCCATGGACTGGGGATAAAGCAGAAGTACAACTTTCCGATCGAGAGTGAGCAATTGGAGAATTCACTGGTGTGGCCGCTAGCACCAGAGCCAAGCACAGTTTTTAAGAAATATTTAAGCACCGTTTGTATTGTAACACAGAAAATGTGTGCCAGCTGGTAAAAATATTAATTCTATTTTTACTGATCTATTTACCATATTAAGTCAATACATCAAAGCTAATATCTTCCCTTTCTAATCATTATTAATAAACACTGCTTATTTTTCCTTATCAAGAATTAGTTTTCTCTTTTCAAATTAATAATACTCTGAAGTAACTCAGGCACCACAGGGCCTGATTCTGGACTCATTTTCCCTGACATTAATATGGAGTAACTCAACTGACCTTAATGTAACTAGATTTACCCCAGTGTAAGTAGGAGCAGAGTCAGTCCCACCATTTGTATGCTCTATCTTGAATGTTTCTCTAGCCTAAAATCCAAATTATTCCTTTCCATAGTAAGAGGGGCAGGAGGTCTGAGTGACTGCAAAATTCCACAGGTCAGATCCACAGCTGCTGTAACCTGTAATGGAAGTCATTAGATCTACACTGATTCGCACCAGCTGAAGGTCTGGTCCTGCGCATTGAATCAGTAGGAGAAGCCAACACAGTCTGAACTCACTGAAAGAGATTCAAAGCTGTTCAGCATAGCAAGTGGGTAGCCACACTGACACAGACCCCTCAGTTTGCACCATGTGCTACCTCAAACCTTGAGTGGGGCTGGGCAGGTAAAAGCTGCAAATCTTCTGGAATACCAATAAATGACATATGTACTTCTGACTGAAATTGCATGGGTTTGCAAGCGGGGGACCACAGCTACTACCTGACTTCACCCCTCTTGCCATCTTGCCGCCCACCTGGAACTTGTGCAGACTCAGCCAGGAGTTGTTGCAGAGAGAGACTTCTGTCTGTTTGGGCAGTAGGAGGGGGCATATCGTAGCAGCTCCACCTCCCACCATTCCTTCCATGATTTTCTGCCTCCTTTCAGTGCAGTTACCATTATTTTGCTTTCCTCTGTGCCCAGCAGCAGAAGAGAGCATAAGGCCCCCAACTGATGAACTTAGAAGGAATGAAATGTTTTGGGTTTTTCCCCCATTTCATGGTTGTTTCTTTAAGTGCCTTCCTGATAGATATTTGTGTTTGGGAATTTAAGGAATTTATGCCTCTCAAAACTGATGTCCTCAGTTTATCCACAACCTCTGTGGAGCTCAAGCAACTGCAATCAAACATCCTCCATTACTGAGCCTTTAGTAGAGCCTTGACCTGACAGTACCATCCTCTACAGGGATGACAGGTAATTTAGCCTTCTTGATGGCTCTCTCTTCCACCCAAACATACAGTATCAGATCTGGCTTCATAATATGAAGGTTGTGCCTTTATTTCAAATTAAATATTCTCACATTATTTTGTCTTGACATCATGTGCTGCTGTTTAGCTTTCTAAAGTTGCCTCTGTACTGCATCTTCACCCAAGCATCATAAAACATGCTAAATGCCTTATGCAGGTCTTCTCACTTAAGGTCATTTCAATTATGGCAACAACAACAGCTGTATATGTTCATTAATAAAAGGATAATATGTGTTTGTGTCCCTCTGAAAGTTAAGTCAGATAATTATAGATTATATTGAGACTCTGCAGGAACTGCTACTCTGTAAGTCAAATGGTCTATTATTAAAAATGTCATCCCATATGAATTTCATAAATAACAAAGACAAGAACAGAGTAACCATTTTAAAAAGTCTAGAGGGGATTCCATAACAACATTTAAATGCATTACTACTCAAACAATTTGATTGGATATAAAATATTTAAAACTGCAGCTGTACTTGTGGTGTTCAGTGTTGACTATTTTGATTTCTGCAATGTCTTACCTAAGAGGTACAAGTTTACACAACTAGTTACATAATCTCTGTGTGTGTGTGTGTGTGTGTAAACCTAACTGCATAATGCACTTAAATCCATGATACAGTATACAGCTGATCTTCCTATGAACATGCACAGACACAGGAGATGAATGAACACAAGACAACAAGGGTGTTTTAAGACACTTGTCTCAGGAGCAAGACAGAACCTCATAGTTACCTGGGTTATCCTAATGACTGAAGATGAACATCATAAAGGACCCAAGCTGTCATGTCATGCTAAATATATACTATGGGCCAGATCCTCAGCTGGTGTAAATTGGCATAGTTCCATTGCAGTCAATGGAGCTATGCAGATTAATGCCAGTTGAGGATCTGGCCCTATTTACATTGTGTCCTCATAACTTTTTCCAGAATATCTCTCAGCTATATTTTGTGTGGGTGTGGATTTTTTAAATTAAATCATCATTGACCTTAAAGGGGAAAGGACAACTTTGGAATACTGTATATTTTTCAGAGGAATATTTCCATATTAATCTACAAATGTACATTGATGCCGATCTGTTATAAAGGTTACCTTTATACCCTTATTGTACCAAACTATCACATTTTCTGCATCACCTTCCTGGGTGTAAAGGTGTGATTTGTACATCAGGTCCATGTTATTGGTCAAGATATTTCCTTGGAAAGCAACTTAATTTCGAAAGACTGGGGCAGTTCAGAAGCACTAGTGTGATGCCTGCCATCTTGGCTGACACAGAAGGGATTAGTCTGGGGACACTTCAGAGCTGAAAGCATAAGTCTCTGCAGTTTGAGAATAACAATGGGACTCTGTAGTCAGATGTTATAACAAATTCACCTTGTTTGTGGATCGGGAAGAGAGAGGGACACTGCACAATGACCAGCAAATTACATCTGTACAACAGCTGAAATTCACAAAGCCTGTGTAAATGGTTTTCTGTGGGAAATTTAGCAAGGGTGGAGAGATGGTATTCACTCACACAAACACCTACCTACTGTAGATTCTCAAACTGGCACCCACCATGGTACCATCACCACCCCGGCCTGGAGAGAGAGGCTCGTGACTGCAGTGCAGCCCCTCCACAGCTATTATTCAAACCTATGGTCTGTTATACTAGCCACTGCCACTCATGCAAGTGTTTGGGGTTACTGGATCTGCATTTGTGAATCCAAAGGCCCCTCCTGGAATATTTTCACCCATGCCAGTCTATTTGGAGCCAGTATGACACCCTCATCCACAGGCTTAAGTGGCCTAGCCCAGGTTCTACCTTCTTGGGGAAATTTCATCTGTATTTCTCTTCATCAACTGGCTGTTAAGTTGGGCCACTGGGTTTCCACTCACCTGGAGTAGTTAATTCCAGAAGCTGGTGTTTCATTATGATAAAGGGCATTTCTTATACAGACTAGACCGCTGAAGTCAAGGGGAGTCTGACCTTAGTAAGGAGTATGCAGAACTGTACTCAAAGTGAAGAAATTCAAACAATGCAAGTAGGAAATCCACCAACTGTTGACAGAAGACTGAGAGCCTCTCCGCCCTGCTGCAGTAGCAGGCCATGCACTCAGGAGGGCACAAAGTCTGCTCCCTCCTTGCTCCACCAGAGGGCCACAACCCCCAAAAGGGAATGGGGAGGTAGGAAGGCCAACCTCAGTCAGGTGCATTTGGAGAGAAGCAGATTGCACCATTTTAAAGTTTGTTGAGCACATCACGAATCTCATGGAAGGATTGTACCTTTGTGAAGCAGAATCCTACCCCAAGCTCTGTCTGGGGTAGTGCATATCTGCCAAGTCCTCACAGGCCCAAGCCTAAATGGCATGGTTTGGCCACATATACAATATGGATTGTTTCTCCCTATCTGGCCATCAGAAAATCATCCAGTCTTTCTAGAAGCTTTAGGTCTTTATTCATTTTCATTTCTTGTGCCCTGGACTGGACAGAGGCCAAAGGCTGTGAGACCAAATCAGGATCATGCCACTCATGAATCCATAGAATTCGTTCATTTCTCTTCTGAGAGCCAAACTCTGCTCTCAGTTATACCTGTGTAAATCCTGAGTAACTGTTGACTTCACTAGAGTTACTCTTAATTTATAGTGTTGGTGCCAGGATATGAGACACAAGGTGGGTGAGATAATATCTTTTATTGGACCGACTTCTGTTGGGGACAGAGACAAGCTTCAACCTGAAAAAGAGTTTTGTGGCGCTTGAAAGCTTATCTCTTTCCCCAGCAGAAGTTGATCCAATAAAAAATATTACCTCACCCACTTTGTATCTCTAAATTTACAATCAATGTAACAGAGAGGGGAGTTTGGCCACAGTTTATTCATTATTCTGACAGTTAATAGAGTGTAAGGATAGTGCAATGATAATTCTTTTGTTTAGTTTTTAAATACCTAGTCTCTTGGCTTAAGGTAATTTTCCACTAATTCATGAGTATTCTCTTCCCTTGATATCTTTAAAAATGTTTGAACCATTTTAGTTCTTAACAGACTTGTTGGCTTCCAGGAAAAGATCCTTCTGCTTCTAAATCTAGGGCTTAGTCATTTGAGAGAAAGGTTCAACAAGGGTCCAATCAAAATTGTATGCAGGAAACTGGTTATGCAGTGAAAAGGTTAAAATATCACAAAATTAGAGAAAACATAATGCCAGCAAAGCTCTTAACATTTGGCTGCCTTCACTCTTTTTACAGTAACTATGTGTGGTCAATTTAAAAAAAGGGGGCTATATGGCAAACTTCTATATTCAGGTATGGTATGAATGAGATTGCCCTGTCTCTGTCTAACATTACAATGTGTTAGAATGGTCTAGCAAGAATGAAATTTCCTAGCTTCTGGGTGAGAATGAATAGCTCATACTTACTGATATACAATACTGTCATACTGAACTAATGTGCTGTATTCAGTGGATCAAATTCTGATGCCCACTCACCTTGACTAGGACCTTACTTCTCAAATAGCCCACTAAATCACTGGGATTCATACTACTCATAGTGAATTAGTATCAGAATCTCACCCTATATGAATATGAATTGAGACCCTGGCCTGATTCTACTGTCATGCTGATTTTATACCTGAGTAATTCCAGTTACCTACATGGAGTTATTCTTGATTTACACCAGATCAAAACCATGCCCCCTGACTGTCTAGTTCTGTTCTATTGGAATAGTAGTAGAGGTCATGATCTAACATAAATAAAATGACCCTCTCCCTCAGTCTCTTTAGGCTTCATTACTGAAACTAATTTTTGTAATGAAAGTCTCTGTTCCTAAAATGTTACCTTATGCTGCTAGGCCTGATCTTTTACTGATGTAAGCATACCACAGGGGCAAATATTTCACACTTATTGAGACTTCTCCCCTCAACTGAATTCAGACAAGCCATGGAGACCCCTCCACCATGGGAAGAATCCAAGGTACCACCTGAAAATAATCATTAGAATGCCTTTGGCACCAGTGGCAGGCACCCAGTTACTCTGCATAAACATACACAATGATTTAGAGGGGCTAAGCAGCCTTTTGTGGTTACAGTTCTGTTATTTTTTGGCCAATTGACTAAGTCATTTGTAGGATCTATAGAGATGGACCACCCAACAAGCAGAGGCTATTTTTGTTTAAATAGAGCTCTTTCCTATGAAAGAAGGGACCGATCATATACTCAGCACTCAGGCAAAACTTTCATTGAAGTCAGTGGGAATGTTGCCAGAATAAAGACTGTAAGACTCGGTTCAAGTTATATTTTTGATAACAATATATTAATTTGCACATCAGAGAATGTTTTAAACCTGGAGAAAAATAAAAACCCTCTTCATTATGTTTTATTATTTTGCAGGTTTTAAGCTCACTGGTATAAGTGCACATGTAAAGTAAATGGGTACCTGATACAGCCTTATATATTCCAAGCTTTTGAAGCCTCCTTGTTTACAATGTGATGTCACAAATGGTAATGATATTCCTAAACAAAAGGTAAGTTTGGGTGGCCACTGTAAATCTGGACTATCGTGAGTGAGGAAAGACTGTTGGCTTCCTTTATTGTTCGTTTCCAAATAATTTACATTTGTGTTTTCTTTTGAGTCATAAGAAGAGTTGTTTTGGTAAAGAAAATGTAGTGACACCACTCAAACACACTTTTAACTTTTGAGTGGGTGGGTGAGATTCTGTGGCCTGCGCTGTGCAGGAGGTGGGACTAGATGATCAGAATGGTCCCTTCTGACCTTAGTATCTATGAATCTATGAATCTATAAAAAGGTTCCCCACATCTAAACTCCCAACTGTCCAGGCAAAATAGAATTCCCCTTAGGCCTTCCACCCTGCCCTGGCAATTCTTCCTAAGACAGTCTTTCAATCCATGCTTCCCAGGCTTCTTTTTCTAAAACCATTTTAAGTACAGTCCCCAGCAAATCCAGCCACCCTTTGTTGAGTGATGCTTTGCAATTCTCACTGGAGGCAGGTTCCTTTCCTTGGCCCAGTATTACCTGTCCTTCCCAGCTCAGGAACCTTGAGCACCTTCTTCAAGGCCCAGCCTGCTGACATTTCCTGTTTCCTTCCTTTCTCCCCAACAATACCTGAGTTTGTCCCCTATTAACCTTATTAGACAGTACATAACTGGCCACAATCCCTCTCAAAGGGCCAGTCCCACCTTTGACATGAAGATATGAGTATCCCTGTATAATCCAGCCCCAACCCAGTTCCCCATTATCCTCAGTGAGGAATGACCGCCACATACCTCATTACTTGGGGACAGTTAAATGCTAATATTAAAGACACACAATTTATTTTTTCCTTTTCATAAAAATGAAGAAAGAAAATGAAAAATAAATTCAGCTATATGGGAACATAGGAAATGCCAAACTGGATCAGAACACCATCATTCTAGTCCAATGTCTTGTCACCAACAGTGGTTACTACCAGTGGCTAGAGGAAGAGACCCTACAGCAGGCAGTGATGGAATAACTTGTCCACAAAAAGTAGCTTCCTAATTCCAATTAGTCAAAGGCTGGCGGATGCTCTGAAGCAGGAGGACTTATGTCCCTTCCACAATTCTTGATTTTTTTTTAACATTTACTATTATAACTCTGTATATCTATATAAATGTCCAATCCTTTTATGAATACTGCTCAGCTTGTGCCCTCAACAATATCGTGGGGCAATGAATTCCAGTCTATTATGCATTGTGTGCCCAGTTTTTAATACACAACCTTTCAATTTCATTGTCTGTCTCTCTGTGCTTAAATGTGTGTTCAGGTATTACAGTTAAAATCAAAAAGTGAGGAAGTACAAAAGTCAGGATTCCAACAGCTGCATTAACTCAGTCATATTGCAGAAAGATAATATTTTCTTATATTTCCTGGTTAAATGTGTAGTTTAATATATTAGTCTGTGTTGTATAATTATTTATTTGGATTACAGTCGTGCCTAGAAGATCAGGGCCCCAATGTGCTAAGCTCTGTAAAAATATAACAAAGAGACCATCCGTGCTCCAAAGAGCTTACAGTCTAAGTATAGCATAAAATAAATAGGTTATGCAATGAAGCCAGATTCATCTCATGTTACAGTTCCCAACTTCTTGTGTAATTGACTTTGCAATCTTAATGCAACATAGATTTTTGCACCTCATTCTCTTCCATTGTGGGTGCAAAGGGTCCTCTTGCAGCAGAACTGGTGTGATCCTGCTAAACAACAAAATGGCACAGGTGATCCAATGGCTCAGAGACTAACATTGCAAAGTTCTCTGTACACTGATACATAAACCGGCATATGTTGGACTGGCAGGAATGGACGGAGAGCTGGGCAATGCTGCTACAGCACAGCTCTCTGGTCCTTCCCCACCTATGCAGGAACTTGCTAGAGCCACAGAAGTTACTCCACCCATTAGGATGAAATAGCAGCTGTGAAATATCTCTGCTGCTATTTTGCTGCCTGGAAGGAAGATTCCTTCCCTTTATGACCACCAAGTTCTCCGACACCCAGTCAAGCTGTCTGAAGTAGGTGTTGAGGAGAAGGTTTTGGCTTTAGTACAGTCTGTGCATGTTACACATACTCATGTTTGCATATATTGAAATATGTGCACTGCTATTCACCTAAAACCAGCAAAGCATAACTTTGCAGTTTCCTGGCTTTCTGGCATTTACAAAGGATTGTGCAAGGCTACATATTCCCTAAGCAAAGGTTTTCAATCAGTTTCTTTTTTTCTGGCAGCAGATATAAGGCCACAGAGTCAAATAATGAACTTGTCTTTCATTTGGATATAGTTTATTAATGACAAAAACACTAATCCATTAATCAATTTAAAACAAGTTGGTAAATGAAAAAAAAATTCTCAATCTCTTTTAGTAACAGGATCACATGCATCTTAAAAGGGGGCCATTATCTCCACGGGTTTCTCAGCTGAAGTTAAAAATCTAAAAATGATTTTCATTCATTTCTCATTAATATGCAAAATTATTCAAATTAGATAGTAATTAACCATCTACTCAGTAGAAAATCTTTTCATGATAATTTATGATAAACTCAGTTGCAGCTTTGATTGAGATTGATTTTTGGTGTTGAGAAGCTATCATGAATACAAAAAAGCACCTGAAAAAAATATTTTTAAACACCTAACTTATTGCTCAGCTAATTATATGGTAACATGTTCAGAGATTATTTCAAAGGGAGGCCTATAGACAAGATACCAATGCTGAATGAAACAGGCATAACATCTTTTTGAGTTTGTCCTACATTTCATCTTACAGCTCAGCTTTCTTTACATCTCCCAGCATAATTCATTTTTAATGTTAAATGTTTAGCATTGTTTAATTCAGCAAACTAATACACTGGAACTAGGGCTTTGCTTCATAAGGCTTACAGGATTTCTTTCAAGATAAAATTGTTTTGAAAAATCCAAATGTGTTCCAGGCAAATCTGTTGTTTTACAAGATAGTATTTCTGGGAAAATCACTATGATTTGTAAACAGACTCTTCGGATTTATTTTTTGCAGACGGTGAAGGGAGCTCAGCAAGTTACAGGGTTAATATCATGTGCACGTTGCACTATAGAGAATTCAGTTTTGTTCTTAGTAGCAAAGATGAGGTTCAGGATTGGGGACATCCTAGCTCTAAACACTGGAGATTGCTATTCAAAAATGTTACTCTCTTGGGATGGGAAAACCAGAGGGAAAGAATCATTGACCTTGCATTGTTGAAGCAGCATTAAGGAAAACAAAATTCTATTCAGTACCGATTGCTACTAATGGGAATTGCTGCAAGCACCCATGCCAGGAAGCCAGGACTATGGGGAGTGGGGGGAAGCTCAGAGATACTTAAAAGCATTTCCTCTGAACTCTTAACATAATCACAAGAAGTAACATGACAAATGTTTGGTTATATAATAAAGATATGTGTTGCACACTATGGGACTTAATTTTATTGAAATAATTACTGACAGTAACTTGAGACAGACCAAAATCAGAAACCTGAAGCAAAATCCCTTGAATTTTTGTGAAGGTTTAGATTTGAGTTATCACATCCATGCCTACCCCTAAGGTTTTGGCTCCAAGTCAGATGCCAACCTGAAGAGACCTCTATTTTAGGATGTAGTCAATGTCATGCCTGAAAAGATCACTACATTTCAGCATAGTTAAATCTGTATCTAAATGTGAACCCTAGCCCTGATTCAGCCTTGAACCCAAGACCAGGGTGAAATCCTGGCCACACCGAAGTCAATGACAAAACTTCCACTGACTTCATTGGAGTCAAGATTTTGCCCCTAGCCTATAGCCTAAACCTACACTTTATGTGTATAAATACCTGTATTAATAATACCTAATATTAACCACCTACAACTACCTTTAGTACTAAAAATGTTTGCACTAAAACTCACTAATGACACTGAGTTAAGTCAGAAATATGTAGTCAGTCCCAATAGGATACAGTAAGCTAACAGCCTTGAACTGATCTCCATTTATTTACAGTAGGATAGCATCAAAATTCATGTGCATTTACACTTGGCTGAGAGTTCATGACTGTCCCATTTAGCTAATACCCACTAGCTTGGTTCCTTGCTCCTGATCATTTTTCACTTTTTACATTGAAATGTGTGTGCCATCTACTGACCTAATACCTAAGCAATCCAAATCCTTTTCAATCTGATTGCACTGCTTCTCATTATTTACTCTGCATCCTATTGCTTCCAGATGGTGCCGCACTACAATGGCTCCATTCATTCCTCTCAAATAAGACCCAGGGAGTGATGACGGGCAACTTCTGCTCTTCCAGAAGAGCACTCACTTCTAGAGTCACACAAGACCTGTCCATTCTCTTCTACAATCACTATATGAAAGCGGTTATAAGATGGAACGAGTTCCTCTGCCAACAATTTGTTATAGACATGAGCAGTACCATCCCAATCATGACACAGTGCATGCAAGAAGTTGAAGAGTAGATGGCTCAAACTGAACCTGGATGTGCAAGTCTCATGTTTGTAGATTGCCAACAGGTCATAGCTGGAGCCAAAAAGAAAGGTGCCTAAGAACACCTTGGGGGATGTGTGAGGGGTTGGGGGAATCTTTACTCAAACCACAAAACCAAAGCAACCAGTAAACTTCCCGAATCACCTATGGACTAGGGGTAGTTTTGAGGGATAACTTTGGCCAACCAACTGGCCATCTACTCTATATCCCTTTCCCTTTCTTCAGGGAGGACTCTAGAGTCCATCCCATCTCACTGAGGGGTCATCCGTCTGACCTCGGACAAAAAAACCCCCTCATATTATTTTCCCAGACTTTCCCCTACCTTGGGGAAATCTGGTCACTCTTCCCCACTCAGTAAATGGTCAAAAAAGATGTGGGCTGACCCTCCCCTTCCCAAAAGAAGTCCCGCTATCCCTTTTCTCACAAATTGGCTGTCATCCTTAGGCTTTGTGAGCCCATGCCTTCTAAAACTGGGAGAGGTGTGTCTTGTCTCAGTCAAGGCAGGCCCCCTTCCAATACCTAATTTCCTCTCACCTCCTGATTATTTACTGCAGACAGAGGCCTCTCCCTCCAGGCTTGTCACTTCTGGCAGGTGAAGAACTAAGTCCTGTCTCCAGGGCAGACCATTATTCTCTCACCACCCTAGTCTAATGTGGGATTTGTACATCCCATCATGGAGGGCAAGACTCAGGAAATGTTTGAGGTGCTCATCATAACACCAGGGTATTTCTCCTCTGTTCTGCAGTGTGCTATGATGTAGTCTGGTGTCTACTGAACTTCTCAAACACGAGATGCCCAAGTAGCAGGGGGAAAATGCCTTCTTTCTGCTCTAGCTGCTCGGAGACTTTGTCCACATACATGCAGCCACAGGACACATCCCCTTCCTTCCAACTTTGCTTACCTATAGGCTGGAAAGGACAGAATAAAAAGGGTTCTCTCTCCCCCTTAAAAGATGCTCTCATACTGCTGTTAATCTCTATTTACTGCCTCCTGAACCAAACCACGCTCTGTGTTCTCCTCCTGTGCTGCAACAGAGTCCTCTTTGCCTCACTGATGGGCAGCACTGGAGAGGTAGATGGACACTGGGAGACACAGACAGTGGAGACAGAGCCCTGTATATACATACACATGCACTTACAGGCATAGTCACACATACATGGAGAGATACATACCTACTAACTCTACAGGTTTTCCCCATAGACCATGATGTTTGGGCCGTTCTATGTGAAATCCCTCTCCCCAAATGTCTACTTTTCCTCAATCCCCTGCTTTGTGATTGGCGAATCAGAGTTGTTCTCCTTCTGTGCTGAGTGACAGAATGCTGATTTAGTTGGGGATTGGTCCTGCTTTGAGCAGGGGATTGGACTAGATGACCTCCTGCGGTCCCTTCCAACTCTGATATTCTATGACAGGGTGGCCCCTCAGCCCAAGGAACAGGCATCTGGTGCATCCTACCCCTGTTCTGGCTCTTTCTGCCCCCTCTCCTCACAGTTAGGGAGATGGGGGAACTCCAAACTGGGGTAGGAAATTGTGATGGGGTTTTAGCTGGTCGCACTCTTCACTCTGAGTAAGTTCTGAACGAAATGCCCAAGCACCATGCTAGGAGCCACAGTGCTGCTGAAGGTGCACCTTTGCAATGAGACATATGAACAAGCATTGTGTTATTAAAGAGGTGAATATGGGTTCTGCTGAGGCCTCTTAACTGTATCAAAATTGCAGAGAGACACATACAAATATTTCCAGCAGACATTTGAGGACACCGATGGTAGGTGTTTGGGGGCCATGAAAGAAACACATCTATATTTGGGTTTAGGGTTGTTGGAGACAAAGAGGGAGAAAAAGAAAGAAACTTCATTTGCAAGGAAGAACAGGAAAGGGAAGGAGGAAGAAAGTGGTTGTTGATAGAAAGTTGAGGGGAAAGATAGGAGAGTCAAAGAAAAAAGCGAAGAGACTATTAAAAAAAATAGCAAACATTAGGCCCTGAAAACTGAGAAGCAGAAAAGGAGCACTAGGACACATTTTAGAGACAGAAAGAGGGAAGCAAGAAATAAGGCAAAAGTTGGAATGGGAGCAATTAAAAAATAGAGATAATGCTGTGGAAAAATAGAAAATACAGCTTAGGGGCTGGGAGTGAGAGAAGACAATAAAGTGGACACAGAGGAGTGAAGACTGATTTTGCCCTTCCACCCTTTAACATACAAACAGCTTTTGTATTTTACTCTGCATTTTTTTGTAGCTGGCACTCTGATTTTCCCCAAAGACTGCTAGATTGCAGCTCTCTGTGGCAACTGTAGGAACTTCAGAGATCAGTGCTCTAGACTTCTGTCAAGGCAGACAGTACACACAGGGCATTGCAGAGACAGAGCTTATTCTCTGAAAGCCTAATAAGCCAGGAGTTCAGGAACATGGTGTGGGATACTGAATATCTGAGCTGGAAGTGGGAGGAACAAAGTTTGCATGTTAGGCCCACTTAATTCCAATCTCCTCCCAACCAAAAGTCAGTGCACTCTAGAACCACCTATTTGTTCTCTATTCATTATTGCTGTAGCATCTTCAAGAACTTCAGCAGATTCATTAAGCCTGATTCTTCCTGAGTGAGTCCATGTTGGCTGTCCTCTGTTGCATTGCACTTGTCCAGGTTTCCTCCCACAGTATCCTTAGAACTGTTTGAAACTTGCCAGAGTTTTGGATGATGTGGATTTTTTAACCAAAATTGTTCATCTTTTTTATTATGAATTCCTTGAGTTCCATTTTAAGATTTAGCTTCTTTTGACCTGGAAATTCTGTTCATTCACAAGAGTTTACCTGGCTCAGAAAACTATCATGTGACTGATTTATCTAAAGACAACAAAACTCGTCACTCTGAGTTTTGCTGTAAGTTTTGTCGGCTTGAGATAAAATTCTGCTGATTCCTTTCCATTTGTGAATTCTAGACTTGCCAACTTTCATACAGTTGGGGGTTTCACTACAAAAGTTTCATGCAGCTCTGCATATCTTCTGATGTCCAGGTACTGGCAGGAATGTATGTGGACTCAGATACCAAACAGCAAGAATATCATTCTAGCAAGAAATGGAAACACTATTTTGGTTTGGAAGACTCCTACCCTACTTTATTTAGGGTTTTCCTTCCCTCCTCCCCATGACTTCACTAGACTCCTTCCTCACTCCCAAGCTTTATTTCTTCATCTCTTTGCAATCCCAGCCCTTGATTTCAGTACCTTTAAGGAGACTTTGTAACATGATCCAACCAGTCTTCACTTCTTCTGAGTCTGGGCTGGTTGGTCACACATGGAGTTTCTCTGTCAATAAATCTCTGATACAGATCAATGGGGAACTATAGAAGCATAAGCAATCTGAACAGGTCATCCATCAGAGCACCAGAAAGGTGACAAACATCTGAATGAGAGGATTTAACTGTTGGATCAAAGAGAGGAGGACCTGAGAGAGATGAAAGAGGGGATGGAGTGACTGATAAAATCAGTAGTGCCTGGTGACATAGCACAGAATCTCAGAAGAATGAGGCTATCATTCCCATCTCCCATGCATATTGCTATTCGCTGATCTAGTTTTCTTGGGTTTTTAAACTTTTTGGACAAATGGGACTGAAATAAGCATTCTGAGTCAAATAAATTAAAATTATTCATGTCTTTGACTGAAGCAGAAAAAATAATAATTCTTTGCATTTACATAGTTCCTTCCCTCAGAGTATCTCAGGGTGCTTCATAAATCCAAACCTATTCAGTAAGCAAGTATTATTATCCCTGTTTTACAGATGGGGAAACTGAGGCAACTAAGAGTTTCTGTAATTTGCCTCAAGATTTCAATGAAAGTCTGTGTCAGGACTGGAAACAATGCCCCAATCATTAGCTTCCAGACCTATTAATTAAACATAAGATTTTCTTATAGTGTTAATGAGGATGGTGGCCAGGATGCCAGCTAGAAGGCTAGGTGAGTGAGATCATAATAAGTGAGCTCTGAAAACCATGTGCTGTTCTGACAATGGAAAGTTATAGTGAGATGGGAATGATGTCACAAGAGCAAGTACAGTCACAGTTTAGCACATTGTTTAATCTAGCAGACAAAAGCATAACATATCTAATGGCTGGAAGTCATAGCTTGAAAAATTCAAACTGGAAGCAAAGTGATCATTTTTCACAGTGGGGGTGATTAGTCAGTGGAACAGCTTACAAGGGATGTGGCACATTCTTCGTCACTGGAAGTCTTTAAATCAGCCTTGGATGCCTTTCTAACACATATGCTCAATTACAAGTTATTCAGCTTGGTGCCAGAACTAGTGAGTGAGCTTCTATGGTCTGTGTTATGCAGCAGGTCAACCTAGATGATCACAGTGGTCCCTTCTGACCTTAAAATCTAAAAATGCAATGACGAAGTCAAGATGAAGTGCTGCAGCTAGGAGAATACTGGAGTGCCAAGGCACAGTACAAAAATGTTTTGTTATAACATGCTAACTGCGGGAGGAGTGGCCTCCTTTGAAGCCAAATGTGGATTTGTCTACTGGTGTGGCAAATGAATGGGTAAATAGTGTCAGAGAAAGTACTAGTCACAGTGTGGGATCCTGGTGAGGATGTTGTGTTGGCAAGCTACAGAAGCAAGTAAAGGAAGCAACTAGAAGCAGCGGAAATCCTGCAGTTAAAAGCATGGAATTAGGCTGTTAAAGCTCACTAGGCCTAAGTATGATATAGGTCTAGTCATCCAAATAGTTGGCATGATTCTGATCTCACTTTCAGCAGTGAAGTCAATGGAGATAAACCCAGTGCAAGACCAGCATGAGATCAGAATCAGGCTCACTGTATGTATCTGGTGAAACTGGATGGTGAGCAGCGACGGATAGCAGAGTCCTGGATTTTGTGGGCTTAATTTAGATATTAGTTCCGGGGAAATCTCAGACAATGGGAGAACAAAGCAGTAGAGTTACAGTGATCAGTTTAAATTGTCCAGACAGTGATACTGGGCATAAGCCAAAATGAATATTCAGATAACCTGCAATTGCAGTGGTGACATATGTTATGGTGTTCAGACATAGTTAGTGGAGAAGGACTGTCTGACAGTGTGAGGTAAAGATGTCCAGAATAGATTTTGTGGCAGTTCACCTCGTTATTATCATATTAAAGTTCAATAGCCTAGCAGGTGAAATGATGTGTGACATAAGGGTAGGGATGGAGGGTGCCAGATACACCAGTAGGCTCTGGTCACTTTATGCCATTCAAGTGATAACACAGCAGCTATATACCCATCTTAACCATCCAACTAAAGCCAGTTTACAGCTCCTTTACATTGCTGGATCATGCAAAATAGCTAGGGGGTGAATAGTTAGTGAATCTGGCCCAGAAAGTTTTAGCTTTCCTGAAGTGGTGGAGCTGCTCACTTTAATGCAGACTTTAAAAGATATGAGATCTGAGTTTGTAACCCAATTTAGATTTGAAAAAAAATATATTTCAACTCAGAAGTCTATTCAAACATAGAGATACATGGATAAAACAGATCTGGCTATAAAATAAAACCAAGCAGAATGCACTGCACAAAATTAATCCCTGGTGTAACTCCATTGCCTTGACTTCAGTGGAGTTACACTGCAGGAAACTGGCCCTTACTTAATTTAACTTGTTATTGCTGCTGGTGAAAATGTGAAATGGTTAAAAAGCTTGTTTCAGTAACATGTATAATTCTGAGGGAGGAAAATGGGGCCTAAAGAATCTGGCTTTTTTTTTATAGTCATTTTTCAAATCACCTTTCTGACACATTTGTCCATATTGATTAGATGCTTTTAGAATAACATTGTCTGACCTGTCTAGATCTATCAATTGCTCTGCTGCTGATGCCTAATTCCCAGTCTACTTTAGCTTCTAACACTATGCTATGAATATAATTCATAAAGTCTTTTTGCTAAAAAGATCAATAATCATGTGCATATTAAATCTGCATTATGGTTGATGTTCAAGTAACCCCTTACCTGGCCACAGACTATACTTTTTTTCATTCACTGCTCTAGATTGTAAACATTTCATTAGTAACATTTAGAGAGCACATATTTGATAGTGTATCCCCATGAGTCTTAAGTGAGTTTTAAGGAACTTTTCAGTGTTAGGATAAATGCATATTCCCAATGGTTTTCATTCTATTTCCATGCTGTGTGCCACAAACTCTACAATTAAATATGTTTTGTGCACTTAAAAACTGTTTGGTAAGGAAGGCATGCCTTAATTGTTCCCAAGACAGTGGGTAATGCTCTATTGATGGGCCTTCGGTTGAACTAATAGGCAAGCAAGATGCATCTTAGCTTCAGCAGATTTTAAAGCACTAATGAGGCACAATATATTTAAATTAAAAATTTGTCAAGATAGGCAGATCAAATTAAAAGTTGACACAATCTTACATATTTTCTTTTCTTTAATCACACACACACTCTAATTACCCCAATTTATACTGTACAGCAGTATACACACAAATTAAATATTTCTAGGTTAATGGACAGATAACCATACAAATCTTAAAGAATTCAATTATATCTTAAGTTTTGTGTTGTTGAAATATGTGATTAAAGGAATATGAAGGTTCCAACTTTTCAACACTAGATACCTAAGTTGGATATGCACAATGTGAATGCGCTTGTAAAATATGCAGCTGAGAGGGCAAAATGAGTAAACTGCATATTTGGGGGTTTCCGGATACCACTTTCAGACACTGCATGTATATATGTAGAATATGCAAAGTTTGAAAATTTGGCACCTTTTAAAACCTTAAAAAATAAATACTGTCTGTTGTCACTTAAACTTTATGGTGTTTTTCTGAAGCCCCTTTAAAACCAAAAGGTGAGATTCTAGGTGTTTGAGTAACTGCAGAACTGATTGTAACTTCACTGGATTTTAACATGCCATGCTTTCATGTTCAATGATATAAAATATTTCATTTTCATTGTACGATATAAATGTCTAAATGTCCTGCTGCTGAGATGTATCAATCAAATCAAAGGTTCAAATATAATATTAGCCTAATGTCAGGATGAGAGTGAAAATGATGCTTAAGTTCAGTCACTCGGTACAAGATGTTTTCACAGTCAAATACAGATTCCTGCATATTCTTCTTGCAGACCCATTATTTCAGGGTTTGTAAAGTGGAACACAGCACTTCTTAGAATACTATAGGTTTGAGGGTTTGTTAAAGACCATAAAAATGCTGGTTTCAGAGTAGCTAGTCTGTATTCGCAAAAAGAAAAGGAGTACTTGTGGCACCTTAGAGACTAACAAATTTATTAGAGTATAAGCTTTCGTGAGCTACAGCTCACTTCATCGGATTCATTTGGTGGAAAAAACAGAGGAGTGATTTATATACACACACACAGAGAATATGAAACAATGGGTTTATCATACACACTGTAAGGAGAGTGATCACTTAAGATAAGCCATCACCAGCAGCAGGGGAGGGAAAGGAGGAAAACCTTTCATGGTTACAAGCAAGGTAGGCTAATTCCAGCAGTTAACAAGAATATCAGAGGAACAGTGGGGGGTGGGGTGGGAGGGAGAAATACCATGGGGAAATAGTTTTACTTTGTGTAATGACTCATCCATTCCCAGTCTCTATTCAAGCCTAAGTTAATTGTATCCAGTTTGCAAATTAATTCCAATTCAGCAGTCTCTCGTTGGAGTCTGTTTTTGAAGCTTTTTTGTTGAAGTATAGCCACTTTTAGGTCTGTGATCGAGTGACCAGAGAGATTGAAGTGTTCTCCAACTGGTTTTTGAATGTTATAATTCTTGATGTCTGATTTGTGTCCATTCATTCTTTTACGTAGAGACTGTCCAGTTTGGCCAATGTACATGGCAGAGGGGCATTGCTGGCACATGATGGCATATATCACATTGGTAGATGCGCAGGTGAACGAGCCTCTGATAGTGTGGCTATTGTGATTAGGCCCTATGATGGTATCCCCTGAATAGATATGTGGACAGAATTGGCAACGGGCTTTGTTGCAAGGATAGGTTCCTGGGTTAGTGGTTCTGTTGTGTGGTGTGTGGTTGCTGGTGAATATTTGCTTCAGATTGGGGGGCTGTCTGTAAGCAAGGACTGGTCTGTCTCCCAAGATCATAAAAATGCTGGTTACATTGAAAAGGAAAAATCAAACTTGTTTTTAGAAGGATCATTTCAAGACAAGCCTTTCAAACAATTAAAGCCCAGAGTGTTTTGTGGTGATATTTCACAGATGTTTGAGGAATGGTTATAACCTGCTCAAACTCATTTTTATTAAGCCCCCTGGAAACTTACAGCAGTACACCACAAAAGTACAGTACACCACTTGCAGCAGTACACCACAAAATTGATTTTTTAATGGGACTGTGCCTTTCAACATACAAGACATGAATATTGTAGATGGCATGGCGGGGGACCTGTGCAGCTAGTTCCCTGTGCTTGAAAAGCTCAACCTGTTTTAATGCTCAAGAACAAACCAAAAAGTCATAATAAAAGCATCTTGGCTTATACCTCCACACACACCTTCTATACATTTTTCACTTCACAGCTAACTTAGCCCAGCATACATGCTCAGTGTGGCCTTTCTTAGTTGTACACTTTACAGGCATAATGAAAACCTGTTCCAAATGTACAGCGCATGCTTCAAGTACAGTTTTCAAGGGCTCATAACTTGGTCAAACCAGACTTCACTGAAACAATCCAAGGCACTTCTTCACAATGAGGGCTATTTAGTTCCATTCCAAATTTCAACTTTCATCTGCCAGTCAGGCTGTTGAGCTGTTCAAATCAAAGTCACTGTAATTATATTATAAGAGAAATGCATTTTTCCCACCCTTCTATGAGTCAGAAATTATTGATTTGTTTTTTGCTCAAATATTGAAGAAAAAAATCACCTCCAAGCAGAGACCCAACCTGTAAAGTTTCAGCCTGAGAGGTGAAAGTTTCAGAAAGATATAAGCACCTGGAAATCAAGGGATTAGTTTGGAAATCAAAATGCTGTTCATAATGTATTGACTTGTTTTAGGGATGATCATATGGTAAAATATTTGTCTGTGCAGTTAAGCATCCAAAAGTTTGACTGCATAACCAGAAAATTTTGAGCTTTCCAGTCCTGTATCTCCCATGTTCTCTTTCACAATCTCCTGCTCCACCAACTCATTCTCTCTGGTGATCCATTGTTCCACTGGACAAATCATCTCTATGCATGGCTGGGTTCTTTCAAGTGGAAATTGCTCTTCAGGAGCTGTGAGGCAGCCCATCCTTTCAGTGGCAGTGGATAAATGGCTCTCCAGCTGTATCAGAATTTTGGGGGCTCCCTTGAATTTGCCCCTGGAAAGAACTACATGTTTCTGAAATACTTTGGGCCTGATCCTCCTTTCAGGTCCTGATTCCTAGCCTTCAAGCAGAATGAGAACAATCATTTTAAAATGCCACAGTCATAAGTTGCAATGTGGGAGGTTTAGGTTGGACATTAGGAAAAAACTTTTTCACTAGGAGATTGGTGAAGCACTGGAATGGGTTACCTTGAGAGGTGGTGGAATCTCCTTCCTTAGAGGTTTTTAAGGTCAGGCTTGACAAAGTCCTGGCTGGGATGATTTAGTTGGGGATTGGTCCAACTTTGAGCAGGGAGTTGGACTAAACTAGATGACCTCCTGAACTCCCTTCCAACCCTGAGATTCTATGATTCTATGATTCTGTGTGCTGAAGTACATTAACACAAGTTTAAATGATCTGGTAACACAACATTTTATTAACATAATGATGGTGCATGGATCAGATATGCCAAACAGTTTATATATTCATAGCTGAAGGCCAAAAAAGATTATTATGATGATCTAATCTGACCTCCAGCACCGCACAGCTATAGTACTTCACCCAGTAATCCCTGCATCAAACCAAATAACTTGAGGTTGGGCTAAATCATATCTTTTAGAAACACGTCCAGTCACAAATTAAAAGCTTCAGGCAACGGAGAATTTACCACAGCCCTTTATAAGCCTGAAGCAGTTAGCAAAGTGCAGTCACAGAGTTTACATTCTAGATATATGAGTGGGTATAATACATTATTACCACTCATATGGCAGGCGACCAGCTTGGCTCAGCAGTGAAATGCTTGTTGATCTTAAACACAAAAAAGAAGCTTACAAGAAGTGGAAGATTGGACAAATGACCAGGGAAGAGTATAAAAATATTGCTCGGGCATGCAGGAGAGAAATCAGGGAGGCCAAATCACACCTGGAGTTGCAGCTAGCAAGAGATGTTAAAAGTAACAAGAAGGGTTTCTTCAGGTATTTTAGCAACAAGAAGAAAGTCAAGGAAAGTGTGGGCCCCTTACTGAATGAGGGAGGCAACCTAGTGACAGAGGATGTGGAAAAAGCTAATGTACTCAATTCTTTTTTTGCCTCTGTCTTCATGAACAAGGTCATCTCCCAGACTGTTGCACTGGGCAGCACAGCATGGGGAGGAGGTGACCAGCCCTCTGTGGAGAAAGAAGTGGTTCGGGACTATTTAGAAAAGCTGGACGAGCACAAGTCCATGGGGCTGGATGTGCTGCATCTGAGAGTGCTAAAGGAGTTGGCGGATGTGATTGCAGAGCCATTGGCCATTATCTTTGAAAACTCATGGTGATCGGGCAGGTCCCAGACGACTAGAAAAAGGCTAATATAGTGCCCATCTTTAAAAAAGGGAAGAAGGAGGATCCTGGGAACTACAGGCCAGTCAGCCTCACCTCAATCCCTGGAAAAATCATGAAGCAGGTCCTCAAGGAATCAATTCTGAAGCACTTAGAGGAGAGGAAAGTGATCAGGAACAGTCAGCATGGATTCCCCAAGGGCAAGTCATGCCTGACTAATCTAATTGCCTTCTATGAAAAGATAACTGGCTCTGTGGATGAGGGGAAAGCAGTAAACGTGTTGTTCCTTGACTTTAGCAAAGCTTTTGATACGGTCTCCCACAGTATTCTTGCCAGCAAGTTAAAGAAGTATGGGCTGGATGAATGGACTATAAGGCGGATAGAAAGCTGACTAGATTGTCAGGCTCAACGTGTAGTGATCAATGGCTCCATGTCTAATTTGCAACCGGTATCAAGTGAAGTGCACCAAGAGTCGGTCCTCGGGCTGGTTTTGTTCAATAATCCATTAATGATCTGGAGGATGGTGTGGATTGCACCCTCAGCAAGTTTGCAGATGACAGTAAACTGGGAGAAGAGGTAGATATGCTGGAGGGTGGGGATAGGATACAGAGGGCCCTAGACAAATTAGAGGATTGGGCCAAAAGAAATCTGATGAGGTTGAACAAGGACAAGTGCAGAGTCCTGCACTTAGGACGGAAAAATCCCATATACCGCTACAGACTGGGGACCGAATGGCTAGGCAGCAGTTCTGCAGAAAAGGACCTAGGGGTTACAGTGGACAAGAAGCTGGATATGAGTCAACAGTGTGCCGTTGTTGCCAAGAAGGCCAATGGCATTTTGGGATGTACAAGTAGGGGCATTGCTAGCAGATTGAGGGATGTGATCGTTCCCCTCTATTCGACGTTGGTGAGGCCTCATCTGGAGTACTGTGTCCAGTTTTGGGCCCCACACTACAAGAAAGATGTGGAAAAATTGGAAAATGTCCAGCGGATGGCAACAAAAATGATTAGGGGACTGGAACACATGACTTATGAGGAGAGGCTGAGGGAACTGGGATTGTTTAGTCTGTGGAAGAGAAGAATGAGGGGGGATTTGATAGATGCTTTCAAGTACCTGAAAGAGGGTTCCAAAGAGGGTGGATCTAGACTGTTCTCAGTGGTAGCAGATCACAGAACAAGGAGTAATGGTCTCAAGTTGCAGTGGGGGAGGTTTAGGTTGGATATTAGGAAAAACTTTTTCACTCGGAGGGTGGTAAAACACTGGAATGCGTTACCTAGGGAGGTGGTGGAATCTCCTTCCTTAGATGTTTTTAAGGTCAGGCTTGACAAAGCCCTGGCTGGGATGATTTAGTTGGGGATTGGTCCTGCTTTGAGCAGGGGGTTGGACTAGATGACCTCCTGAGGTCCCTTCCAACCCTGAGATTCTATGATTCTATGATTACAAGACAAGATAAGACAGAAAAAATACACTGGGCCAGATTCTAATCTGTTACACCAGTATAAATAAAAACAACATCTACAGCAAAGCTTCTAGGGCCTGATCCTGCTATTACTCAAGTAATTGAAAGTCCTATCCATTAGCTTCAGTGGGAGCAAGATCAAACCCCAAAATAATTAAAGAAAAATAACAGGAAAATCATACTTTGTTCTTTCATATCATAACCAACTGTGACCGGAGATCCAGGATAGCCAACTGAAGTCACTCAATTAGGATGAACTGCAAAGAATGGGGCAGATAATCCCCAAAACTGGTGGATTATAATACTTAGATTTACCAAGCCAGCAGAAAAAAGCTTCTATAATACCTCACTGGTTACCCAGAAGCCAACAACATAGTTCTCTTAAAGTAACCCAGCCTGAGGCCTCCACCCAGACACCAAAGTCAAATATGATGAGGATTACTGAAAATCTTATTCATCATATAAAAAAGTTCTACCAATCCCAATGGATCAGACACATTACCTCCCAGGTTAATGAATAGTACAGATCTTACCCAAATACACGCTTACAGCCAATTCTTATTAACTAAACTAAAATTTATTTAAAAAGAAAAGAGAAACTATTGGTTTAAAGATCAGTATAGATACATACATGAGTACAGTTCTTGAGATTACATTCATAATAGAGATGGTGAGCTTTGTAGTTGCAAAGAGTTCTTTTAGAATTAGTTCACAGGTTATAGTACAATGTTCATATTCAGGGTGGTTCCAGATTAGGACTGGAGATCTCAGCCTTATGGTTTAAGATTCCCCTGCATGAAGCGTCAAGCAGATCTGAGATAAAAAGGATCAGGATCCAAGGGTCCTTTATACAGTACCAGGCCTTCTTTGACATGTCGGAGTCCTTAGGGAAACAATGGGCAATCAGAGCAACTTTGAAGTAGCTCTGTTTCCTAAGCATCACCAGTAATTAGCTATATGGATTAACATAAGGCACTTTATCCATTAGGCAGTCTATCACAAACTTAAAAGAGACATAAACAATGACATTATTTCACCCAAGAATTCATCTAAATGTTAATATTCTCTTTTGATCTCTGAATCAATAGCTATAGTGACAGACAAGAACTGTCTGTTTACATAGCTAACATTTAACAAGATATGAATACACATACAATTAGTATCACCTCTAATTTCTAACATATAGGTTTACATTTCAAAGTTCTAGCCTATCTACCATGGAGTGTCCCTAATTATCATTCACATACTTTTCTAACATGTCTCGAATAGCTGACTCTGGTCATTTATCCTGCAAGCTGCTTAACCCTTTCTGGCCATGCATCACACCAACAATTATATTTAGGTTCAATTTTGCTTTTAACAAATAAGCAAGCATCTTAGAGAGGTGATTAAGAAGAAGCAGAAAGCATACAGGGAGTGGAAGATGGGAGGGATCAGCAAGGAAAGCTACCTAATTGAGATCAGAACATGTAGGGATAAAGTGAGACGGGCTAAAAGTCGAGTAGAGTTGGACCTTGCAAAGGGAATTAAAACCAATAGTAAAAGGTTCTATAGCCATATAAATAAGAAGAAAACTAAGAAAGAAGAAGTGGGGCCACTTAACACTGAGGATGGAGTGGAGGTTAAAGATAATCTAGGCATGGCCCAATATCTAAACAAATACTTTGCCTCAGTCTTTAATAAGGCTAAAGAGGATCTTAGGGATAATGGTAGCATGACAAATGGGAATGAGGATATAGAGGTAGATATTACCATATCTGAGGTAGAAGCAAAACTGAAACAGCTTAATGGGACTAAATCGGGGGGCCCAGATAATCTTCATCCAAGAATATTAAAGGAATTGGCACCTGAAATTGCAAGCCCATTAGCAAGAATTTTTAATGAATCTGTAAACTCAGGAGTAGTACCGAATGATTGGAGAATTGCTAATATAGTTCCTATTTTTAAGAAAGGAAAAAAAAGTGATCCGGGTAACTACAGGCCAGTTAGTTTGACATCTGTAGTATGCAAGGTCCTGGAAAAAATTTTGAAGGAGAAATTAGTTAAGGACATTGAAGTCAATGGTAAATGGGACAAAATACAACATGGTTTTACAAAAGGTAGATCGTGCCAAACCAACCTAATCTCCTTTTTGTAAAGTAACAGATTTTTTAGATAAAGGAAATGCAGTGGATCTAATTTACCTAGATTTCAGTAAGGCATTTGATACCGTGCCACATGGGGAATTATTAGTTAAATTGGAGAAGATGGGGATCAATATGAACATCAAAAGGTGGATAAGGAATTGGTTAAAGGGGAGACTGCAACGGGTCCTACTGAAAGGCGAACTGTCAGGTTGGAGGGAGGTTACCAGTGGAGTTCCTCAGGGATCGGTTTTGGGACCAATCTTATTTAATCTTTTATTACTGACCTTGGCACAAAAAGTGGGAGTGTGCTAATAAAGTTTGCAGACGATACAAAGCTGGGAGGTATTGCCAATTCGGAGAAGGATCGGGATATTATACAGGAGGATCTGGATGACCTTGTAAACTGGAGTAATAGTAATAGGATGAAATTTAATAGTGAGAAGTGTAAGGTTATGCATTTAGGGATTAATAACAAGAATTTTAGTTATAAATTGGGGATGCATCAATTAGAAGTAACGGAAGAGGAGAAGGACCTTGGAGTATTGGTTGATCATAGGATGACTATGAGCTGCCAATGTGATATGGCTGTGAAAAAAGCTAATGCGGTTTTGGGATGCATCAGGAGAGGCATTTCCAGTAGAGATAAGGAGGTTTTAGTACCGTTATACAAGACACTGGTGAGACCTCACCTAGAATACTGTGTGCAGTTCTGGTCTCCCATGTTTAAAAAGGATGAATTCAAGCTGGAGCAGGTACAGAGAAGGGCTACTAGGATGATCCAAGGAATGGAAAACTTGTCTTATGAAAGGAGACTTAAGGAGCTTGGCTTGTTTAGCCTAACTAAAAGAAGGTTGAGGGGAGATATGATTGCTCTCTATAAATATATCAGAGGGATAAATACAGGAGAGGGAGAGGAATTATTTCAGCTCAACACCAATGTGGACACAAGAACAAATGGGTATAAACTGGCCACCAGGAAGTTTAGACTTGAAATCAGACGAAGGTTTTTAACCATCAGAGGAGTGAAGTTTTGGAATAGCCTTCCAAGGGAAGCAGTGGGGGCAAAAGATCTATCTGGTTTTAAGATTCTACTTGATAAGTTTATGGAGGAGATGGTATGATGGGATTTTGGTAAGTCATTGATCTTTAAATATTCAGGGTAAATAGGACTAATCCCCTGAGATGGAATATTAGATGGATGGGATCTGAGTTACCCAGGAAAGAATTTTCTGTAGTATGTGGCTGGTGAATCTTGCCCATACGCTCAGGGTTTAGCTGATTGCCATATTTGGGGTCGGGAAGGAATTTTCCTCCAGGGCAGATTGGAGAGGCCCTGGAGGTTTTTCGCCTTCCTCTGTAGCATGGGGCATGGTTGACTTGAGGGAGGCTTCTCTGCTCCTTGAAGTCTTTAAACCATGATTTAAGGACTTCAATAGCTCAGACATGGGTGAGGTTTTTCATAGGAGTGGGTGGGTGAGATTCTGTGGCCTGCACTGTGCAGGAGGTCAGACTAGATGATCAGAACGGTCCCTTCTGACCTTAGTATCTATGAATCTATGAAAAAAAAATAGACAGCAAAGAATTACTGTATGATTGATTTTAAAAGTGGCTGCCAATAATTGGAAAATCTTTGGGTCTACTAAACAAGGCAGACATATAAAATTAGCTATTGTACTTAACCCATACATGAAGTCATAGTAGCTGATTTTGCTTGGCTCATGACACTGTAATCAGAATTGGGAACAGTGTTTTACAACAATGCTGGTGACGTTGCATTATGATACTATGATCAGTGTTTAAAACTCCCCTGGGTAAAATCCCTGGCCAGAAGGATGATACACGAACAAATTGCCCTTCATTTCCTATATTTCATCCTGTGCTGTCTATGGCTTTCCAATAGATTCCTAGCTCCCTCCTTGCCAATTAATAATTTTCCAGTCAGTCTCAGTTCACTTTCAAAATGGTGAACATGGAATAATGCTTCCTGTAAGTCACTGATGCACTGTCGGTAGCACATGCAGTTGAGTTATCCACTTCCATTTCTCTTCTAGCTTTGGTTACACATTTTTGCCAAATTCACACAAGCAACTTCATCCCACAAATCTGGAAGTCCTTCTTTTGCACCATTCTTTATTAGTAAGTACTTTATCATTAAAGAGAAACCATTAGGCACATCACCTGCAACTGAAAATGGCTTCTTGTCCTTTGTCCCTTCCCAGACCATAACAGTGGAATTCAAGTCCAACGTATTTCTTGCAATGATCTCACACTTTGTGCACCCACAGTTGCCAGGCATCTTGGAGGATAGTTTTATACCACAAGACACACCATGATACATACATGCAACTTCACAACAGCTGCTATTACGTGATCTTTAGTGAAATCTTTAACAGGAAAGCCCTTAGCATTTTTTATTTAGTGGAAACTGAATTCTTGTGTTTTCAGAACTCCATGTGTATTATAATTGGCCTTTCTGCAGGACAGTAGGATGCAGTGAGTGCAAAGAGTTTTCCATTTTTTTCTTTTTCTGTGGTCTGCATATGTGCCAGTCACAAGTGCAGCCCCTGATCTAAAAGGAACACAGGGACTTCTCCCTAAATACACCCCACAGCAATGTATGTGCTTCACAAATGGGCACAGATGGGACAGGGTCATAGCCCCAGCTCTCTGCACACCACTTAGTAGATGTGAGTAGCATAGCAATGAGCATGCACTGGGAACTCCAGGAGGATTTTGTGTGAGGCAGAATACCTCTTGATGCTTCCCCTGGAGCAATGACACTCCACATTCCCTCCCCTTCTCTGCAACACAGGGACACGCTCTACGGGGATCAGCTATGGGGATGGAAGGCTTTGGAGGATGACATCCAAATCAATACGAACCTGAAAATGGTTTGGGTTGGAGTCAGCTATTATACTTTCTGAACAAGCTACCCTTCTCTAATAGAATCCTGATGTAGCATATCCTCTGGGGGCACAAGTGAGATTCCAAGTCTTGAAGGTTGAAAGTCAATGTTAACCCTCAGTTTGATTTCATTTTGGAAATCTGTTCACCCTCTTATAACACTGAACTTCCTCTACCAGCAAAATCATGCCAAATGTTTTCCCACAACACATAAATGCATCTTACTATTGCTGACCTCTGTAAAATGACCTCCTCTGCCACTTAGCAACATTGGTGTGCGGTGCTGTGTCCCCACTACAGCACAATGTCACTGCTGGAAGTACTATGGCATCCTTAGCAGTTAACTTCCATTGACTGTCTCTAACCTTGTCTCTTCTACTTGTCACAGAATGAAGCTTTCTGGACTCTACATAAAGTACCATGGGGGGAAATGGAGAGCTCAGAAATACAATTGTTACAGAGGCTTGCAAAGGGAGATTTATTTTGCAACAAGCCTCTGTAACAACTGTAGAAAGGGATCTGGGAGTCCTAGTGGATCACAAGCTAAATATGAGTCAACAGTGTAATGCTGTTGCAAAAAAAGCAAACATCATTCTGGGATGTATTAGCAGGAGTATTGTAAGCAAGAAACCAGAAGTAATTTTTCCACTCTACTCCACGCTGATGAGGCCTCAACTGGAGTATTGTGTCCAGTTCTGGGCACCACATTTCAGGAAAGATGTGGACAAATTGGAGAAAGTCCAGAGAACAGGCACCAACTTTTTTCTGTGCCGGTGGGAGTTCACACCTCCTCGCCCCTACTCCACCCCTGCTCCAAAGTCCCTGCCCTAACTCCGCCCCCTCTGCACCTATTGGACCCCTCTCCAAATTCCTGCCCCCACCTCCTCCCCCAAGCACGCTACCTTCCCCCTTCTCCCCCCTCCCTCCCAGGTTTGCCGCGCAAAACAGCTGTTTCGTGGTGCAAGCACTGGGAGGGAAGCAGGAGAAGCAGGACGTGGCGGGAGGTCAGGGGAGGAGGTGGAGCGGAGGCAGAAGTGAGCTGGGTGCTCCAGCCCCAGAGCACCCACAGAGTCGGTGCCTATGGTCCAGAGAAGAGCAACAAAAATGATTAAAGGTCTAGAAAACATGACCTAGGAGGGAAGACTTAAAAAATTGGGTTTGTTTAGTCTGGAGAAGAGAAGACAAGAGGGGACATGATAAAAGTTTTCAAGTACATAAAAGGTAGTTACAAGGAGAAGGGAGAAAAATTGTTCTTCTTAACCTCTGAGGATAGGATAAGAAGCAATGCGCCTAAACAGCAAGGGCAGTTTAGGTTGGACATTAAGAACAACTTCCTAACTGTCAGAGTGGTTAAGCACTGGAATAAATTGCCTAGGGAGGTTGTGGAGTCTCCATTATTGGGGATTTTTAAGAGCAGGTTGGACAAACACCTGTCAGGGATGGTCTAGATCAGGGTTGGCCAACCTGTGGCTCCAGAGCCGCATGCGGCTCTTCAGAGGTTAATATGCACTCCTTACCCAGGCACTGATTCCGGGGCTGGAGCTATAGATCCTAACTTCCAATGTTATGGGGGGTGCTCACTGCTCAACCCCCTGCTCTGCCCCCACTCTACTCCTTCCCCCAAAGCCCCTGCCCCTTCCCCTGAGTCTGCCATGCCCTTGTTCTTCCCCTTCCCACCCAATAGCCTCCTGCGCATGTGAAACAGCTGATTGCAGTGGGAGGGGGGAGTAGACGCTGATTGGAGGGAGCTGACGGCAGGCGGGAAACACTGGGGGCTGGGGAGCAGATGGGGGCTGCTGACATATCACTGTGGCTCTTTAGCAATGTACATTGGTAAATTCTGGCTCCTTCTCAGGCTCAGGTTGGCCATCCCTGGTCTAGATAATACTTAGTCCTGCCCTGAGTGTAGGGTACTGGTCTAGATGACCTCTCGAGGTCCCTTCCAGTTCTATGATTCTATAAGGCTCTGACCTTCTTTTTTCACGCTCAAAGGCCTTTTGCAGTAATAGAGCCTTGCCTAAATTAAACCAGAGAAGACAATGAGCTTGTCTCCCCTAGCATGGCTCTGCTGTCATGAACATGACTAATCCAGTCTGAATGTGACTGATTTTAACTGTAAAGAGAAAATTCCTTAGAGTGAGAGAAGTCACCTGCAAAGAACATTACAGTTCACTGATTAACTCTGAGAACACTGGTGGCATAAGACTCCATCCACCATCATCACAAAAAGAAAAGGAGTACTTGTGGCACCTTAGAGACTAACAAATTTATTAGAGCATAAGCTTTCGTGAGCTACAGCTCACTTCATCGGATGCATTTGGTGGAAAAAGCAGAGGAGAGATTTATATACACACACACAGAGAACATGAAACAATGGGTTTATCATACACACTGTAAGGAGAGTGATCACTTAAGATGAGCCATCACCAGCAGCAGGGGGGGGAAGGAGGAAAACCTTTCATGGTGACAAGCAGGTAGGCTAATTCCAGCAGTTAACAAGAATATCAGAGGAACAGTGGGGGGTGGGGTGGGAGGGAGAAATACCATGGGGAAATAGTTTTACTTTGTGTAATGACTCATCCATTCCCAGTCTCTATTCAAGCCTAAGTTAATTGTATCCAGTTTGCAAATTAATTCCAATTCAGCAGTCTCTCGTTGGAGTCTGTTTTTGAAGCTTTTTTGTTGAAGTATAGCCACTCTTAGGTCTGTGATCGAGTGACCAGAGAGATTGAAGTGTTCTCCAACTGGTTTTTGAATGTTATAATTCTTGACGTCTGATTTGTGTCCATTCATTCTTTTACGTAGAGACTGTCCAGTTTGGCCAATGTACATGGCAGAGGGGCATTGCTGGCACATGATGGCATATATCACATTGGTAGATGCACAGGTGAACGAGCCTCTGATGGTGTGGCTGATGTGATTAGGCCCTATGATGGTATCCCCTGAATAGATATGTGGACAGAGTTGGCAACGGGCTTTGTTGCAAGGATAGGTTCCTGGGTTAGTGGTTCTGTTGTGTGGTGTGTGGTTGCTGGTGAGTATTTGCTTCAGATTGGGGGGCTGTCTGTAAGCAAGGACTGGTCTGTCTCCCAAGATCTGAGAGAGCGATGGCTCGTCCTTCAGGATAGGTTGTAGATCCTTGATGATGCGTTGGAGGGGTTTTAGTTGGGGGCTGAAGGTGATGGCTAGTGGCGTTCTGTTGTTTTCTTTGTTGGGCCTGTCCTGTAGTAGGTGACTTCTGGGTACTCTTCTGGCTCTGTCAATCTGTTTCTTCACTTCAGCAGGTGGGTACTGTAGTTGTAGGAATGCATGATAGAGATCTTGTAGGTGTTTGTCTCTGTCTGAGGGGTTGGAGCAAATGCGGTTATATCGTAGCGCTTGGCTGTAGACAATGGATCGAGTGGTATGATCTGGATGAAAGCTAGAGGCATGTAGGTAGGAATAGCGGTCAGTAGGTTTCCGATATAGGGTGGTGTTTATGTGACCATCGCTTATTAGCACCGTAGTGTCCAGGAAGTGGATCTCTTGTGTGGACTGGTCCAGGCTGAGGTTGATGGTGGGATGGAAATTGTTGAAATCATGGTGGAATTCCTCAAGAGCTTCTTTTCCATGGGTCCAGATGATGAAGATGTCATCAATGTAGCGCAAGTAGAGTAGGGGCATTAGGGAACGAGAGCTGAGGAAGCGTTGTTCTAAGTCAGCCATAAAAATGTTGGCATACTGTGGGGCCATGCGGGTACCCATCGCAGTGCCGCTGATTTGAAGGTATACATTGTCACCAAATGTGAAATAGTTATGGGTCAGGACAAAGTCACAAAGTTCTGCCACCAGGTTAGCCGTGACAGTATCGGGGATACTGTTCCTGACGGCTTGTAGTCCATCTTTGTGTGGAATGTTGGTGTAGAGGGCTTCTACATCCATAGTGGCTAGGATGGTGTTTTTAGGAAGATCACCAATGGACTGTAGTTTCCTCAGGAAATCGGTGGTGTCTCGAAGATAGCTGGGAGTGCTGGTAACGAAGGGCCTGAGGAGGGAGTCTACATAGCCAGACAATCCTGCTGTCAGGGTGCCAATGCCTGAGATGATGGGGCGTCCAGGATTTCCAGGTTTATGGATCTTGGGTAGCAGATAGAATACCCCAGGTCCTGGCTCCAGGGGTGTGTCTGTGCGGATTTGTTCTTGTGCTTTTTCAGGGAGTTTCTTGAGCAAATGCTGTAGTTTCTTTTGGTAACTCTCAGTGGGATCAGAGGGTAATGGCTTGTAGAAAGTGGTGTTGGAGAGCTGCCTAGTAGCCTCTTGTTCATACTCTGACCTATTCATGATGACGACAGCACCTCCTTTGTCAGCCTTTTTGATTATGATGTCAGAGTTGTTTCTGAGGCTGTGGATGGCACTGTGTTCTGCATGGCTGAGGTTATGGGGTAAGCGATGCTGCTTTTCCACAATTTCAGCTCGTGCACGTCGGCGGAAGCAGTCTATGTAGAAATCCAGGCTGCTACCCCTCAGCCATTTACAAAACACACTTTGATTCTCTACAAAAGAAAAAGGACACTAAGCTATCTAAACTACTATATGCCACAAGGGGCCACAACAATGGTTCCCGTAACCCACCCAGCAATATTGTTAATCTATCCAACTATACTCTTAGCCCAGCGGAAGAATCTGTCCTATCTCGGGGCCTCTCCTTTTGCCCCTCCACCCCCACGAACATGATACAGTTCTGTGGTGACCTAGAATCCTATTTTCGACGTCTCAGACTCAAGGAATATTTCCAACACACCTCTGACCAACATATTAACCCACAGAGACCTTCCTGCCAACACTACAAAAAGAAGGATTCTAGGTGGACTCCTCCTGAAGGTCGAAACAGCAGCCTGGATTTCTACATAGACTGCTTCCGCCGACGTGCACGAGCTGAAATTGTGGAAAAGCAGCATCGCTTACCCCATAACCTCAGCCATGCAGAACACAGTGCCATCCACAGCCTCAGAAACAACTCTGACATCATAATCAAAAAGGCTGACAAAGGAGGTGCTGTCGTCATCATGAATAGGTCAGAGTATGAACAAGAGGCTACTAGGCAGCTCTCCAACACCACTTTCTACAAGCCATTACCCTCTGATCCCACTGAGAGTTACCAAAAGAAACTACAGCATTTGCTCAAGAAACTCCCTGAAAAAGCACAAGAACAAATCCGCACAGACACACCCCTGGAGCCAGGACCTGGGGTATTCTATCTGCTACCCAAGATCCATAAACCTGGAAATCCTGGACGCCCCATCATCTCAGGCATTGGCACCCTGACAGCAGGATTGTCTGGCTATGTAGACTCCCTCCTCAGGCCCTTCGTTACCAGCACTCCCAGCTATCTTCGAGACACCACCGATTTCCTGAGGAAACTACAGTCCATTGGTGATCTTCCTAAAAACACCATCCTAGCCACTATGGATGTAGAAGCCCTCTACACCAACATTCCACACAAAGATGGACTACAAGCCGTCAGGAACAGTATCCCCGATACTGTCACGGCTAACCTGGTGGCAGAACTTTGTGACTTTGTCCTGACCCATAACTATTTCACATTTGGTGACAATGTATACCTTCAAATCAGCGGCACTGCGATGGGTACCCGCATGGCCCCACAGTATGCCAACATTTTTATGGCTGACTTAGAACAACGCTTCCTCAGCTCTCGTTCCCTAATGCCCCTACTCTACTTGCGCTACATTGATGACATCTTCATCATCTGGACCCATGGAAAAGAAGCTCTTGAGGAATTCCACCATGATTTCAACAATTTCCATCCCACCATCAACCTCAGCCTGGACCAGTCCACACAAGAGATCCACTTCCTGGACACTACGGTGCTAATAAGCGATGGTCACATAAACACCACCCTATATCGGAAACCTACTGACCGCTATTCCTACCTACATGCCTCTAGCTTTCATCCAGATCATACCACTCGATCCATTGTCTACAGCCAAGCGCTACGATATAACCGCATTTGCTCCAACCCCTCAGACAGAGACAAACACCTACAAGATCTCTATCATGCATTCCTACAACTACAGTACCCACCTGCTGAAGTGAAGAAACAGATTGACAGAGCCAGAAGAGTACCCAGAAGTCACCTACTACAGGACAGGCCCAACAAAGAAAACAACAGAACGCCACTAGCCATCACCTTCAGCCCCCAACTAAAACCCCTCCAACGCATCATCAAGGATCTACAACCTATCCTGAAGGACGAGCCATCGCTCTCTCAGATCTTGGGAGACAGACCAGTCCTTGCTTACAGACAGCCCCCCAATCTGAAGCAAATACTCACCAGCAACCACACACCACACAACAGAACCACTAACCCAGGAACCTATCCTTGCAACAAAGCCCGTTGCCAACTCTGTCCACAT
This sequence comes from Dermochelys coriacea, assembly GCF_009764565.3. Taxonomy (NCBI): domain Eukaryota; kingdom Metazoa; phylum Chordata; order Testudines; family Dermochelyidae; genus Dermochelys; species Dermochelys coriacea. The sequence continues at coordinate 188,626,489 of NC_050070.1, forward strand.
ATCTATTCAGGGGATACCATCATAGGGCCTAATCACATCAGCCACACCATCAGAGGCTCGTTCACCTGTGCATCTACCAATGTGATATATGCCATCATGTGCCAGCAATGCCCCTCTGCCATGTACATTGGCCAAACTGGACAGTCTCTACGTAAAAGAATGAATGGACACAAATCAGACGTCAAGAATTATAACATTCAAAAACCAGTTGGAGAACACTTCAATCTCTCTGGTCACTCGATCACAGACCTAAGAGTGGCTATACTTCAACAAAAAAGCTTCAAAAACAGACTCCAACGAGAGACTGCTGAATTGGAATTAATTTGCAAACTGGATACAATTAACTTAGGCTTGAATAGAGACTGGGAATGGATGAGTCATTACACAAAGTAAAACTATTTCCCCATGGTATTTCTCCCTCCCACCCCACCCCCCACTGTTCCTCTGATATTCTTGTTAACTGCTGGAATTAGCCTACCTGCTTGTCACCATGAAAGGTTTTCCTCCTTCCCCCCCCTGCTGCTGGTGATGGCTCATCTTAAGTGATCACTCTCCTTACAGTGTGTATGATAAACCCATTGTTTCATGTTCTCTGTGTGTGTGTATATAAATCTCTCCTCTGCTTTTTCCACCAAATGCATCCGATGAAGTGAGCTGTAGCTCACGAAAGCTTATGCTCTAATAAATTTGTTAGTCTCTAAGGTGCCACAAGTACTCCTTTTCTTTTTGCGAATACAGACTAACACGGCTGCTACTCTGAAACCCATCATCACAAAGACACAGTAACAGAACCGACGAGAACCTTTTTCTCCAACATCATCATTTCAGCCACAAAAATCATAGCTGGCAGAGCTATTTTGTCTACTTGAACCAGCCCATCTGCTCAGATAGCACAGTCCAACCATATCCAAGAAAGAGTTGGAAAGAGCTTTCATCCTACTTTGCAGAAAAGATTAACTGAATATGAAAGGAACTCCAAGAGGCAGAACATTTTAAATCAGACATTAATGCATTAGTCAGTCTGCCACCTGTGGTGAAGTTTGGTTCCATCATGCATGTAGAAGCTCCACAGCCCTCAGAAATATTGGAGTTTTCCAATGTGAAACAGATCCAGGCCCTTTCTGACTAGTGTAAACCAACAAAGAACAACTGTGTCTACTGCTAACAGAATGCTTCCCTCACCTGAAAGTCCCACAGGGACTTATCCTAAATAATTTTGCTCCTCTGAAATAATGCATCTTATAAAACACAAGAGATGGCTTGAGAGAACTGGAAGTTATGGGATAAATGTTCAGCTGATGTTAATGGGCATAGCTCCATTGACTTTAATGGAGATAGGCCAGTGTATGCCAAACTCAGACCTGGCCCAAACTGTTTTCAGTAGAGAGAATACGGCTATAAACCAAGGCTGAAATAGGACATTAGCCTAATCCACTCTGACTACCTCTTGGATGAAGTTTTTCTACCACAATTGGGCAGAAGACATTCATGAAGTTGACTAGTGACCTTATAAACCAGATATAATTTACCTTTGCAGGATTTAGATACTGCAGTAATGGGTGCTATAGAAACCCTAAAATGGATAAATAGATTATGAAAGAACTGGTTGCATGTGTCATATTGACATACTGAATAGACCTTCCCATCTCGCTACCGTCAATGGGAAAGCCATCTACATTGACAAAATTGAATACTTTTGGTTGTATTACAAAAGAACGCAGGGCAGATTTTTTCCTCCTAGTGTCTCTTTAAAATTAATTCTTTTGAGGATTCTATATTTTTTCGTTCTAACCATGACAGATTAATACAACTACAAGAACTATTATTTACGTTCCTTTCTATGTTCATGTCCCATGCCTTATTACTGTAATTCACTTACCAGAAGGAATCAGAAACTCATTATCTAAATTCAGGTGTGCTTTTGAAAGTGCTGAAAAGCCTACTATAAGACTACAGTCATTATAAACTCATCCCATTATGTTTGAAACCATAGCCATAAGACATATATACATATTCATCTGTGCCATTCATTTATTCCATTCAGTTGTTTTGAATATGGAATAGGTGTAATCTCAGCTAATGGCCAGGTGGGCCACAAAGAAATTCTACAGGTTTCTACATCAAACTTGCACCAACCAATTTTTCTGTGTTGAGATGATGGTCCTTGTGGTTTCTCTTCAAAAGGATTGATTCCACCCATTTAGAAATGTATACTGAATGTTGGGTCCAGTAATAAAGTATGCCATAATCTACCTGAACGCTTAGTAAAGAGGCAGCTTGATCTACTGGTTAAAGCAGACCACAGAAAGTCTAGAAACAGGCTTGATTTTCCTCTCACTTAAATTAGTACAAGTCACTCACTTGGAATGCCCTGCATAACTCACCTATTCGTGAGTAATGCGCCTACCCCAAAATCATTCCAATAAAACCCTTATATTTCACCATTTGTGCGTTTGTGTGTGTAAAATCCATTACACATATTTTGTTCAAATATTATTCTGTAGAAACTTTCTGATGTTCATTAGCTGTATATCTGACATGACCCTACTTGGGGAGCTCTGGGAATGTTTTCAACTTTTACCAGCAAAACCAGGTTCATGCATAGATTCATGATGGTTTTAGTGAAGACATTTAAGCACAGTTGTAATTTACCTTTATACTTCTTGACAAAATCTCAGATAAGCTGAAACATCATTCATAACTCCCTTTTCATTCTCCTGCCATATGCAGAAAATATTTAAATTTTACTTATGTAACTATCAATAGAATTTGGTTAGACTCTCTTGAATGGATTTAACTTTCTTCCAATATTCTTCACCATCTAGGCATCATGAAAATATACCCTCATACAGGTTTTATTTCACAAATAAAGGCACCACAATATGCCATCTAGTCTTTATTCTGTGTTCTGAAGACCTGCAACTAAGAAATATCCCTCAATCATAATTCCACAGTTCTTGCCGTGGTCTAACGGCTTTGGGGGTCATCTTGCTCTATGAATATTTTAGCAGCATTCCCAGGTTTAGTGCTTGAGTCATGGGGATGGAATAACTTCCTATCTATTACAATTCTCTTAGGGGGCACCTGACAAAGGCTAATCTTGCTGGACCAAATCTCGCATTGTTATCCATTATTTCTGTAACTTTGTCACAAACAGGGCTGCAGGATTTCCCCCCTGACAGTCAGTGGTTACATGATGGAAGAACTGGAACCAGTTTTTGACAAGCCGTAGATGAGACATGAGATCTTGGCTTTGCTCTGGAGCACAGATCCTGCAAAAACAGTCACTATGCCATTCCAGCCACAGCACTCTCAGGTGGCGAATTCTGAGCACAGCTTTGTCCAGTGGACCAACCTTCCATAACAAACCAAGTCTTTTTATTAGATGAGTCCTAAAAGGAACTCAAACTCAATATATTCCCAAGATTTGGGAGTATGTAATAGGGGGATAATTTTAGGAAGAACCCTTCTTAGTGTTGCTGACTCACTCTGACTTTAGTGCAGATGGATCCTATCATTCCCAACCCAAGAGTACAAGAAGACTTGAAGTATCTCTTCAAAGCAGAGGGTTTGAGTAAGATGGAAGCAGGAAAAAATATTGCAACTGCCAAAATCAGGAGAAAGCTTAAGCTGAGGTATATGTTTGATTGCTATTTATGTTAACAATAAAGGCAAGCCCTAGAAGGGAGTAAGGATTTGGAGCAAGGTAGGAACTCCACCAGTTTAGAAAATGCCTTACAGATTATGCCTGACCCCACACAAATATGCAAGACTCCCTTTGAAGGTGAATTCAGGCCACTTTACAAATGTGGCCTTTCATGTTCCTCATGCAATTCATCAGGATGACAAGGCAATATTCTGACAGATTTAAAACTCTCAGGCATGGTCAAAATTTTTTTTTTTTTTTGGTAAATGAATGTAATGCTTGTGGAAAGTATCAGACTGACAGCATGGAACTCAAAGGTATAACCATGTGGTACAAGCAACAGCAATTTATGTTTCCCCACATTGTCCTGCTGAAGTGTCTCAATCCTCCTTTGAAAACGTGACTTCCACAAATTAGAGTGTAATTCTTTTGCAATGCTGATTCAATCCTTCATCTGCCTGTTCTCGCTAACAAACGGAGTACTAATTAGTGTCAGCTGTAATGGCGGTTTCTGAACTATGAACATTCTGCAACTGGAAATTGGACTAAGACCATCTTCTCATTTCACACTGGGCACCGAACAGTCATCACATCATAATAATTTTTGGTCGCCAGAACCAGGGGTGATCTAAAGCAGACCAGTGACCCTGGAATAACAAGGCCTGTAGCACTTCCATTTTCAAACAGGAAAACAAGGCCAATGGACCCCAGGACTGGAAGAAATCCAAATTTAATGCATCAAGCTCTGAGCACTAAAATGGAAGCCAATGAGATCTATTTTCTATCATCCTTCCTTGTTAAGATCCTAAAACTCTCCATATTGGGATTCCACTTTTAACATAAAAATATGTGATTTGCAGTACATACGGAGCCCATTATCACTGATTTCAGATTATCTATCACCCTCAGCTAGCTGTCTAAAATTCTTTTGTCACAATAGTTTTTGTTAAAGACTGATTTATATCCAGGACATTAGATATTTGGGACTCAGGACGCTGTGACAAATAGACACTGAGTGCCTAAATACCTTGTTTATTTTAGTTATTAATTCATATTAATCCGAGGGGAGGGCTGTTGTTATCAAGCCAGTTTCTGTTCTCAGCAATGCCTGTACATCTTGAGCCAAGTTAGTGGGGTTGCTTCAGTTAACTGGGATCAGATTGTAGCCCATTTTTTCACACCATTAAATAAGGTTACGAGTACTCTACATATGAAGTGTAATGCTCTTGGTAATTTGTGTGGCTCATGTGTTGTACCATATGCAACAGTTGCTTTCTTTTCATTTTCAGAAAATTCAGTTTCAAAATTTAGAGTTAAAAGATATATATGTTATCATTTTAAACAAAAAAACTCAGACTTGGGGGTCCAGAAACATTGAAAACTTCAGTATTCTCTATTTAGGTTCATGTCCCTGAAAAGCCCTAACACTGGATCCTGCAATCTACATGAGCAATTTCATTATTTTAAAAAAACAACAAGAACAAAACCCACCTGGAAATCTGTTTTCTCATCCCCAAGAAATCCTTTACAAGAAATATAAGGAAATGTATTGTGGACTGCTGTCAGTTGAACAATAATCATAAAATTTGAAACAAAAGAATCAAACAAAGCTTTTTTTAAAGATTCTAAATCACACACAAAACGTTTGTTCTGCTTCAGCTCTTTGTGAACTAATTGGCTCTCCTGGAGGGACAGGTAATTGTACTTGACTACACAAGCTGTCCTGAAGCTCCCTTGGAAAGCTCCAGTAAGCTTCCAGTGTTAGCAGCCATCAAGGATTTCACAGGTCACGCATCAGATCGATACAGCTAAAAGCAGCAGGGACTGCAATGTCGACAGCAGGTTTCAGAAAACGCTGCAAGTGCCAGTTTGTTCCCCTTCATGCAGAAGCTCAAGACAGCTTAATTAACCCTTGGAAAATACAATTTATCCAGAGGCTCTGAGGGTCTGTACTAGGCCTTATTGGTGTACTGGTAGCGGAGATACTGTAGCTGGCAACTCTGAATTCCCATTTCCCCCTTTAATGCTATTTCGGTTAGGATGCAAAGAAAACATGATTTTAGGTGTATGTGTTCATCTTGTCCTAAAGAGCATGCTACACTGAGGAAGGTGTTTTGTTAGAACTCACATGTGATTTCAGCAGGAGCCCGGCCCAGCAGGAGCACTGATCCTGGGTTGTGCATATGTATGTGTATATGTGTGGCGTGTGTGTGTGTGAGAGAGAGAGAGAGAGAGAGTGCACTATCTCCCACGGGTCTAAAAGCTTCTCTGCCCTCTTGTAAAGATGTTCCCTTGTTAGTTGTCTATTTTTACTGTCTTTTAATATCACATGGCCATGAAAAGTGCAGACAAGGTAATTTTCTGCATCCCAAAACACCTACATTTTAGAAGACAAAGAACTTGCTGGGATGACAGACCAGTAAGAAGTTAGCTTGTCTGATGTGATATTCAAATTTGTGTCTCCAAGGTCAGGCCAATAGGCCAAGGGGTGTTTTCCTTCCACAGTTCTTTTCAAGCTAAGGAAAGCTTCTGAGCAGACATGCATAAAACTAGCAAAAAGAAAAAAGATCCTGAAGTTAGTGAGGCTTAGCAATTTTACCATAAAAATGTGACTGTGAATTCAGTTTACAGATAATTTTGAATATTAAATCTACTTATTTTTACATTAGTTATGTTTTTAATTTGTAAAATATCAATTAATTCATGATAATAGATCTTCTTGTGTTTATATTTACTGTCATTAGTGTAGGAATACATGTAGCTTTCGTTCCAGAACAGTGAACAGTGCTGGGGTAAACAGGGTAGATACCACTTTCCTTCCACTGGTTCATTACCATTTCTGATCAGTTACAGGTTGTATGGATGAATAGGCTGGAGTGAATTAACTCAAATTAAAGACGGTTGGGGTGTGTCATACATATTCTACCATAAACTTAAACTTATATGTGAAGACTCATGGCATTAACTATGAAACTCTAAATCCATATTCTCACATCCAGCAACATACAAAACTAAGAATTTATTATCAAATAGGACATACTGAACAGTGAACAGCCTAAGATTATAAAGAACAATGTCAAGCCAGACAAAGTTCATGGGTCTTTTTTTTAAACCCAGTGACAGAATTAGTGCACAAAAGGAATCTAGCGGATTTATTTAATATAGCTGGACTTGTAAAGTTTCCATATAATCTTATTTACAAAATGAATTCACATTTTCTGGGCTATAAGGACTGACAGAGGCAGTGACAGACACTGTCCGAAGGCCTACAGTTGAACGGTAATGATAGATGGCAGCATATCAGGCTGATGGGAGGTATCTTGTGGGGTGCTACAAGGTGCAGTGTAAAGTCTAGTCTCATGTGACATCCATATTAATGATCTGCGAGAGGGGATAAACAAAGCTTTGATGATATATATCAAGGGCCAGATTGTGCCTGACCTCACCCAGGTGTGCAAATGGGGAAGATGCCCTGAGCCTCCCTCTCTGTTGAAGAACTTGTGTGCAGGATTTGCATTGGGCTCCCAAGGATAATCCTGTCTCTTCCCAAGAGGGCAAGGAGTGGGCAGGGAATTGGCCAGCCAAAGACTGCAGCATATGCTATGCAATGCTTCCCAGAACTTCCAGTGGGCGTGGTTCTTCATTGCCCCCATGGGCCTGTTCCTATCAGGCACAATAGAGCCATAAATTAAAATTAAGATGTGATGCAAAGCCTGGTAGGGAGAGAGATAATACACAGAGGGGTTAGAAAACATACAGGTAAGAAAAGAAAGTGATTTATCCTGGAAATACCACCAGCAAAAATAATCTGAAATACTAATATTCATCCCATGGGAAATACCTAGAAAACAGCAATGCTCTATCTGACACTGGCTGTCAGTGGAATCAGCAGACCTTCTAGCAGCCAAGGAACAGCTGAGCAGAGGGGCACCCCGGGTGTGTATCCTGAGCAGCCAGGAGCAAGGGGAGGTATAGGTACTACTAGGACAGCGTTAGGCCACCACTATTTCCCTTTTAGAGAAATTTTCCACTGCAAAAGTAGGAGCAGAACCAGAATGGAACTTGAGAATCAGGAAAAGTTTTCTAAGAGTAAGATCTGCTACACTGTAGAAAAGTTTCATAACAAGTTGAGTAATTCCTGTTGCTATGGGATATTTAAAGGCAGAATGAAGAAGACCCGATAACAGTGTAGGTAGTGTCAGCTTGGTGATTCACATTTATTGTCAGGGTTTAGTTCAGTAACATAAAAGGTTTGTTTCCAAGTGAAGGACAACTGAACAGGGTCACGGGAGATTTGATTTCTATTCCCAGCTCTGCCACTGACATCTTATATGACTTTAGGCAAGTCATTTAACTTCTCTCTATCTCTGTTTTCCCTTTCACAAATGCTCTGTTTTGTCTATTTAGACCATTAGGGCTTTGAGGCAGGAAATGTCTCTTACTATGTGTTTGTAAAGTGTCTCCCACAAATGGGTCGTGATCTCAGTATGGACCTCTAGGCACTACTGTAATAATAATAAGAAAAATCAACATTGGGATTAGCTAGTGTCCACGTGAGCTAGAAGCGCCTGGGAATAGTACAAAGTTTTGCCGTTAATTATGTAGCTTGTTCAGAACTTGTGTTTAATTAATTAATATGGAGATGGACTGTGCTTGAGTGCTGCTGGAAAGTGTTGGTTTCTAAATTGGTTGCATTACTCTTTTCATCCATATCGCTCCTTGGAATTGTTCTTTTTAAAGATCCAATGTTAGCATTTTGTTAAGGAATTCCAAGCGGATTCAAAGATACTCAACCAGCAGAATTTTGTGATGATATGGCTTGGGTTAGTCAGGAGCCTTCCAAAGGGAGTTTCACTCTGACTTGTTCCAAGAAGAATGATAGTTCATTACATCTGCAAAAATAAAATCTCTAAATAGCTTGTCCACATGGTGGCATAATGCCAAATATGGCAGTGTGATTTCTAAAGCGTACTAATGTTTCTAACCGCACTATGTTAAAGCACACTAGGCACTTTTATTTAGTACTGGCAGGGTCTACATGGATCAGTTAATGAGCATCCCAGTAGTGCGCTTTAGAAATCACATCCCTGAAGTGCGCATTACTCCACTGTATAGACAAACCCTAATTCTTCTGAAGCACTATTAATATGGCTGTGTGGTATAGCTTGAAACTCCATTTTAATACTAGCAAAGAGCTAGATTGCTCCTATAAAATAGCCTGGAAAGTAGTTCCTTACAGTAATGATGTTGCATAGTAAAGCCAAATCAAAGGCAGTGGTACAGATTCTCCAGTGTGGTGTAGTCACTTTGTACCACACTGCCTAGGCAATCTGGCTCTGAAGCTAGCATAGTCAGTTCCAGGAGACTCCCTGCAGTGCTAGGGATGATCCTGGGATTCCATACAGCCTCTTTTGCCCTTGCTTGCTGATGATGTAGTAGGGAAAATGTAGCAAGGCTTGGATGGTCCTAGGCTGAGCTGATGCCTGGCTGCATTTTAGACCTCTCAAGGTTATTAACATCTAGCATAAATAAGAATAGCCCAAGAGAGTGCATCAGCTCAGTGCAGAGCCACACAGTGACAATAGTGTCAGGAGAGTGCAAAGTTGAGCTTTAATGCACTTTTACACACACACACACACACCTGATTTATGCTGTGGATGGTTTGCTCACAGCAGAGAATGTGATCCATTATTTTTTTACTAGTGGGAAAACTTGTCAAGTATTGACAAACAGCTAATTTTCAATCTAACCCCAATAGGGCCTTCATTTTTGCATCTACAAAATTGCAAACACATTTTTTCCCATAATACTTTGTGCCTCGAAACTTGCATGACTTCTATATCTAAATCCCTGATTGCCTTAGTCCACAAAATTGGAGTCCAGCTCCTGAAAATTTAACCTTAATGCCACCACAGAAACTGAATGGAGAAGTTCTTCAGTTCTTGATACTGCGTTTCCAGAACAAACACCATTACAGAATGTTACATACTAAATTTGTGAAACCAGCTCTTTATCCATCTACCACCATGGTGTATGAGCTAGATGCAGAAACACCCAACAATTTTTTTTAAGAAGTGGCATTTGGGAAAGTGCCTAGATGAAGCTTGGCGAGAGAGGTTTGTTTTGGGTGAGTGGAACCTTGAACAATGATATCGCTGCTGCAAACAGAACATACAAAACACTCAGTGTTAAGTCTTGGCCATAGAGACTGGTTAGATTTTCACAATGATATCACAAAGTGGGCAGCAGTTTGCATTTCATTTATTTAGATTTTAAATAATTCACTCATCTCTGTTCTATCTGCATGTATATGAAAATTGTGCAAAATAAACCATTATCAAATCATAAACTCTTCTTATCTGAGCATTAATACCATCATCACAGTAATAGAGCTCCCTCACACATCCAGGCCTAATTACCACCCAATAACCCACTTGTTCCCCTCCCTCCTTTCAAACCAATTCTTTTTTAAAGCCTGTGTTGTCAGCTAGGCCTGGTAACATGCTCTGAGTTCCAACAAAAGGAGTAATAATTCTCAGAGTTAAGGGACCTTCATTGAAAACACCCTGACTACAACCATGTGAGCTCCAGTGCCTCAGCTGATGTTGGCTGCTGTGGTACATCACATGGTGGAGATGGGCAGTCTCTCAAGCAGTCAGGGTTTTACAGTATACTGTTGTATACTAAAATATAGGGAATTGTTGATCAAATATAGCAGGGATCGGCAACCTCTGGCATGCGACCCGTCAGGGAAAGCCACTGGCGGGCCGGGCCGGTTTGTTTACCTGCAGCATCTGCAGGTTTGGCCCATCGCGGCTCCCCCTGGCCGCGGTTTGCCGTTCCAGGCCAATGGGGGCTGCGAGAAGCGGCGCAAGCCGAGGGATGTGCTGGCCGCCGCTTCCCGCAGCCCCCATTGGCCTGGAACGGTGAATCGCAGCCAGAGGGACCTGCAATGTCCGAACCTGCAGACACTACAGGTAAACAAACCGTCCCAGCCCGCCAGTGGATTTCCCTGATGGGCCACGTGCCAAAGGTTGCTGATCCCTGAAATACAGCAACACTACTTTGAACTGCATCAAAAACACAGGCACAAAGTGCTCCCAGTATACGAATGTTGCACTCTCAGGGTAATGTTTAAACAGGAGCACTTTATTAAAACTTTTTCAAAAGAATAAACTCACACAGTCCATTGCTGGAGTGTTTGCAAGGAACTCAAACCTGTGCTGAAACCATACTGTATGCCAGAGCTGTGACCTTTTCAGCAAAATCCAAACTGTAAAGAGACAGTTGGGGAAATGCATTCCAGCCAGTTTTGCATAATAAATCAAATGCTTTTCTCCTCCCCAGATTGGTCTATATTTACATTAAAGTGCACATTATTTCTTTTGAGCAGAATGTAAGGAAGTAAGTGGCTAAATTTCTAAATGATCTTCAGGTATAGCCCCATACAGACAGCATTGCAACAATTCAGTCTCAAAGGCATGGCTTGCTGTAGCCATGTCCACTAAATTCTAAATAAGCATTTAAAAATTCTATTCCATAAAAGAAACTGCAGCAGTTTGGGGCAACTAGGGAAACAGTGTCCAAGATGTCTGTCTTGGGAGCATCAGAGTGAGTCATTCCTCTGAAGCAGTAGACTGGTGGGATTGTGGATGTCTGGGACATGCTGTGAGAGCTTGCTAGGGATCACAAACTTTGCATTGGACACCTCCAAAGGAATTGCAATAAAATAAAATAAAAGGTGACACAAAGTGCAACCCTGCCAAACCCGAGATGTGGAAAAGATAGTGCTGTAGTTACCATTCATGGGTGAGCAGCATATTCTTTAACACAGAGAAAATAATTTGTGTCTCTTATATAAACATATTAAATGACTGCGAGTCTACGCTGGAGACTAATAGTGAAGGCTGCAATTTCTCTGATTGCATAACGCCTGTATTAGAAACAGATTAATCAAAGATTGGAGGAAAATCCCATTAAAATAGAATACAGAGGTAAAGGCTTCATTTCGACCTTGCTATGATAAAAGGGTCAGTCAGGTCTATCATCATTGGACCATAATCTGCTAAAGCACTTAAGTCTAAATAGATCATGGGTAAATAAAGTATCCAGTGTCCTGGAAAGCTTATATGAAAAATATGCTGACAATGTTTGCCCCTGGACTGAGTTTGGAAAAAAGTTTTCAGGCTGAAATACAAGTGACTGCATGCTCCATTGTGAAACAATACCAGGGCCTTCCAGAGCCGAAAGACTGTACCATCTCTTCAGGAATCAGAAAGAGAAAACTGAAGGAGAACATTATAGGAGTTGAGTTAGAAAACCTGGAAAAGACAGCAAGCCATAGCCCTTTGCAAAATGACCACGTTAGGGACATAGATGCGTGGCTCTGATAAATGTAAAGGACTAGAAAGAAATTCTTAGAAACAAGTTCATACCCTGCTGTGGGGAAGATAGCAATGACTAGGTAGTCTAAAGGAAGAGAGGGGGCTATGTCTGTGTGTTGTTTGTCATAAGAGCTGTGTATTACGGCACAAAAGACGCTATGGAAAACTAATGGAGAACATGGTTAGCTAAAGTGCCTTATTAGCTATGACCTCAAGAGCTGCATGAAGCTCGAAAGTTTGTCTCGTTTATCAACAAAAGTTGGTCTAAAAGATATAACTTCACCCACCTTGTCTTTCTTATTAGCTATATAATTTTCAACAGAGATTGTATGTCCTCCAAAACAGAAAGATCCTGTCATAGGCTGGCTGTCTCTTTAAGACAAGCAGGGTTCAGCCTTGTCTACACCCTAGTAGTTATCATAGAATCATAGAAGATTAGGGTTGGAAGAGACTTCAAGAGGTCATCTAGTCCAACCCCCTGCTCAAAGCAGGACCAACACCAACTAAATCATCCCAGCCAGGGCTTTGTCAAGTCAGGCCTTAAAAACCTCTAAGGATGGAAATTCCACCACCTCCCTAGGTAACCCATTCCAGTGCCTCAGCCTTACTCATGATCTAGCCACTTCGTGGTAATTAGGGATCCCAACTGACTCCAGCTGTGGTGGACCACTCAGGATATGTCTACTCAGCAAAGAAAAACCCCCGGCTGCGCCATGTTAGCTGACTCAAGCTTGTGGGGCTTGGGCTATTTCATTGCTGTATAGATTTCTGGGCCCAAGCTGGATCCCAGGCTCTGGGACCCTGTGGGTTGGTAGACTCCCTGGCATGGGGGTTTTTCTTTGCAGTATAGACATACCCTTAGAGCTGAACTCAGTTAGAGGGGGAGATTTAGGAGAGAGGAACTAGGAGGAGGTCCCTCTCTGGGAAAGGCCCACAGGTAGCAGGTTAGGTTCATTGTGGAGGAAGTCATGAGATAATGCTTGAAAATGGAAGAATATCCCAGGTAAACTGCTGGAGTCCCTGGGAAAGGGAGGCAGTGTGGGGAATCCTACTGAAAAGAAGCAGACTAGGAGGAACTCTGCAGGGCCAGGAGTAGGGACAAAGCAGAGGGTTTTAGCGTGGTCTGAGAGGGGCAGAAATCATGAGTTTAGGGATTTATTGGACATAAAGTTGGACCTTTCATCACCTTACAAGGGGACTGAACTGATATGGCTTGAGGACCAGGCCACGGAAAACCCAGATAGAGACAGGCCATTACAGAGCTAAGGAAGTGGCCACCAGGAAGTGTTAGAGATGAAGACTCCCTGCAACATTATGGCTAGGCATGATGCTGTGCCCACGAGGTGAGGTACACCATGATAGGCCCTTTCTGCAGTTATGGGGACTATAACACTGACAGCTCCAGCAACTGTTCAACTATGAACCAATATTAAATCCTGAAAGCCTAGGGTCTCTTTCACAGTTAGCAGTTGGGCAAAAGATTACTTAGAAAAGTTTCTTGGAGCGTCTGGCACTGGCAGGTGTATTTCCTCACATAATGGAACAAACATGACCTGGTTCAAATACAGGAACATGTTATATGGAGGATGTGCTCATTATAGGTATAAATTAGGAAGCTCCTTTAGCAAAACAGCAGTCTATTTCAAAGGGTCATTCTCTGGTCAGATTTGCTCCAAAACAGCCTACTTTTACAAAACCCAGGGGCAATATATTTCTGCTGTTTTTCTTCCTTCCTTCCTTTTTTTTTTTTAATTCCAGAGAAACAAGCAACTTAAAGTAACTGACACATATTTGTGTGTATGTGTGTGTGTGTTGCCCCTATGCTGTTTACAGCCCTACCATCCTGGCATCCAACTAGACAAGTGCCACTCATCTTCTTTTAAGAACCTGATTGATTTTTCATTGTTCTTAAGATCCAAGGGTTTGGGTCTGTGTTCACTTGTACAAATTGGTGAAGATTTTTATCAAGCCTTCCCCAGGAAAGGGGGTGTAGGGCTTGGGGCGATATTTTGGGGGAAGACATCTCCAAGTGGGTTCTTCTCTGTTCTTTGTTTAACATGCTTGGTGGTGGCAGCATAGGGTTCAAGGATAAGGCAAAGTTTGTACCTTGGGGAAGTTTTTAACCTAAGCTGGTAAGAATAAGCTTAGGGGGTCTTTCATGCAGGTCCCCACATCTGTACCCTAGAGTTCAGAGTGGGGAAGAAACCTTGACATGTTTATTCCCCCCCCTCCCCGCCGCCCCATTGTTCCTCACACGTTCTTGTCAACTTCTGGAAATGGCCCACCTTGATTATTACTACAAAAGGTTCTCCCGCCCCCCCCCCGCTCTCCTGCTGGTAATAGCTCACCTTACCTGATCACTCTTGTTACAGTGTGTATGGTAACACACATTGTTTCATGTTCTCTGTATATATAAAATCTCCCCACTGTATTTTCCATTACATGCATCTGATGAAGTGGGCTGTAGCCCACGAAAGCTTATGCTCAAATAAATTTGTTAGTCTCTAAGGTGCCACAAGTACTCCTGTTCTTTTTGTGGATACAGACTAACAAGGCTGCTATTCTGAAACCTATCATCTGGAGTGGTGGTCACACATTGGCCCCTCCTCATTGGCTTCCCTCATTCCTGCCTGCTGATGTGTCACTGCTAAGCCAGGGCTGTATGCAGCAAGCCAGGTTTCCCCTTCCAGTCCTTTGTCAGCTATTTGAATCTGATCTCAGAATGCAGCCAAGGCTTCCTCCCCTCTCCCTTGCCCCTTCTGGCTTCTGAGTGCAATACAGTATGGCTGGAAATGGGGGAAAATAGGGCCTCCGCAGCAGCTGCACATTCCCTTTGTAAGTAAGGCAGCCTTGATGTGAAGGAGACAGGACTCCAGAGAGATTACAGAGGCAGGACTGAGGTTATTGCAGGCAAAGGGGGCAAGGGAAAAAAGTGGGGAGAGGAAGGGACAGGTGGCTGGCAAAGACACAGAGGTGAAGGGGAAATAGAGATGGCAGAAAGAGTTGGGGAGTGGGGACCACTGCAGGGACAAATAAGGGAACGAAGGATGGCTGGTGGCTAATGCAAAGGTCTGGGAGTTCCCTTCCTACCTTTGCCACTGACTTGCTCTATCACTTTGGAAGAGTCACATCACTCCTCAGTTACCCCTCTGCAATATGGGATAACAATACTGACCTACCTCACAGGACGGTGAGAGCACCTTAAGCTCCTTGGCTGGAAACAGAACTATTGCAATCAAGTTACTGTGCTGGCAATGTCTGTGTGTGGCCACACAGCCCCTTGAGGATGAGGCTCCGCCCATAGTGGGAGGACAATTGACCTAGGAAGTAAGTAACCCTGAGAGGAAGGTTCAAAAGGGAGAAGCTTCCTGCCCGGGGGTCAGTGAAGTGTTTTTAGAGTCAGCAGCAGGAGGGGAGCTGCCCCCACTTCCAGTCATAAACACAAAAAATTCCCAAGAAGACGACAATGAGGTCCTGCAACACTATTAATGTATTATCATTAGATGGGAGAGACAGGCTGCATGAGACAAAGGCTCACTCACTTCATACCCCGATATTCACAAAAATGTCATTAGCAGAGCTATCTAAAACTTGGCTGCATTGTGCCCGTGTGTCGTAACTAGAAAGTGAAACCATCTATAAAATAAAGAAAACATGAAACTGACCCATCTATTCTCAGGGGTCAAATTGAGAAAATGGCAACAAAGTAAGTTAATAAAGAAAGATACCTTCGATTTTTGTTGTTAGTACAGCTGAGATTTTTCATTTAACAGTGTTGCCAATTCTCATAATTTTATCATGAATCTCTCAATATTTGGTGTTTTTCTTAAAATTCTAACTCTTGGGGTCATGTAATTACTTGAGAATCTCAGCTTTCATTTTAAAAAAAGTTCCTATCATTCATGGTTGTGAAGAAAAACTGGAAAATGTGAGCCCTAAAAGTTTAAAAACCAGAAGACAAACAAAAAGTTTTAAAATATTTTTATAATCTCCATCTCATGATTTTTGGGGAACTGGATACATGATTCTTGATCTCTTGGGATTGACAATACTGCGTATATATAATTTTTAACCTGACCATTTCAAAGCTGAATTTTCCTGTTACACGGAACATACTGAGTTCACGGATTGGTGTGGAAGTCTTAAAGCCTCTCCCAGCGGAAAGTGAAGCAGTATCCAAAGTAAACATTCTAAGAAGGTCACAAAACTGAGGTGATTTTTAGCTGTAGCTATGTAAAATGGAAGTTTCCAGCTAGCTTGCCTGCAGTCCAATATATACGCAATAAATCCAACAACAGAATCCTTAAAAAGGATAGTCTTTGGCTTTGGACTGGCAAATGCAATAAGGTATTTAAATAGACCAAGATCTGCTATGTACATTTTTATTTAAATCAGAATTGTTAGCCTGTGACAATTCACCTATATGTCAGAGGTGATTTTATATTACACAAAATGTCAATAGGACTGAAAGGCAAATTGTTTTCAGAACTTTAATTTAAAACAATAAATTGGCTGGACTTAAAAAAGACAAAGAGGGAGAGAGAGACACTCCAAAGTATTTTATTTGGAATTAGGAAATTCCATGCATTTCTAAATGGTAGTAAATTTAGTGATTACAGATCATAAACCCCTCGTTAAATTTTTTGGACCAAAAATGAGTATAACAGTTGTAGAAGCTGCTAAATTACAAAGACAGGCTCTGATGATAGTATCTTCTTACTATGGGTGAGATTCTGCCAGCTTTACCCATGTTGAATAATGCCTTACTCTGCACATAGTCCTGCAGAAATCAATCAAGTCACTGGGGCTCCATGCAGGTGCAGGAGTTTGCCTGAATGCTTCTCACTGCAGGCTGAAGGCTTACAGTGTTACTCAACATGAGTAAGGCGAGAAGAATCTACCAGAGCAGGCTCAAACCATCTGAAACATACAGAAATGCTGATGCATTCTCCCAGCTGCCACTGCATGTGAAGAATCCGCCCTCACCAAATCCAGTTTTCAGAATCTCTTTTTGGGAAGAATTTATCCAATCTTGCCAGAAAAATTATGGCAGAGACTGAAAATAGTGCTATCCCCAAAACGATAATCCTTTGTACAGGGGAAAGTTTAGATGATGAGCAACTTTAACCCACAGATATCTGAAGAAGTGAACTCATAACTAGAGAGAGAGACTGAATTTTGGAATGTCTGTGTGTAGTACCAAAAGCCTTGAGGCCCAGATACACTTAGTGGAAACACTTGAAAGCCACAATTGAAGGGTTAAAATGAAAGCTTTCAGCAGAAACTAACTTTGGTGGCCAAATTTGTACTAGGTTATATAGAACTGATGAATGCACAGAGTGATGTGTACCAACAGGACTGTAATGTGCCTGTCAGTGCATCCTGCCATCTTTTGAAATATGTTAAGAACCCAGGCCAGAGAATGACAAGCAAATGTTCCTCATAACTGTATTTGATACCAAAGGTGGCCAAAGATGAATGCCTGAAGTCATACCAGCAAAACCACTTCAAGTTCTGAGAAATGGGCTTGTTACATACAGATTTACAAAAGTTTTTTCAGACACTGACCCTCATTTCACATCTGAGAAACTCCAAAATATTCTTAAAGAAGAATGGTATGAAATAAGTAGACTGGTTTCTTACCCTCTTGAAGTGTTTTGTCCAAACTTTACTGAGCAATAGAAAAAGGTATATCAGTCAGTTGGTAGCAAATGTTATCTTTTCTTACTGTGCTGAATCACAGACAAAAATACAGAAAAGACCAGCTGAGTAATTTTAGAAACATCATTTTAGAACCAGACTTTCAATCTCAGGACTTCATATAGCAAAACAATTATAAGAGGAACAAGTAGAAAAATGTAGAAGCAAAAGAGTTACAAACAATCAGGTATTTTCTTCTAAACAATAGAATCCTGGTTCTGTTGAATTCAATGGGATTTTTGCCCTTGACTTCAGTGTGACCACAGTTGCCCTTCAGGCATTTCCAGTAGGAGAAAAGAGGAAGGTAAATGTAAAGGTACTGTGTACTGTAACCAAAATGGTGAAATGATTGAAAGGTATTGAAATAATTTATCTTTTAAATATGAAATATTTTGGAGAACTTGAGAAGAATAGGTTTACTTTATCCTAATTTGATAGACTGATTTGCATCATTGGGCAATGCAGAGGTTCTAGATGTTATGCAATCTATTTTAGTGATCAAGTAAATCAATTATCTTGTGATCAAGGAAACCAGTGTATCTGTGTATAACTGGGAAACTTATTTTTATGAGAGTTTGGGTATTAAATACATTTTTTGCATATTCATATATCTTAGTTTAGTAACTAAATGGGTTAATTTTCTAAGGTTATAGACATGCATTAAACCGGAATTCTTCTGGTATGTTGTGACTGCTTGGAAAAGCTTAGAACAGTATAGGTAATATGCTGTTGCAACTAATGTTCTAGCCTACATCCACCTTTAATTAGTTTAGAGACAGCTGTGCTTGAAAACTACTAGAAAAGTATGCTCAGTTATAAGTTAAATAGTCTGTTCCTTTGATCTCTAACTCATTGGTTTAATAAAAAGCGTGGGGATCATCATGTATTAGCAGGGTAACAGACTACACCATAGTTCCAAGAGAAGCAAAATTTTGATAAACATTGGTTTGGTTTGTTTTCCTTTAGCATCTCAGAATCCTGCTATGTATCCATTAACTGTGCCATTGTAAATCCTTCATCCTACTGTCACTGAAGCAATGACTAAGTTGTGTTCCAACTTTAACTAAATCCTAGGAACAACTAAAGGGAGAAATCTCAGTGCTGTGACCACACTAATGAAGACAGGTTTCAGAGTAGCAGCCGTGTTAGTCTGTATCCGCAAAAAGAAAAGGAGTACTTGTGGCATCTTAGAGACTAACAAATTTATTGCTCACGAAAGCTTATGCTCAAATAAATTTGTTGGTCTCTAAGGTGCCACAAGTCCTCCTTTTCTTTTTGCACACTAATAAAGTCCTCCTTTACTGCATGTTGTGCCTGTATTCCACTTTTAACTTCTTCCTACTTCACAACAATAAGAGGTTTTAAACATTTTTACTATAGTCTCAAGCTTATTTTAGACAAAAGAGTTGTTCTTGTTAAAAGCAATAGTTTGATGCATAAACTACAAACTATTTGCTTTTTTTCCCAACCCTTCTAAAAAAATCCTTGAATGATTTTACACGTGAGCATCATAATATACATCACATGGGACAATTCATCATCTACTAGCTCATATGCACACTGTAAGATATGTTTTTTGTCAAATTGCTCCTCAGTAAATATATTTCACAAGGTCTTGGGAAAATCAATGAGAAATTACTCAAAATATTCAAAATAGAATACAGTGATTAATCAATTTTTTAAAAATTAGAAAGTCTTTAGCACTGATGCCAAAAGAAGAAAACTAAGTTATTTTTAGTCTTTTGTTTATAATAGTCTCTTGAAATCTGGAATAGAGCATGTCTCCTGTGCTTATTCCATTCATTAGACCTGAATTTCCTCCCTCTCCTCTATTATATGGACCTCGGTGAAAGTATCAGCCCAGCTCCGGGAGTAGTATTTACTTGTTTATAGTCCAAAATTCCAGGCCAGCCCAGGATCCTGGAGGACCCCAAAGAAAGAAAAGGTCATTTAAGTGCTGCATCTTAGTAGATGAAGTTGGACTCATTTACATAGGTAAGTCAATCCCAGGTAGGATCTTAAAAATTCCTAGGTTGCTGTGTGATTGAATAAATGCTGGGAGCAACCAAGCCACCCTCCCCGCTCACAAACACTTGTAGCTGTGAGGAGGGTGATAAAAATGAGAGGGACTTTAAGAATGTACTCCTAATTCACTTCCCCTTTTCCTTAGTCTTGTGCCAGTCTTACTGAACTTCCACAGCAGCTTTCCTCTCCACTTGCTTCTTTCTTCCCCCATTTCCTATTTCTCATGGCCTATTGTTCTACTTCCTCTTCTCTCATTCTCTGGGCTTTACCCTTTACCAATAAAATTAGGGAGTTGAAGGATAGGGCCTCCTGCTTTTGGAAATTAACCTTCTCTTCCCTAACTGGTCTGACTTGTTCTCTCTGTCTCCCCCCACTCCAGAGTTCATTCTACTACTGCTCCCTATTGATTGCTATATAGAGAGAAAGCAGTGCTAGAAGAAGACAGAGGGAGTAATGATCGGGCCATCAGGTTGGAGTGTTACAAGAGAACTGAACTTGACATAACAACAGCCATTTTGTGCACTCAACTACCATTGACTAGAAGCGAGAACACCATGTAGTCAGGAATAATTTGGCTTTTGCCTTAGCAGAGAAAACAGCTGCACAGCTGCAGTGTTCCTAATAAGGATAGCTACTGTGACAGATTCCTGAGAATGGGAGGGAGTGTGAATAGCTGACCATGGACATGGGTATCTATGACCATGAGTATTTGCTGGGAGTTGCTTTGATGATAAGTAGAATTATGAGATTTTTTTTGCTGATGCTAAGAAAATTGTTAGCCCACTGGGGGTTATTATGAGTTATATACTTTGTTTGAGCAACCTATAAAGAGATTAGTTAGAGTGTGCAATTTTGAGAAGTTTAGAGAGGTTTTCGACAAATGAGGAGACTGACATCCAACTCCCCAGTGGTTAGGAGGAAGGCTGGCCACCAGAAAGTTGCTGCTGACCACTCAACACCATCTCAGATTTTGGGTAATTATATCTGGGGTGCTCTAGACTATTGTTATTTTAGATGTGTGCTTTAGACTCACTAAAAACAAGGATTTTGGGGTAAATGCACTCTTGTGTGTACCAATCATTTATCAGAGAAACTGTGTCCCCATTGATTTATGTCCTGAAACCACCTGGAAAACAAAGACTAGTTACCATAGGTTTGGGTTCAGAAAACCTGGCTAACAGGAGAGGCTACTGTGTAAGGTCTAGGGAATCCCAAACAAACAGAATGATGGTGTATGTTTGATTGGGGGACTGAGTGGGAGAGATACATGGGAAGACAAAAGCTAAACTTACCTTCCAGCTTCCCTCAACCTTCTTTTCCCCTGTCTTCTCACATGGAGCTAATAAGAATGACTAGCACTAAACTTCAGGAAGAAACAGCTGGGTCTGAAGCAACTTCCTAACCTGAGAAGTCTAGTAGGGCAGGCATTGGCTGAGGCAAGGAGCCGGGACAGATCAAGTCATCACATATTCCATTCAAAACTGAGCCAGGTGGGCATTCTCCCATGAGAGTAAATATGGGGGAGGGTGCAGGGGACTATAGCATGTTAGCCTAGTAATGCAAAATTAAATGTGAATGTAAAAGAGATGCATGAACCAAGTTCTCGTCTAGTATAAATCAGCATCCCTCCATTGATGTCAGTGAAGCTCAAGTGATTCATACCAGCTGAGGACCGGCCCATAATGTGCTGAGAAGTACAGCTACATATCTGCTATCAGAAAGATGTAACCTCAACAAGATGTTTCAAGGAAGGTCTTTCGAGGATTACTGCAGTGTTTAAACCTAAGATCATGCCAAAATGTGGGTATGAAAGCAATCCATATAGGGTTACTTGTGTACTGAGTGAACAATGAGAGGAAAGCAGCATGGGACAACAGTTAGAGGTGATAGATAGTGGTGTTAATGACACTATGGTAGCTTGTCAGATGCATATTCATGGGGCAGGTGCCTTGTGACAATATATAGGTAGCATAGGCCTAGTGCTCCCACTGGATATAACAGGACCAAAGAAGTATGTAGAAATTAGACAATAGAAGAAACTGTCATTGCTTCAATATGAAACATTATGAAGAATGCATACGTTCACACACATCCAAACAAATGTTTCTGAGGAAAAGCAACTTTGAGATTTTCATGTCCATAGTGAATAATTCAAAACTAAATTCAGTTCAGAATAATCTGTTTTCTCTGATGGCCCATCCAAATCTGACAATGAACTTTAACAGCCAGGCTCTTACACATATATTTTGTTTTCTTTTGCCTGGTTCCCCTTAGACTGCAAAAGAGATCAGTGCAACTGATAAACATGATCTGTCTTTCGTTAGGCATCAGCATGGCTCTAAGAAAAGAATTATACAAGGTAAACATGCTTTCCTATGTTAGGTGATTCTCCAGAGACCCAGACCATTGGCAGAAGCAAAATAAGTAGCACCAATTGCAAGTCTGCAGCAGCATAGTCATCATCATCAAAATAAGTAGCAACATCAGCAAGTCATCATCAGGGCCATTATCACAGACAGAATTTGCAATACTCTCCCATAAACATATATACTCAAAACCACCAGAGATCAACAGGAAGGCATTGAAAGGAGGTGATTTTGTATTTGCCCTAGTTAGAAATTAACACTTTGTTCAAGTCCCCCTCCCCTATTATAATTTTTTCACAAGAACACTCCTACCGTTGCCCATCAATTGATCAGGATATACATGCTCTCTTTTCTGTACAAGCAAATATTTCAAAACCAGGGTATTTTTGCACTTTACCTAATGGCTTTGTGCAACATGCCTCATTCTGGTAGTTGAGAACATCCATCCTTTAGCATTTTGACACTTGTCTAAATTCTGCTTTGTCTTACTGAGACTTATAATGACTATTTTTTTGTCAATCTCTCTCTGACTGCTACATTATAACAACATCGAGCATTGACAAGACAGTGTCATCTAGGGCAGCATGGTGCTCAAAATGATAGCGCTCCAACAAAGAATCTCATTCCTTCGAGGGCTGCAGTTTAGTCCCTAGTGAAGCTGATCAGGAATCAGAAGTAGTTACACTAGGACTGTATGGATAAGCAATGGCTGCTCCTGAGAGCAACTGCTCTCTAAAGGAGGTGAGAGAAAACAAGAGAGGAGGAGCATTTGAGAAAAGCCAGAGCACTTTTCAAGTATGGAATGATACCACATATATGGGCAGCACTGTTAGGATTTTGTATACTTGCCTTTCTCAAAGGGATTAGAAGACCAGGCAGTGCATTAATAGGGAGCCTCCCCTCTTCGTTTGATCAAGATGGCCTGAGATTGCTGGAAACTACAGCCCAAGCGGTGGAAGACTTGCTGAGTGGGCATTTGTATTTTGTGAAAGGGTGAAAGAAAAGAGTCTTATGGAACGCATTACAGGGTGGAAGAGAGAGTCAGTGTTCTGAAGCATATCCTTAAAGTGTTGAGGTTCTTGAAAGAAAGCTTCATGTTAGCCAAAGAAAGAAACAGAGTACTGAGGAGCCAAGAAATATAGCAGGAATCTCAGAGAGCTGATTCTAGATGGGCTCATAATTTCTTTGCCAGAATTAAGCTTACTTCTTAGAATACTATTTAGGAACTGGGGAAAAGAAATGTCCCCAAAGGACTAGAATTAGTATCTTCCCTTATTCATTTAAGTGGTAAGAACGAGACTTTTAAAGGCACTGTGAAACTCTGCTGCACAGCCAAAGGAACATAGCACCATAAGAACTGGAGTATGAGAAAATCCCAGGTATTTTTTGGGGAACTCTGAGAACTTAGAAACAGAAAAATGTCAGCATGAAAAGTAAGCATTTCTAATGTAACTAATTGAGGGCAACAAGTGCCTTATGCAGAACGGTAGAGGATTCGAGTCTGAATCTGAGTTATCTGGTTTGCAAAGGTGTGTTGGATTACTGGGCATGATCACTTTTAAACTTGAAACATTGTGTACATTTGAGTAACTATGCTGTATCTGAACTATTAAAATCAGCAGATAACGTCACGTGGTTTCAAAGTTTAGGAGTAGGAAAAGATAAGCACATGTTTTTGAGGTGGGGAGATGTGTTCATTTTAAATAGAACTGTTGTGGTAATCTGGGATTCAGACACATCTAGAGGACACACAAAGACAGATAATACAGCTGAAAGGTCAGCAAGTTTCATGGATTCAGAGCGTTTCAGGCCAAGAGGGTCTCCTGAATCTAGTCTAACCTCTTGAATACAAGATTTGGCACCCAAGAATTTCCAGTTGTCCTTATCTTGAGCCACAGATGACAGCAGAAATCCTGTAAATGCTATCACTTTGTCACTGACTTGCTGTGCCTATCATCCATTGGTCTATGTTATAATGTCCTGTAAATGTAGTCCTTCCTGCAATATGGCTAGCCCATTGCAGATTTAATTTTTTTAATGGAATTGTTCACCTTGGCTGGATTATTGCATTTTTACATCTTGTTAACAAATTTACAAGGAGCTTCTGCATGGATTTTCTGCCATCTATGAGAATATGGACTGTAACTCCACCTTCTTTACATACATTGTGTCTCTCATTTGTATTCAGATATCCTTCACTCTTGAACTGGAAGGTCAGCTCTACCTAACACAGGGGAGTGCCAGATGGTCACCCTCCATTGACACAGGATGCTATAGCTATATGGTGAAGTCATTGCTTCTACCACATAGTGTACACACATGGATATTATGTGGTCCTCACATTGCTTGTGATTGTTTGATGGATTAAATCTAAGTCAGGTCATTTTGATAACATTATGCTATATAAAGAAAGCTACTGTCTTTTTCTGCCAATAACAGGGAATCATGTCTACCCTGCTGAACTGCAAGTCTCCTCCCCACACAGATCTCCTCACCAGGAGGGATAAGATCTCAGCTACTTCCCTTTCACCATTTCCTGAAACTTAAAGAGAGGTTGGGGGGGTGGAGGGAGGCAGGCTGGGGTGTGGAGTGTGTGAGGAGGGCTGTACTTCATCCCTCCATTAGTCTCATGGATCTTAACCAAAGATAATAGAGCCCTGGGTAATGTGAATTAGGGCAAGGACCAAGAGAGACTGTTGGAACCCACTGACCAACTGATTCATTTGCTGTTGGCATTTAGTGAGGAGAGGTGATAGGGTAAAGAAGAGAGCAAACAGAGACAGGAGCAAGGAGAAGTGGCATCTCCAGGGATAATCTGGGGTTGGTATGTGTATAAATAAAGCTGCTGCAGGTCACCAACATTTGTGCAGAACAGTTGTCCCATTATCTATGTTAAATGCAGTAGTATGTGAAGACTGAGTTCCTTAGGTAATAGAAGACAGGCGAAAAGGAAGACATGTCTCTGGATTCCTGCAAGTGATATTTGTATCCTTAAGGAATTTTATGAAGTACCCTCCTGTGCCAACCTTTTCCCCACAAATGCTCAATTTGATGAACTACTCAACTCTAGTGTGTGTTAGTGTAGTTATTAAATGACAGTGTCAGGGACATGCACACTTACATAAGGCAACAAGATTGTTCTATCATCTGATACAAACAGAAAAATTCCAATGAGCTCAGTGGCATTTCCAGTTATTTTAGTTACAATGTTTTAATTTTAGACTGATTTTATCACCCTTGTGCAATTTACCAACCGATGTCCCAGCCACTTGCATATGGGACACTAATTGAGACAGATTCTGTGCAGCTCATGGAGAGAGGGGTATAGATGGTTTCTACTGTGGCCAGGGCAGCCCTCACCTTAAATCAAAGGAGTCAAAGAGGCTGATCTAATTTACAGAGCTGCAGAAGAGCCCAAAATCTTTGTAGCACTTCTCTGCATCCTGTCCCAGGAAAAACCCCTTCTCACCCTCATCTCCCACCCTCAGGAGCCCCAAAAACTGGGGCCTGAAAGGGTGGATTATGTAGGGACATTTACATCAGCTCTCTGCAGCTCCTGTCACAGGGGAAGTCTCCCTCTGCCACTTGTGGTTCTTTATAGCCCCTGTGTGTTGTCAGAGCAGTATCTAGGTGCCCTAGTGGGGGCAGAATTGGCCTAGAGCTCTATATATGCATATTTAAATTTGAGATGCACTGGATCACTTCATACATTGTTTCCACTCTAAATACTATGACAGCTTTATAAAATATGGTCCCGATCCTGCAGCACCTGCTCACTCAGAATGTTCAAAATGAAGTCTTTCCTGTTGATTACTACTGTACTGTTCCTTTAACTAAAACAAGACTAGCATTGTAAACAGAATATTGTTTCTAGGACAATATGGATTTCAACTTTTTATTCTTCAACACATGAAAACGTGACTATAGAGATAGCAAAATGAAATAATTGTAAGTTATCAACATTTATAAGAGCAAATATGACCTTCAGCTTGTGTGGACACAGCTTATACTGACAAAATTGCACTTTGGCCAGGATAGCGTATTCCAGACCCCCTGGGCAAAAGCAGCATTTGCCCATAGAACTGTGTCTGCACTGCTATGTCGGTCGAGAATCACACCCCTTCACTCCCCTGACCAACATAGTTATGCTGGAAGAAGTTTGTAGTCAACATACAGTTTGTGCCTCTGCCATTAAATTCCACAATCCAGTTGTTAGCTGCATATTGGTCATTATTATTTAAAAGCAAACATATAATATCCTGATGATATCCAAAATGCAATAGATTGCATAGCTGTGGATGATTCAATAACCTAATGCGGAATATGTTACTTCATATCTATAGTTAAAATGGCTAAATAATGTCACATGGATTTGAGGATTTAGATGTGGATATTTCTATTTAGGTACCTGTGACCTCTGTAAGGAGCTCTGGATAGGCTGACTCTTGCAGCGCTCTTTGCAGGATTGCAGCTGAAGTATGGGAATCTGGAGTGTGTTATGGACAGTGTTCAAATGCCATGCCAATAGATAGCTAGACCTGAATTAGAATTAGGAGCCCCAGTCTTAAATCAGGGCCCTATTGTGTTACAGGCTGTACAAACAAAACAAAAAGACTATCCCTGCATCAAAACAGTTCTATTTCTTGTGATTATAGGCTCTATATGTCCTGTCCCAGTCCTGGTTGGGCCTCTGGCTGCTACCATTATACATATAATATTTATGTGGAAGGTCAGAATAAATAGAAAGAAATGTAAATTCTAGTACAATCTATCTAGTAGTACCATTCACTTTTGAAAGGCTTTTAAATGGCTGGAAATCATAGTTATCAAAATTAAATATGCTGTTGGGATGTTTTATAGATGCCTAGATTCATTTCTAGAACCTATGAGCATTTTACAAAAATTCTTGGATCTCTGAGTAATACAGTTATTATGGACATATTGGGCTGGTGCCAGCCAACCCCAATAGGTCACAAATATATTGTAAGATATCTATGCATAATCAGCAAAGACATATTATATCATGATGATTGATTCATAACTTGTAGATTTTCATATTCAAAGTGGAGAGACTAGTGTGGTCCAGTGAGTTGTCCACAGGACTGGGAGGAGACTAAGTTTCTACTCCTGTCTCTCTGATAAACTTTCTGTGTCAGCTTGGGCAAATCACATGCCCTCTGCATGCCTCTCATGCTCCCCACGACACTTTTTACTCCCCTTTGTTTCTCCCTGCTGCTGACTCCCTTTTTGCTTTAAGATGGCTTTGGGGAGGGCCACTGAGATCATTCTTTGCTCCCCCCTCCATGCATAATGTACTTGCTTTAAATTAAGAAAAAAGGAGAGAGAGAGAGATACATTTGGGCCTCTGCTGTGGCAGAAGTAGAGCTCAGCTTCTTGTGTTGGGAGTCTGTGCCTCAAAAACATTTCCAAGGGACCATTCTGTATGCTAGGGATAAAATCTTGACTACACTGAAGCAAAGCTCCCATTTACTTCAGTGGGACATGATTTCAACCCAGAAGTCTAAGGGCTCTTAGGCACCCATCCCTCAGGGGACATTCAATGCGCTCTGGTGAATTCTAAGTTAATAATGCTTTTACTCTGAAACTTTGCTGTGCTTTACAACCTAGGATCTAAGACATTATTAGAACAAACCTCACAACATACCTGTGAGGTGGTAAGCACGATCCCATTTTACTGATGATGAAACTGAGGCACAATGTGACATAATGACTTGCCCTGGATTACACAGCATGTCAGTGGCAGAACTAGCAATTGAATCATATAGTCCCAACTCCTAGTCCCCTGCTCTAGCAGCTAGTGCATGATCTCAAAGGTATGTTTACACAGCAATTAAACACCCATGTCTGGCCTGGGTCAGCTGACTCAGGCATGTGGGGCTCAGGCTGCTGGGCTGTAAAATTGCAGTGTAGATGTTTAGGCTCAGGCTAGAGCCAGAGCTCTGGGACCCCCAGAGGGGAAGGGTTCCAGAGCCTAGGCTCCAGCCTGAGCATGAATGTCCCTGAGCCTGAGTGAGCTGACCCCGGGCCAGGTGTGGCCATGCCATGGATCTTTTATTCCAGTGTAGTCATACCCTCATTTTCTTGAATCAAATAAGTGAACTGGCAGGTCAGCAGACAAGCCAGCTCTTCAGCAGGCAACTGGTCAGTGGGCTGGAATGAGCTAAAATAGCATTAGCACTTTAGCACAGCAGGAATAGCTTATAGTTTTCATAAAGCCTGCTGATGCCCTCATTTACAATACTGGGAGGTCGCTGCTGCAAATCCTCCCAGTTCCCTTCCCCTGGCACCTGCATCCATGATTATACTATTATGTATACACCATACCTTAAATCCCAGCAATATACTCTCCATTCAGTAGTTAAAGCGTCTATGTAGTGTACTGTAGTAAAACAAACAGCTGTACCCTACACAGAATAATTCAAACCTCAGAATGAAATACTAAAATGAATCTCTATAGTGAGTCTATCTTTATTGCATAGAGAGATGACTCCAGGAAGACTGTACACACAAAAGCATTATTTTTTGATGGAAGCATAGTACTTAGATTTCAGGAAGCAGTTGTGGTTGGTTTTCTGTGCTCTAGTTGTAGGCTACAATAATGTGTACACAGCTGTCCCTTTTACACAGCTTTATGTATCACCGTATGTATTATTTATACTTGGAAAGGAGAGAGCAGCACAAAAATCAGAACTCAGTTACATATTGTTTATGAAGTGAGTTATCAGTGCTATTGTGTCAAAAAATTTAGTTTCATTAGTAGGCTTCTCTGTAATCCAAGGATAACAAAATCAGACCTTCAATTAATAGTGTTGAGATATCTCCCTTCCCAAACATATTAGAATTTTTATTGATTTAATGGGCTGTTACTTTTAAAGTGACTGTTTTTAAAGAGTTGTACATACTTGGTTTTATTACTACAAAAGAACTGTCAAGTGTGGAAGTATGGAATTATTGTACATACATTAAAGAAAATTAAGGCAGAATGCCCATCTTTTTAACTTTATGTTCCTTTAATAGGCATTCATTCTTCATATTTTCCTTTCAAATATAAGAATGTTTGAAAGGCATAAAACAGGTTCATTTTAATAAGAGAAAATAAGAAGACTGCCATATAGAAAATGACTAAATTATGCTCAGTTTAGGGGTTTCACTTCTCTTTTTTGCCTCAGGCTTTTTGGGACATTAAGGCCATGTTATAAATCCTGGTCAGTGCTTTTTCTAAAGAGCAGAAATGAGAGTTTATTAGCATCACAGTGGTTGTCTCAATAATGACAAAACAGTTGCTCATTACTGCTCATTAGATTCATATTAGATTCATTTGCAATAGCAATACATCTTCCATTCATACTCGATTGCAAAACAAGAGATATGATATGACACCTGCTGTAGTACAGAATTCATTACAAAGTAATAATACAAATAGGAATTCAAAGGATGGACTTACACTTGCCTCTCTGATGGTTCTAAAATGTATGTCATTTAATGTAGAATTTATATAGGATAAATAAACGCAGCAGGCAATCAATTTTTTCAAGCACTGTATGTTCTCATAAAATATTACACACATATATACGTATTTGTGTATGTAGGTAAGTGTGAAAGGCATATGAATAGATGAAAATTATTATTACTACATGCAGCATATTGTGTATATGCGCGCGCACACACACAAACACACACACACTTCAGTGACTGGAATAATGTTCCAAGCTGGTAGTATATATAATATAAATATCTATTAATTTAGAGATTCACAATGAAAAACAAAAATTAAGACATGTTTTCTTTAAAATATCATGTTAAATTAACAAAGGCTAAAATTTCATCTTGTTATCTCAAGCAATGTCCCCAAGGTAGAATCTGACCCCAGGAATTTACTTAAACTGTTCTTCTTAAATGCCATTAAATCCATTTACATGAACTCTATATTGCTGCTACTGTGTTCATACTTTAATTACATCAAAACTGACTTACTGATTGTCAAGGTTCCTTCCCCACTCTGAACTCTAGGGTACAGATGTGGGGACCTGCATGAAAACCTCCTAAGCTTACTTTTACCAGCTTAGGTTAAAACTTCCCCAAGGTACAAACTATTTTACCCTTTGCCCTTGGACTTCCACTGCCACCACCAAATGTTTGACTGGGTTTACTGGGAAAACATTGTTTGGGAACATCTTTCCCCCCAAAATCCTCACCAAAACCTTGAACCCCCCTGCCTGGGGAAGGTTTGATAAAAATCCTCGCCAATTTGCACAGGTGACCACAGACCCAAACCCTTGGATCTTAAGAACAAGGAAAAAAGCATTCAATTTCTTACAAGAAGAATTTTAATATAAGAAAAGGTAAAAAGAATCACCTCTGTAAAATCAGGATGGTAAATACCTTATAGGATAATTAGATTCAAAACATAGAGAATCCCTCTAGGCAAAACCTTAAGTTATAAGAAAGACACAAAGACAAGAATATTCATTCTATTCAGCACAGTCTAATTTCTCAGCCATTTAAAGAAATCATAATCTAACGCATATCTAGCTCGATTACTTACTAAATTCTAAGACTCCATTCCTGTTCTGTCCCCAACAAAAGCATCATACAGACAGACAGACACTTTGTTTCTCCCTCCCTCCAGCTTTGAAAGTATCTTGTCTCCTCATTGGTCACTGTGGTCAGGTCCCAGCGAGGTTATCCTAGCTTCTTAACCCTTTACAGGTGAAAGGATTTTTCTTCTCGCCAGGAGGAATTTTAAAGGTGTTTACCCTTCCCTTTATATTTATGACACGCCCCCCGCAAAATCACAGCTAGGGTGAAACACTGGCTGGGATTTCTTCCTGCAGCTCTAGGAAAAAACAGACACATGCACCTCTAAATATACTACAAAGTATATAAAGACTAACAATATTTTCAACATCTCAAGGACAATTTTAACCAGTTGATTCTGGGAAACTTTCATGGGAGACTGCATCAGCCACTTTGTTAGAAGCTCCTGAGATGTGTTGGATGTTGAAATCAAAATTTTGGAGAGCTAAACTCCACCGAATAATTTTTTTTTTAATTCCCGTGGTGGTATGAAGCCACCGTAGCGCAGCATGGTCGGTTTGCAGGCGGAAACACCATCCCCAAAAATATGGGCGTAGCTTTTCCAGAGCGTAGACAATGGCATAACATTCTTTTTCACTTACTTTCCCTCTCAGACAGTTTTTTGCTGAGAAACACTACAGGGTGGAATTCTTGATCTGGTCCTTCCTGCATTAAAACTGCTCCCACACCACGCTCAGATGCATCTGTGGTTACTAGGAACGGTTTGTCAAAGTCTGGGGCCCTTAATACAGGGTCAGACATGAGTGTTGCTTTAAGTTGGTTAAAGGCCTTCTGACACTCTTCGGACCACTGAACAGCATTTGGCTGGTTTTTTTTTGGTTAGGTCTGTCAATCGGGCGGCGATTTGGCTGTATTGCAGTACAAATCATCTGTAATAACCGGCCAAGCCCAAGAAGGATTGAACCTGTTTCTTTGACTTTGGGACAGGCCACTTTTGGATAGCACCCACTTTGGCCTGTAGGGGGTTGATAGATCCTTGACCCATCTGGTGTCCAAGGTAAGTCACTCTGTTTAGGCCTATTTGACACTTCTTAGCCTTAACAGTTAGTCCTGCCTCCCTTATGCGCTCAAAGACTTTTTGTAGGTGTTCCAGGTGTTCTGCCCAGGAATCCGAAAATATGGCCACATCGTCAAGGTAGGCGACTGCATATTCTCCTAATCCCGCTAGGAGACCATCTACAAGTCTTTGGAAGGTGGTGGGTGCATTCTGCAGCCCGAAAGGGAGTACATTAAATTCATACAGCCCGGCATGTGTGGTGAAGGCTGACCTTTCTGTGGCGGATTCATCTAGCAGTACCTGCCAGCACCCCTTGGTTAAGTCCAAGGTAGAGATGAACTGGGCCCATCCCAGTTTCTCTAAGAGTTCATTTGTGCGTGGCATTGGATAGTTGTCTGGGCGAGTTACAGCATTTAGCTTATGGTAGTCCACACAAAAACGTATCTCCCCATCTGGGTTGGGGAACTAGAACCACTGGAGATGCCCATGCACTGTGGGAGGGGCGGATTACACCCATCTGTAACATATTCTGGATCTCCCGTTCTATAGCAGTTTTAGCTTCAGGAGACACCCGGTAAGGTTGGGTGAGCATTACCTGTGTCAATGCACTGGTAAGCCCATTCAGTCAGCCCTGGGGTGGCTGAGAACGTCGGCGCATAGCTAGTGCACAGCTCCTGGATCTGCTGTCGCTGCATATGCCTGAGAGTCATGGAAAGGTTCACCTCTTCCACGCCACCAGCACTCTTCCCTTCAAGTAAAAAGAAAAGGAGTACTTGTGGCACCTTAGAGACTAACAAATTTATTAGAGCATAAGCTTTCGTGAGCTACAGCTCACTTCATCGGATGCATTTGGTGGAAAAAACAGAGGAGAGATTTATATACACACACACAGAGAACATGAAACAATGGGTTTATCATACACATTGTAAGGAGAGTGATCACTTAAGATAAGCCATCACCAACAGCAGGGGGGGGAAAGGAGGAAAACCTTCCATGGTGACAAGCAGGTAGGCTAATTCCAGCAGTTAACAAGAATATCAGAGGAACAGTGGGGGGTGGGGTGGGAGGGAGAAATACCATGGGGAAATAGTTTTACTTTGTGTAATGACTCATCCATTCCCAGTCTCTATTCAAGCCTAAGTTAATTGTATCCAGTTTGCAAATTAATTCCAATTCAGCAGTCTCTCGTTGGAGTCTGTTTTTGAAGCTTTTTTGTTGAAGTATAGCCACTCTTAGGTCTGTGATCGAGTGACCAGAGAGATTGAAGTGTTCTCCAACTGGTTTTTGAATGTTATAATTCTTGACGTCTGATTTGTGTCCATTCATTCTTTTACGTAGAGACTGTCCAGTTTGGCCAATGTACATGGCAGAGGGGCATTGCTGGCACATGATGGCATATATCACATTGGTAGATGCGCAGGTGAACGAGCCTCTGATAGTGTGGCTGATGTGATTAGGCCCTATGATGGTATCCCCTGAATAGATATGTGGACAGAGTTGGCAACGGGCTTTGTTGCAAGGATAGGTTCCTGGGTTAGTGGTTCTGTTGTGTGATGTGTGGTTGCTTGTGAGTATTTGCTTCAGATTGGGGGGCTGTCTGTAAGCAAGGACTGGTCTATCTCCCAAGATCTGAGAGAGCGATGGTTCGTCCTTCAGGATAGGTTGTAGATCCTTGATGATGCGTTGGAGAGGTTTTAGTTGGGGGCTGAAGGTGATGGCTAGTGGCGTTCTGTTGTTTTCTTTGTTGGGCCTGTCCTGTAGTAGGTGACTTCTGGGTAATCTTCTGGCTCTGTCAATCTGTTTCTTCACTTCAGCAGGTGGGTATTGTAGTTGTAGGAATGCATGATAGAGATCTTGTAGGTGTTTGTCTCTGTCTGAGGGGTTGGAGCAAATGCGGTTATATCGTAGCACTTGGCTGTAGACAATGGATCGAGTGGTATGATCTGGATGAAAGCTAGAGGCATGTAGGTAGGAATAGCGGTCAGTAGGTTTCCGATATAGGGTGGTGTTTATGTGACCATCGCTTATTAGCACCGTAGTGTCCAGGAAGTGGATCTCTTGTGTGGACTGGTCCAGGCTGAGGTTGATGGTGGGATGGAAATTGTTGAAATCATGGTGGAATTCCTCAAGGGCTTCTTTTCCATGGGTCCAGATGATGAAGATGTCATCAATGTAGCGCAAGTAGAGTAGGGGCATTAGGGGACGAGAGCTGAGGAAGCGTTGTTCTAAGTCAGCCATAAAAATGTTGGCATACTGTGGGGCCATGCGGGTACCCATCGCAGTGCCGCTGATTTGAAGGTATACATTGTCACCAAATGTGAAATAGTTATGGGTCAGGACAAAGTCACAAAGTTCTGCACAATCAAAAAGGCTGACAAAGGAGGTGCTGTCGTCATCATGAATAGGTCGGAGTATGAACAAGAGGCTACTAGGCAGCTCTCCAACACCACTTTCTACAAGCCATTACCCTCTGATCCCACTGAGAGTTACCAAAAGAAACTACAGCATTTGCTCAAGAAACTCCCTGAAAAAGCACAAGAACAAATCCGCACAGACACACCCCTGGAGCCCCGACCTGGGGTATTCTATCTGCTACCCAAGATCCATAAACCTGGAAATCCTGGACGCCCCATCATCTCAGGCATTGGCACCCTGACAGCAGGATTGTCTGGCTATGTAGACTCCCTCCTCAGGCCCTTCGTTACCAGCACTCCCAGCTATCTTCGAGACACCACCGATTTCCTGAGGAAACTACAGTCCATTGGTGATCTTCCTAAAAACACCATCCTAGCCACTATGGATGTAGAAGCCCTCTACACCAACATTCCACACAAAGATGGACTACAAGCCGTCAGGAACAGTATCCCCGATACTGTCACGGCTAACCTGGTGGCAGAACTTTGTGACTTTGTCCTGACCCATAACTATTTCACATTTGGTGACAATGTATACCTTCAAATCAGCGGCATCAGGGGGGAAAGTGATCCAAAACGTCCTGAGTTCTTGCCTATTTCAACCCTCAGGGAGGAGGAGGTTTATGGCTCCAGTGAGATAGTTGGAGGCCTTGACACACTGCAGAGCCTAGGAATTCAGGAGCAGGTGGTTTCCAAGTCTCAACCTTGCATATTCTCAGACAGTGCACATGAAGTTGCCCTGGGCCCTGCTGCTACCAGCAGCATAATTTATTCAGGTGCTGTCACAAATGCACTTTTCCTCCTTGCCCCCTAGAAGCAGAAAGACAAGAGCAGCATTAATTTCCATCATTTTTTCTTACTCCATTTTTCCCTACATACAAAGGAGCAGGCCATGTAGAGCAGTTCTGTCTTCCCAGCCACCCCTCACGCACACTAAACCATAAACCCCTCAAATGTTCACTCTTCGTATGAAGGGGCTTCTATGGGTTCAAATTGTCAGGGGACACCCTACAAAATTAAAGTAGCTCCATTACTCCACCTCTAGGAAGAAGAATTCTCCTCCACATCTTCTTTTAATATCTTACATGTGTCAGTTTCCAGTTATTGATTTGTAGAAGGGCTATACAGGATACTTTTTTATGGTTGTTGGGGTAAACAGTTGTTTGGGAACCACTTTGATTTTGTCCCCTACTTTGTTCAGTTTTAGGGGCCTTTTCTATCCCTTGGTCACTGTGCAGCAGAAGGGTCCCATTATTCAGACTCATTCCATTTTGTAAGCTAACTGAGCTTGCCACAACAGAACTGGATAAAAGCATCCAACGCAACCTAAATTGTTTTAGATGTGAAATCAATTGTCAAGTCCACTTACACTATTTAGAAGACTGTATTGCTGAATGCCCATTTGGAACATTACCAAAAACATAAATTCCAGGATTCCATAATAAAGGTAGAATCTAAATAAAATAGTGACTGAGATAAAGACATAAATTGGGTCAGATTGGCAGTCTTTATAGAGTGGTCTCACAGATTCTTGTCTGTAAATTTTTACAAATGTTTTGGTTTAATTTGCATCTCTATTACTGGTCTACATAGGCAACACTTGGGGTGTGGAAATTCCTTCATTCTTAAACGCTTGGTAAGAATGGAGCAACAAGACCAATATTTTAAAATCTGGGTGCCTTGGTAAGCACCTAAAACCATGTTCAGGCACCTGTTCAAAAGTGGTCTTTTTTTCAAGAGTGGTGCTGAGCAATCACTATTATCAATGGGAGCTGACCTTACAGGGCTGCCAAGTGGCAGACATCTTGCAGCCCCGTCATGTATCCCCACAGACTGGCTTTGGGCTGCTGGAATGGCCTACAGGTGCTGCTTCCAACCACTGAGGGACACTGTTAGAGACTTCTCTACAGCCAGCCAGGCTGCCTCCTGTCTCACTGCTCCCCTACTGGATCTGAATGGGGATTCGGGGAATGAGCAGCCAGCAGTGGCAGCAGTGGTGGGGACAGAAAGCGAGGGGTGTCTGGTCCTGGCCACAGGCTCTCCCAGCCATCCTGCCCCAGCTATCCCCAAGTTCCACCCCCCCCCACCAAAGGCACCATCCAGCTTCTTCTTAAACTACCCCAAACACCTCCTAAAGAGACCATTCCATAGACCCTTACCAGCACCCACACAATCCAGTGCCCAACACCCTCCAGGACCCACTCTAGCATCAACATACACATCCCCCCTCCCCAAGCCCAGTTACAGCTATCAAGTTTTATACAGCTCCATATCCTACCTCCTCCCACTGCTGGGGTCAGGGTGTGTAGTGTATAGATATGTGCTACTTACTTGAAAAATACACAAATTAACTCATTGAATAATTTGCATGAAATATCATACATGGAGCTGCTCAAAACCTGGTGGCTATTTGGAAATTCTGCGGTAAACTCAGCTAACCCTGTGTGCTAACTTTTGCCAAATGCCACTTTTTTTTTTAACTGTTGATCATGTGTGTATTATGACAGAGACCTTTACCTGAGAAGTGGTAAGCAGATGAGGTAATTTCTTCTTCATTTAACTGAGTTTACTCCATCACTTTCTTGCTGTTTGCAGTTTTTCCTCTGTCAGTGGGAGTCCTTTTGCAGTAATAGTGCCACCTACTGAATGACTTCCAGGAGCACTCTAATTAATTGTATTCTTGGAAGGAAGGCTGCTTTCTTCTTTCTTCACTTTCACCTCCTGACATAATGCACTAACAATATAAGTAAAAAAAAAAGTGCCATATGTAAAACTACATTTCTAAAAGGCAAACATGCATTCATTCTCTTTTAAAGTGGGCATGTTATTATCTCAGGACCTTTGGTTATTGTACAGAATTATTTAAATGCTACCTCAGATTTTCAAAAAGAAAAGGAGTACTTGTGGCACCTTAGAGACTAACAAATTTATTTGAGCATAAGCTTTCGTGAGCTACAGCTCACTTCATCGGATGCATTCAGTGGAATTTTCATCCGATGACGTGAACTGTAGCTCATGAAAGCTTATGCTCAAATAAATTTGTTAGTCTCTAAGGTGCCACAAGTACTCCTTTTCTTTTTGCAAATACAGACTAACACAGCTGCTACTCTGATATCTCAGATTTGTGACTCCTGTGTCCCTGTTTGTCATAGGGACATAATATTGAGTTATTGCTGGAGCATTTAAAACAGACCGATCTTGGTGTAATCAGTCATTGGAACTTCAGCTTTAAAACTTGGTTTCCAAGATTCCCTATATTAGAAAAATCACATGATGTCCTAGCAGAGAGTGGTGTGACAGTCAACTGAATAATTTATTTTTTAAATAAATTATTAAGGATACTATCAGTAATAAATAACTAAAGAAAGCAAACTATCAGCTACTATTACCCTTACTACAACAAAACTCTTCATTATCCTTCTTTACACAACTGTGGCTTCTCTTCTGCTACTGACTCCATGTGGGTGCACTGCCCGGCACAGTCAGTTGCAGGATTGGGACCTAAATTATCAACTTGTGCACTGCATTTGTGTGCACTCTGGAAACCAGAACACCGCACGCTGGACATACTATACAGGCTATTTACCACTGTATGGCTAATTTTTAAATGTTTAGCAAAATGGAAGGGGCCTGAATTTTCATTAACATGCAGGAGTTTCCTAATTTCTCGGGGGAGAAGAGGAGATGGAGTCCACCTTCTTTCCTTCTGGATGAGATCTGAGAAATAACAATGCAAATATATTAATATTGCATGGTCAGGGCTACTTTTTATTAATATGCTATTAATATAATGACCCTTGCACTACATTTAATGATCATGAAGATCAATATTTATTCTGAGGTCGGGGAAAAAATCAATCATGCAGTAAAATGAGTCATATTTAATAGATCCCATCACAATAATTAAGTTTATGTATAAAAAGTAGCATTGATATGCGAACAATGAATGCTATGACAGATGGGTTTTGTCTCTCAAATAGATGGATAATATGGGAAATGAAAAGACCTCAGTGAGTGTACATACCTTTCTTTCTGAGCACTTTGACAAATTCTTCCTTGTGACCCTAAAACTCTTTGTTAGCAATACTACTATATAGGAAAATTGGAAGCCATTGCTTCTTGTAGACCCAGAACAGCAGTGTGCTATTACTGCTACTCTTGCTGTTCCTTCATTTCCTATCTTGGCTGCCATTTGAAATGACTGTTATGGTAGATATTGCTTGGACATCATGGAAGCTTAGCAATGTGCCTCTTGCTTTCCAGTAATTTATATTTTATTCAGTTTCACTCCTAGCTTATGAGGAACAACATACTTTTTAACTGCTTACATGGGAAACCAGTTCTAATTCATCAAACATTTCATTATAAAAGTAACAGATAATACCAGCCAATCATAGCGGTAGTAATAATCCTTACATACTACCTCTCCTTTGAGGATCTCAAAGTGCCTTAAAACAAGTCTTGTCATTCCCCATGAGATGGATAAAATGAGATAGCTAAGAAGTGACCTTTATAAGGTCACAGTTAGTCAGTAGAAGAACCAGAATTAGGACTCCCAGAATTATTCCCCCAGAGAAAGTAATTCCCAATCCCCAGCCTGTTGCTCTAACCACTAGACAACATCCCCTCCCTGCAGATGCAATAAAAGATGTCCTATCCGTTGACAACAATAGCTCTGTGTTATCATTTTGAACATTTTTGAAAGTAGATGAACGAGAAAAAAAAGGTTTTTCCTTGCCAATATGTAGTTATTAGCAGAGAGTGATGGAAAACCACATGTGCAAATACGCACAAAATAGAGTGTACACTAAGTGCCTGATTCTCCTCTGTTACAATTATGTAAATCAGGAGTCACGTAATGCAAATGAAGTTACACAGCTATTAAACTGATGTGTGGGGGGATCAGGCCTTAGATGTCTGGAGAGAGGGGAGAATCCCCATTCTTGCTCTTTCACATAGGTTCTCCAGGATAATCAAAGAATATCCATGATTCCTCCTTCTTTCTTTCAGCGTTTGTTGACAGATGCCTTGACCTCATTGTGTTAATCCCGTTTTTGCACACAGTGTCATTTCTCCTTTTTTTCTTAATTATTATTTTACACTTCATCTCTCTGGCATTGTTAGCAAACTGATGCTCTTACAGGGAAATTGGGAAGTACGCACATCTCAGAAGTTACCTTTAAAACAGTTCCATGGGTGAGCTAGCTGGGGCGCGGGGGACCACTCCACCTCGCTAGATGCTCCTTTGCTGGTCTGGCAAACGGCAGTTCAATAGTCATTCACTCATTCAGGCTGCTCAGACCTAATGAGAAGCACATATGCTGCTGTTGCCAACTCTTGCATTTTAATAGAGTTTTAAAATCAATTCATTTGCAGTTTTCGTTAGGTAGATGAAAGCCCTGAGATCCCCAATTTTTATATTTTGTTTCAAGAGAGGCCTGCTTTCTTGTCTGTCTTTTAGCAATCTCAGCTGCCTTCTTTTGCTTTATTTAACGCATAAAAGCCTTTTAATACTTTGAACTCATTGTGAGTTGCAAAATGCTAAAATTGTCTATTTGAAAAACCTTAATCAGTCAGAAAGTTGGTCAATTATACCTTCATGCCATCCATACTGAGTATCCATTACTCTTGGGCATAGCACATTAACTGACTCATTAGCTATTTCAAACCATATGGACTTGGGCTTGGGTGGGTCACTTTGATAATATCCTGAGGTGAGCTTCCTAATTATTGTAATTATGTGATCTCAATCATGGGGCCAGTCACACAGAGTAATGTTAGAGCTTTTAAAACAGGTGTCAATGCACCCAGACAATGACTGAGATGAGCAACATGCCCCCTGAACGTTGCATGTCCCTTGATACCCCAAAAAGTAATTACCTGAGAAGTTCTGAGAACCTGGCAAGTGAGCGCAGTAACAACTGAGTAAGCTCACAGCAGTGCATGAAATGCTATAGCTGTGCACGAACATGAATACATTTCTCAGCAGAAACTGAGAAATGTGATGTCTTGTTGCTGATATTCTTTACACAGAGATGTCTCTAGTGTAAATCTAGCCATGATATTTTAAGCAGGAGGAGCAGTGAGGAGAAGGGGGAGGAAGGTAGAATTAAAAGAGGAAGTGCTAAAATGTCAGTGTTAAATACCGCAAAGGTGGCACAATGCAACAGTATGAGAAGTTATAAATTGTTCACATACGGCAGTAAATTTAAGGGTCTTTGTGTATGAAACGGCAAGATTTCAAATAATTGACTGAAATATTTTATTCTCATCTTAGGTTTGAGCAAGTATCTTAAGAAAGAAAGGATTAAAATAAATGGAAAATTGATCTAAGTTGTAATGTACAGTACTTTAAAACAAAGTGAGAAACAAATATAGACGCAGGGCAGGAGTGTTACATTTATATATAGCACTTGCTCCCTGAGAATGTCAAAGCACTTTATAAATGTAACCCATGCAAACATAAATGTGGCTCTTTGTCACCTGTGAGAAGTTACACCATGAAGAGAGATTTTTGAGAATACTACTGCCTCTGAGCTAAAGGATGAGGCATAACATTTCAAAAGTTTGTAAGTGACTTATGAGCCTAAGTCCCATTTTCAAAAGTGCCTAGCCACCTAACTCCCATGGGACTTTGACTGTCAATGGGACTTAGGCTCATAAGTTACTTAGGTGACTTTCGAAAAGTTTACCCGGGTCCTTTAGTTCAACTGGTAAAGGTTCATGCCTTTAGATCCAGCAATCCAGTTCTGGGTTTTCCCTTTGCAGACAACCCAGTCAAGGGAGTTGTTACATAAACATTAATAAACATTAAGTACTGAATGTTCTGTGAGGTAGATATTAGCATTCTCGTTTTAAAGAAGGGAAATTGAGGCACAGAAAAATTAAGTGACTTGCCCAAGATCAGTCAGGAAGACTGTGACAGAATAACAAATAGAAAAAAAAAATTTTTGACTCACAGTCCTGTGCTTTGTTCAAAACCCTAGGGCTTTTCCCCCTTCCTCTGCAGCATGGGGCATGGGCTACTTGCAGGTTTAAACTAGTATAAATGGTGGATTCTCTGTAACTTGAAGTCTTTAAATCATGTTTTGAAGACTTCAGTAACACAGCCAGAGGTTATGGGACTATTTCAGGAGTGGGTGGGTGAGGTTCTGTGGCCTGCAAGGTGCAGGAAGTCAGACTAGCTTATGATGATTGTCCCATCTCTCCTCGAAGTCTGAATCTAAGACCATCATTTCCTTTCCCTGGTGATACAAAAGTGATTATCCCAGCATTGGCCCTACAGAGGAACTGGTGAGAGCCACTCACCTTTGCATCACACAGGCCTAAAGATGGCAAAGTGGGATGGGGATTGTTGAATGACACCCATATTTGGGATCTGAATATAGTAGGTTTCAGAGAAGCAGCTGTGTTAGTCTGTATCCGCAAAAAGAAAAGGAGTACTTGTGGCACCTTAGAGACTAACAAATTTATTTGAGCATAAGCTTTCATGAGCTACAGCTCACTTCATCGGATGCATTCAGTGGAAAATATAATAGGACTCCCAAAAGCAATTATCCAAACGTTGGTCTGATGGATCATCCCGTGGTGTTTAGATGTTGCTTGAAATTATTAGAATTGGGAGCACTGGCTGTTGTGAGTCTGAAAGCACAGGAAACAGGAAGGAGGGAGGAGGAGTTGAGAGGCTGGGAGAGAGCTACAGAGGGTGCAGCAGCAGTTTGGTAAAGAGGTTTCCACTTTGAAAATAGAAAAGGAGTACTTGTGGCACCTTAGAGACTAACAAATTTATTTGAGCATAAGCTTTTGTGAGCTACAACTCACTCGACTCTAAGGTGCCACAAGTACTCCTTTTCTTTTTGCGAATACCGACTAACACGGCTGCTACTCTGAAACTTTGAAAATAAAGTCCTGTTGAAGCTTGTTAGTACCTTGTCTGGTTGATGCAACATTTTGGTGACGAGGATGGGTCTTCTGCCTCTGAACCCACCTGCACCCTTTCTACAAAGCCCAGGTGAGCCTCCAATTGCTTTTAGTACCTGGATCCATAAGTTTGAGACTTACGTACTTGCAATCAGTGCTACAGAGATTTCTGAAGTAAGAAAGCATGCTCTGCTAAACCACTTCCTTGGAGCAGAAAGGCAGCATATATTTTATACTTTTCCCCTTGCAGATGATAAATATGAGACTGCACTCACTGCATTAAAGATTTTTTGTTTTGTCCAGAAGTGAATGTAGTAGCTAATCGCTACAGATTTTGCCAGCATGAACAGAAACCAGGGGAAACTATAATGCAGTATATTGCTTCCCTGAGGTGTCTGATTGTAATTTGTGACTTTGGGAATATGGCAGATAAGATGATTAGAGACCAGCTCATTGAGAAAACAACCATGCTTCATGTAAGAGAACACTTACTTCTAGAACCACAACTTACACTAGAAAAAGCAATAACCATTGCTACTCACATTGAGTCAGCTAGAGCTGAAGCCAAGATAATGAGCATGGATACAGGAGGCACAGTCCAGACTGTGACTCCTT
Organism: Dermochelys coriacea; assembly: GCF_009764565.3. Classification (NCBI taxonomy): domain Eukaryota; kingdom Metazoa; phylum Chordata; order Testudines; family Dermochelyidae; genus Dermochelys; species Dermochelys coriacea. The sequence goes on from NC_050070.1 coordinate 188,669,175, forward strand.
TGCAGAAAGTTCACTACCACTGCAGACACTCCAGTGAAGGAGTGTCCACAACTTCCCTAAGCAGTTTGTTCCATTGTCCTACTGTTTTTCATAAGAACGTTTTTTCTGAGATTTAATCTAAATCTGCTATGGTATAGTTTGAACCCATTGCCTCTTGTCCTGCCCTCCATGTCAAGACAGAATATTTTTTCTCCATCTTTTTATGGCACCCTTTAAAGTATTTGAAAATGGCTATCATATCCCCTCTTTAATCTCCTCTTTTCCAAACTAAACATACCCAGTTCTTTCAGCCTTTGCTCACATGACTTGCATTCCATCCCTTTAATCATCTTTGTCACTTGATTCTAGATCCTTTCCAGTTTCTCTACATCCTTTCTATACAGGAATGACCAAAACTGCACACAGTACTCCAGCTGGGGCCTAAGTAGAGTGGTAATATCACAAGTGACTTGCATGTTAGGCCTCTGTTAATGCATCCCAAAGCTCCATTTGGGTTGGGTTTTTTTTAACAATATTGCATTGTTGACTCATGTTGAGGTTGTGATCCACAAGATCCTTCTCAGCAGTGCTGCTACCAAACCAATTATCCCCCATTCTGTATTTGTGCATTTGGTTTTTCTTCCCTAAGTGTTGCACCTGACATTTATCTTTGTTGAATTTCATTTTGTTGTCTGGTTTCAGAGTAGCAGCCGTGTTAGTCTGTATTCGCAAAAAGAAAAGGAGTACTTGTGGCACCTTAGAGACTAACAAATTTATTAGAGCATAAGCTTTCGTGAGCTACAGCTCACTTCATCATGCATCGATGAAGTGAGCTGTAGCTCACGAAAGCTTATGCTCTAATAAATTTGTTAGTCTCTAAGGTGCCACAAGTACTCCTTTTCATTTTGTTGTCTATAGCTCAGTTCCCCAATTTATCAAGATCCCTTTGAATTTTAGCTTTATCCTCCAAAGTATTTGCAGCTACCTCTAGCTTTCTGTCATCTGCAAATTTGATCAGTATGCTCTCTAGTCCTATATCCAAGTCATTAATAAATATGTTAAATAACAATGGATCCAGAACAGATCCGAGTAGAACCCCAATTGCGACCATCTTCCAATCTGACATTCCATTAGTAATTACTCTTTGTGGTTGTTTAACCAATTATGTATCCACTTAATAGTAATTCTACCAAGCCCACATTTCTCCAGCTTATTTATGAGAATGTCACGTGGGACTGTGTCAAAAGCCTTGCTTAAGTCCATGTATATTATGTCCACCGCATTCACACTATCCACCAAACCAGTTACCTGTCAAAGAAGGAAATCAAGCTGGCTTGGGATGATTTGTTCTTAGTAAATTCTGATTATAAGAGAAAATCCAAGCAGCAAATATTTTCACTCTCTCACCTGTGCCCACGTCTTCTCCTGAAGAAACACTCATACATGGTAGCATCCCTGCCTCAGTTCTCGAGGATTAGCTTTCTCTGAAGAAACATGTCTAGGATAACATCAGACCTCCTCTTTGAACAGCTGGCCACTGTCTCTCTGGGGCAACAGTTGAGAGGAAAAGGGGTAGACACCCTTGACTTGACTGTTGGGGAATCAAGTTTCTTAGGAGACAGGATAATACCTGGGTGGGAGCTTGCGAATAGGATCATGATCCTGGCAGTCAAAGAATAACCTGTCTCCAGTCTAGTGCAGCCAGGGAAGAACTTTTTCTTTGCCTCCTCTTTCCACATAGTTGAGGAAAGAATCACTTACTGGGTGCATACCCTTACGTTAGCTTCCCATTTGAGCAGAGCTACCACTAGATAAAATCCTTCTGTTTTTATTTCTTCAGTTGTATGTTTATAAATCTACATAAGCTTATTTTTTAGTCTTTCCCCTTTTTCTATCAAGCAAACATGTTTGTGAAATCTCTCATCCTTTGAAGGAGCACCATGGAATGCACTTCTTTAAGACACCAATATTACGGTGCAATATGGCAATAGCCATTCAGTCATGGGTGAATCTGAAATTAACATAGTAATGTTAATCCCTTTGAGGAATAGGCTGGTATGTCCAGGAACTAGGGTGACCAGGTGTCTGGTTTTCAAATGGAACACCCGGTCTTAAAGGGACACTGGCGGCTCCAGTCACCACCACTGACTGGGCCTATAAAGGTCCAGTCAGTGGTGCTGAGGTGCTAAGGTGGGCTAGTCCCTACCTGTCCTGGCACTGTGCTGCGCCCTGGAAGTGGCCAGCAGGTCTGGCTCCTAGGCGGGGGGGCCATGGGGCTCCGTGCGCTGCCAAGCATCCCAAGCACCGGCTCAGCACACACATTGGCCAGCTCCCAGCCAATGGGGGCTGGAGGGGGCGGTGCTTGTGGGTGAGCAGTGTGAGGAGCCTCCTGCCCCCACCCCCTACTAGCACCAGATCTGCTGGTCACTTAGCCCCGCTGCACTGCTGACCGGGAGCTGCCTGAGGTAAGCCCGGGCCCCAAGTCCGAGCCCCAACCCCCTGCCAGAGACCTAACCCCTCCTACACCCCAACCCTCTGCCCCAGCCCTGAGCCCCCCCAAACCCAGAGCCCCCCTTGCACCCCAAACTCCTCATCCCTAGCCCCACCCCATAGCCCCCATCCCCAGCACAGAGCCCATACTCCCTCACACCCCAACCCCCGCCTCAATCCACAGCCCCCCCCACATTCTAAATCCCTCGGCCCCACCCCCCAGTGTGGATCCCCCTCCTGCATCCCAAATCCCTCATCCCCAGCCCTATCCCAGAGCCCGCATCCCCAGCCGGAGCCTCACTCCCTCCTGCACCCCAACTCCCTGTCCCAGCCCAGTGAAAGTGAGTGAGGAGGGGGGAGAGCAAGCCACCAAGGGAGGGGGAATGTAGTGAGCGGGGGGCAGGGCCTCGGGGGGGGGGCATGACTAGGGTGTTCAGTTTTACGCAATTAGAAAGTTGGTAACCCTATCAGGAATGTGACTTTTTCAATGAGACTTTGTATGTCTTAAAGTGCTATTAATGGGGGCACATGCTGTCTTTAAAAATGCCACAAATGCACATTTTAGCACAGTCAAAAAATAAACACATAAAAACTTGCTTAAAATGTGGTCCTGTTCCCTCTTTAAAATCAGTGTCAGCCATATTTCTCATTTAAAACCAAACGCAGCCCTGTTCCGTTTAAAAAGAAAAACCCATAACATTTTCCATTGGGATCTCTTCTCCGTCTTGTAAGTATATTCTATCCTTTTTTATACTTCACTGTAATCTTAAATTGTACAAGTCAAATAAATGTTTACATGATACCAAAACTGGGAGTGATTTCAAATGATCTTGGCTTTGGAAAGACTTGTATCCATAAATCTGCACTTTCTTTTAGTTATATAAGAAAATTATATAGCAAGCTTTTCATTTGAAACCAATGAAGACCCAACACCTCAGCTACATGTGCTATATGGCTAAATGAGTCTCTCAAGAGTCTATTCAGAGTAGCAGCCGTGTTAGTCTGTATTCGCAAAAAGAAAAGGAGTACTTGTGGCACCTTAGAGACTAACAAATTTATTAGAGCATAAGCTTTCGTGTTAACTGCTGGAATTAGCCTACCTTGGTTGTCACCATGAAAGGTTTTCCTCCTTTCCCCCCCTCCCCCCCGCTGCTGGTGATGGCTTATCTTAAGTGATCACTCTCCTTACAGTGTGTATGATAAACCCATTGTTTCATGTTCTCTGTGTGTGTATATAAATCTCTCCTCTGTTTTTTCCACCAAATGCATCCGATGAAGTGAGCTGTAGCTCATGAAAGCTTATGCTCTAATAAATTTGTTAGTCTCTAAGGTGCCACAAGTCCTCCTTTTCTTTTTACTCTCCTTACAGTGTGTATGATAAACCCATTGTTTCATGTTCTCTGTGTGTGTATATAAATCTCCCCTCTGTATTTTCCACCAAATGCATCCGATGAAGTGAGCGGTAGCTCACGAAAGCTTATGCTCTAATAAATTTGTTAGTCTCTAAGGTGCCACAAGTCCTCCTTTTCTTTTTTCAAGAGTCTATGCGGTCTGACTTGGATGTACAAAAATAGGTGCAGGCTGCCCATGCCAGCGTCTTCATTAGCAATGAATCAGACCCTTGCGTCTTTACTTGTAGTTTCACTTTTGCTTTCCAATGCCTCTTTTAAAGATAGCTCTTCTTTCGCAGAGCTGTGTGAACCTTTTTTCGTTTTATGACCTCATCCTTGTGCACGATGAGTCAAAAGCTCAAGAGAGTTTACAGCTATTTTTGGAGTTCAGAGTTTTACATTAACTTTCCACTAATTCCCTGATTTCACAGCACTCGTAACATGGCCATTATTTCCAAGGAACTGAAAGAAAATCACCGGCTCAGTTCTCAGTTTCCCCGTCAGAGGGGAAGGAAAAAAAAAAAAAAAATCAGCCGCTCAACCACACGTTTTGTTTCTGGGGAAAACGTACCAGTCCTCTGTATTCAGATTTAACCAGATGTTTTTCCATGTCGTTTCGGCTAATTTGGTTTCTATAAGGATCCTTCTCTTGCTCCCTTCAAAAAATCCGTGTAGTATGTGCCACACCTTACACCCCCCCCCCCCAGCTAGGCGCCACTCAAGTAAGAATTCTTCACAGCGGACTTGAATAGAGTCACATTTAGCGGCTACGACACTTCCAGACAGCGTGGGGGGCGTTTATGACAGACGCGCCCCTCAGAGCTTCTTCCTCTCACGCTGGCTTCCGTGCCTTCCCAGGGTTTGCATGGGCAGGGAACATGGGGCCCCAAAGCAGCCAGGCACCTTATTTCGTTCTTTAATGGGGGTTTACTATTTAGGATACTTCATGCTGAAGCCGGGCCTGTTCGGAGCGCGCCCGTCCAACGTGAGGCCGGACTCCCAGGCGTTCGACAACCAAGGCCCCTGTCGGAGCAGCGGGCCCATCGGGCGCACCTGGCGTCCTTGCCCGCCGAACCGCGGCGGCGGCTCTTTCACACGCGCTTGCCCCGCCATCGCCGGGCCCTGCGGCTAGCCCAGCGGCAGCCGCGCCCGCTCTCCGCGAGCCGCACCCGGCGCGGCTCTTCACGCGCCGCCCGCTGTCATTCATCCTCCACGTGACCGCCGGAGTTCTTGGGCGCGCCGGCCGCTGCTCCTGCGCTCCCAGGCCGGCCCGGCCCGGCTCCACGAGGAAGGCGAGGGGCGCCGGGGCCGGTTAGTGTCTCGGGGAGCTGGTGGGGCTGCGCGGATCCGACCGGCCTGGGAAGAGTCTGTGGCTGCTGCGGCGCCCTGGAGAAGGAGCCCGCGAGGGATTGGCGGGGGGGGGGGGGTCGGAGAGCAGGAGCCACCCTCTGAAACGAGTTGGGTGAGCCAGGCGCGTCGGAGGGAGCCTGGGGCGGCCTGAGCAAGGCTGCAGGTGGGTGGGAAGCTGGGGGCGTTGTTGGGAAATCGCCTGGAGCAGAGCGGGCAGCAGGAGCACCCGGGGAGCCTTCCCCCGTCGGCTGCCATCTCCTTTAGCCGGTCTGTTCTGCCTCGGCAGCTGTTAGTCTCCCCGGCTGCCCTCGCCATCGCGTGCAGCTGTGGGGGTGGGCTAAGCGAACCGCTCGGGCCAAAGTCAGCCCCGGAAACAGGTGCAAGAGACCCGTGCTGGGCAGATGGCACTAGCCACCTGTGTAAAGTGCTTTGAGAGTCTGAAAAATCCCACTTACAGCAAGAACTCAGGGCTTGTGTGAAAGGATAAAGGGCTCCCTCTCAGTCAGGCCTGCCCACCTTCGAGCACATGGTTCCACCTCCCACTGTATTTTCCACCAAATGCATCCGATGAAGTGAGCTGTAGCTCACGAAAGCTTATGCTCAGATCAATTGGTGAGTCTCTAAGGTGCCACAAGTCCTCCTTTTCTTTTTGGTTCCAGAGTGGGGTCTTGGTATTTCAAACCAGATGTTTAGACCCCCAAAGCCACCCCTGATGATGCATCTCAACTCCCTGAGCTTGATAAAGAACAGAGGGCAGACTCGGGTGGTTGTTCTGTAGTCCACTGATTATTTTTATAATGGTGCATATTCCTAAACTATCGACTCATAGTTTAGAGGCTGTACTGTGGACTCATGCCAGGTTGCATGTTTGTAGATTCTTTCAGTGCAACTTTCCTTCCATCCCTCTGTCTCAGCCACTCACCTAGTAATAATGTGGTTGCTTGAATGGGATTGCCCCCCTCATTGAGGCCTTGCCTCCCTGTAGTCATTTACCTTCACTTTGAACTGGAATAAAACACTACCATTCTCATTTGGTAGCATTTTAAACCCTCTTTGCATAGGAATAAGTTATTACTCAGGTGCAAGGCTGTGGAAGACTTAGCTATGATTTTCGTTTTGGAACAAGGGAATTGGAAGGTTTCGTTTTCTTTCATAATGGTTTCATTTTCTTTTCTTTCAAGGTGTGATGCCACCTAAAGGGTGTGGAAAAAGCAAGCTCCCTGTCCCCCTTCCCAAAGGAATGATAATGAAAGACACTGAAGGAAAAGAGTGGAGGTTGGGCAATATAATTGGCCAGGGAGGATTTGGATTGATCTATTTAGGTAAAGCATGAGTGTTAATTACAAGAGTATTTCTGTGAGTGTCTGTACTACTTTATTCTTTAAAACAAAATGGTTTTAAAAAAAAAAAGTTGTTGCTAATCCACTAAAGAAACAACAAGAGGTGCCAGAATGTGTTTCACTATCTTAAACATGCATCCGATGAAGTGAGCTGTAGCTCACGAAAGCTTATGCTCAGATAAATTTGTTAGTCTCTAAGGTGCCACAAGTACTCCTTTTCTTTTTGTGAATACAGACTAACACGGCTGCTACTCTGAAAACTATCTTAAACAGCACTCAGCTGAATGCTCAAGTTATTGAGAAGTTTTCCTGAAGGAACTGCATGATTCTTTCCTGGATTGTTCAGAGTACTGTTTGTATAGCCTGCAGAGTGAAGCATATACCTTGGGCACATATGGGCAATGCTTGAGTAGAAGATTGCCAGAGAGTACCAATAGTAAGTGCTGTAGGATATGGTGATTCAATATGTGGCAGTAACTCTCTCGAGTCAGTACTGATCCAGTGCTCCAAAGTGCTGTTGGGGGGATTGGCTGTTGAAGGTGCCATCTTTCAGCTGAGACATAAAATCAAGATACAGAGCTTTTGGTCATTAAAGAACTAATTACACGTTTTATAGCAATAGTAGTATTAACTTTGGTGCTATGCATGAATTAAAGCCACACTTTTTCCAGCAGTTTTAGCTGAAAATGGTACTCTTCACTTGTCCAGAATTGCATAGTATAGCTGCATGCTCTTCAACAGATGCTATATTTCTATTCAACGGTAACTGCTTTTCAGTGGTGAAAAAATGATAAATAGTTTGTAAAATACTTCGGGATCATTTATATCAACATGTAAATTACTACTGTTGGTCTCTATAAAAGAGAAAAATCTGTTTACAAAGCAGCATGATGGACTTTTCCTGTACCACACACATGCAGGATAAATATGGGAACTAGTCTATAATGAAAATCTGTCAGGAACTACATTTGAGCTTATACTGAGAGCAGTGAAGAATTAGTCCTGAATAGCAACATCAGTACAACCCATCATCCCTAAAGGCAAACGTGCTCTTCTTAAGTTAGATAGCTGTATGTTAACTAGTGTTCCCAGACCTGGGGTATTATTATTCAAAACCTGCTGATCAAGCCACTTCAATACATGGATTGAATGTGCATTGCACATACAAAAATCTGTTGTACCTTTTTAAGTTTTCTCCATTTATTTTGTCATGGAAAGTGTAATTGCATTTTTTTGGCATCCATTCTTTTTGCCACTTCTTTATTTTCTATTTTCCACTCTTTCTGTTTATGTGCTATGACATTTAGCTCATACAAATAGCTTTGTTAGAAGATTATATGCTAATACATTTGGAGACAGCAGAAGCTTTCCTTGTTGCATGGTTTCTAGACCCCTGGAACAAGTCAATTTTTCATTAGAACATGCACCATATACCAAGTGATTTATTTCTCAGTTCTTTTGTCTTTTTAACTGCAACTTCTTCTACACGAGTGGATCCTCTTTGCCCACGCAGAGCTACACTGGAAGCAGAAGCACAGGAGTTTGCCCACATGGAGAAAATGACTGGAGCCTTGGTGAATGTGGAACAAGTTTTTACTTTCTGTAGCAGGACTTATGGGTGGTCATTACATCCTGTTCAGCCATAAATATAGGCATTTGTATGTGCAACTGTTTTCTTGATGATAGATGCAGTAGTGTCTTGTATTTTTTCTGTTCCATCTGTCACGCAATGATGTCCTTGTTCCAGATATTTGCTTTGCTGCTCAGGAACAGCTTGGACTGAGCTGAATTCCTCCATATGTTTTCCTTTTGTTTGGTGTGGCAAAGCACAGAGCTGGATAGTGACTGTGCACAGTTGTGAAAACCCACATTTTACTTCTTAGAGACTGGTTCTACCTGAGGACTGGTATGTTAGTGCTCTAAATAAAATGGATGCCTTACAACTGTACCGTCAGCAATGGTGGTTGTACATTATAGCAAAAATCATCAATCTTATCTGCACACTCTGGCATCTACCATTTCAGTCACAAGAAACTGAGAAGAAAAACTGTGAACAAGGCTGCCATTAACCAAGATGTCCTGCTTTCTAGAATGGAAAAGAGGATGGCATCCATTCCACTGTATGACTGCATAGAGGAGAGAAAGATGATTTCATTAGCAACCTAAATACCACTGCTTCTGATTTTCTTCATACATTCAGTCCTGTACCACTTGCCAATCATTTAATCATACAGAGACAAACTAATATGTGCTTGACACTTCTCCAAAAGATGTCCAGTTTAAGCCACATTAAGACATATTTCACTCTAGTCCTTTGCTTCCCCATATGTTCCATTAGTAAAAGAAGAAGCAGGCAAACTCTGCTTTAATCCACCAGTGTCCAATAATATTCTGTCTTAATATTAATCTTTCTTAATATACTCTTTTGGGAGGTGCTTGATCAGCATCTGTTGCTCAAGGCCAAGAAAAGGAAAAAAAAAAAAAATCCTAGTTGTTTTATCTCTGTCTCATTCCATTCTATAGAATTCTATTTATAGCTTTCCCGGGCAGGGGTGAAAGTAAGGGGGTATGGGCCGGTATGGCATACTGGTAAAAGGTAGCCACCAGTATCGGCCCGTACAACTGACTTTAAAGCGCTGCTTTAACGTCACTGCCCCTTTTGCGCAGCGATGACCCGGCAGGGCAGCCAATGGGGGGCGCAAAAAGGGCAGCGCTGCTGACGGGGGGTGGGGGCAAAAGAAGTAGCTGCCCCGGGCCCTCTAAATTGCTGCTGGAGCCCTGGGCGGCTTGGGCCAGGGAGCGCAGATGGATGGGCCGGGGGATGCTGACCCCCAGCCCCGCCCCTTACGCCCGAGCCATGCCCCTTCTGTGGCGGGGCCAGAGCAGCCCTGTACTGGTAAAAGCTGCATTTTACTTTCACCCCTGTTCACAGGGTGAGATCAGTAACCAAAGCTCCTCAGAAATGTGCAGTCACAGAAGAGGTGAGGGACAGAGCTGTTCTGATATTTACATTTTTCTTTTGATGTACGTGATTTCTTTTATGACCTTCTCTTAAACATCAGTCGGTTGCCTTGGAGAGATCCTATGTCTAGAGCATATATAGGAAGCATTACCATAAGAAAATATACCCCAGCATGAGCAATGGAATGAAGTCAAGGTGCCTCCTGAAATTGCTAGTCAAGGATTATTTGTTCGGAGGGAGAAAAAGAAAGTAATGAAAGGTTGGGGAATGGAAACTTACAAAGGTTCCCACAGAGAAGTGAGAAAGATTCATGGGACTCTGATGTAGTGATGAGGGGAAACTGAATTGAGAATGTGGTTTTGTTTGTTATAACAACACTTTTCGCTGGTGGAACCCAGATTATTCTCATAGGGTACATGTTTAGAACATCTGGTGCAACAGTGAACGAGGAATAATTCAGTGTAAGTAATTCTCAATCTAAAGCAAAAAAAAAAACAAAACATTAATTGTGTACCAAATCTACTAGGGCATTTCCTATTACAGGAAAACCATAGAAGACCTTGTAAATGGTATATTGCATTTAGATTGGTACATGTTTCATGCAGATTTTACTGGTTTTCTTTCTGACCACACAGACCACAGATGACTTCAACTATTGTGGTGTATTGCTCTTTGAATCCCACCATGCTGAGGCAGAGAGCAGCCAGAGGAGTAGTGTAGAATGATATTGCAATCTAGGGTCCTTGTATATTTTGGTTTTGTGTTCTTAATGAGTATAGCAGGAATAGCCGGAAAAAATATAGCTGTTTGGTAGAATCTTTGCAAAAGTCATTGTTGTTTCCCTTCTGAGAGAAAGTAGAAGTAGACCCAGTACTGGATATGGCACTAAAATGGAGGCTTAGTTCCAACTGTAACACAGAAATTAGAAAGAGGAACATAGCAGATTGACTCAGCAGTGGATAACTCAGCTGAAATAAGAAATGGATCAGACTTATCAGCAAAGATTGACTCTGTGCTGTAAAGAAAGGTCCAAAACAAGGAAGCTTATTTCTCATATTCATTATGACTAGGCCCCTATCAAATTCTCGGCAATGAAAAATGCATCACGGACTGTGAAATCTGGTCTTTTGTGTGCTTTTACACTATACTATACAGATTTCACGGGGGAGACCAGCGTTACTCAAATTGGGGGTCCTGACCCAAAAGGGAGTTGCAGGGGGGGGGTCACAAAATTATTTTAGGGGTCTTGTAATATTGCCATCCTTACTTATGCACTGCCTTCCGAGCTAGGCAGTTGGAGAGTGGCGGCTGTTGACTGTGTGACCAGCTCTGGAGGCAGCGCCTCACCAGCAGCAGTGCAGAAGTAGGGATGGTAATACTATACTATTCCACCCTTACTTCGGTGTTGCTGCCTTCAGAGCTGGGCAGCCAGAGAGTGGCAGCTGCTGACTGAGGGCCCAGCTATGCAGGGAGCAGCGCAGAAGTAAGGGTGGCAATACCATATCATGCCATCCTTACTTCTGTGCTACTGCCGGTGGTGTTGCCTCTGCCTTCAGAGCTGGGCTCACAGCCAGCAGCCGCTGCTCTCCGGCTGCCTGGCTCTGAACACAGCACCACCACCACCAACAGCACAGAAGTAAGGGTATCAGTACTGCAACCCCCCTTACAATAATCTTGCAGGGTTGCCCCCTGCAACTCCTTTTTGTATCAGGACCCCTACAATTACAACACCGTGAAATTCGAATTTAAATAGTTGAAATAATAAAATTTATGATTTTTAAAATCTTATGACTGAAATTGACCAAAATGGACTGTGAATTTGGTAGGGTCCTAATTATGACAGCCATTCTGGCTGAAATAACACCAGCCAGCAGCTCAGTTTGGGCCTGATTCTGCAGATTTGAGCACTCTCTAATCCCATTGTCTTTAGTGGTGTTCAAGAGTTCTCACTTCACATGGTCAGTTCCTTAGAAAGACATATTAATGAATAAGAACTAAGTCTCGTTTAGGTAGACCTGTGGCTGAGATATGTCTTTTTCACCTCCTTGAGAGGAGTAGAGTTCTGTTCATATATATATTGCTCTATGTTGCGGAGTAATTACTAAACTTGAAATGAGGAGCTAATCCAGAGGAAATTCTAGAGAACTGAACAAAATGGGCCACACAGTGTGATATGCTAGGTTTGAATGTCTGCAAAATGTGAACACAGCTATTTTATAAAAATGAAGGTTAACTTTGCTGGCTGTATCTTTTAATAGGTAGTTTTACAGCAGTAGTATAAAGTTTTTGATGTGCATTGTTACAGCTTAATTCCCCATTAAGTGTATGCCATACTCCATTAATCTTTAACAATGTACTTGAAAAATTTTATACTACTTATGCAACATATATTTACCACAGATGCATTTCCTGGAGGGCTTTGTTCACTAAATCAAAGCTGTGGAAAGTTATTAACTGACCCTGAGCTCTTGGATTCAATGGCGCACTTGGATTCAGCTATTTCAGGAATATGGCGCCTAAACTTTTCTACCTAGAAAAGTGCTTGTGTTTGCCCCTAATGCTCTCTCTCTCAAATATTTCTGCCTTCTCTTTCAAGTGTCCTCTTTGCTCTGCACCTTCTTTTCCTTCGTTGTCTCGCTTCTTCCTCTTAATTTTCACGTCTCTCTAGAGTCCCTCTAACAGCAGAAGGCTTACCAGCAATGTGATTCCTCCCTACTCTCCTGAAGAGCAGAGTTTCCCTCCATTGCTGGAAGCAATTTGAAACCGTCTAGAAGCGCTCTTCTGAATCAGTTTCAAGCTACTGCTTATGCCGAGGAAGAGTACTATGGTTGACAAGCCTGTCCTACCTAGGCTGATCCGTATTAGAGTTTCCCTTCTGTTACCTACACTCTACCAGTGGCTTACCATGATAGAGCTCAGACAGAATCTTCCTATTCATTTGACAGGAGAGAGAAAAGCAAAGCAAGCAGGGAATAATATAGCATTTCCATGATATGATGCCCAATTTAAAGTCCTTTATGGAATAGTGGCAGTACGTGGGAGAATTAAAGAAGAGTTTAGAAGGGTGCAAGTGAGAGAGAATACCAGACACTCATTTGTCTTCCTTATCACAGCTAGTGATAGATACTGGTCTTTACATAAATCATTCTCTATTTCCCACAGCAATGACTCCTTTAATACACAGTTAGGGCTGAAAATTTAAATACAAAAACATCACACAATACTCAGTTAAGGTTCTAACATCATTGTTAAGTCTGCTTTGCATTTCAATATGCATGTACAAGCTAGAAATTTCCTTCCTCACCACTGCCAGTGCTTGTACTTCCTTTGCACATATTCTTTAGATGGTTACATCATAACATAAGTCTTCACTCCCAAGATGAAAGGTGAAGGCATAGAGATTTCTGGTCTATTTCTAGATGGTAGTTAAGAGTAGGGAGGTCGGATGTTACTGTAGGTATAACTTTTTTTGTATGTGTTAAGATATGGGTAGAAAAGAGATCCAGCTATAGCTTACTTCCGATGTGATTTCCTACAGGTATAATACTCTGTACTATGGAGATTGCCCGGGATATGTTGAGTTTGTAGCAAATCATGAGAAAGATATATACAAAGTAAGGAGATGGAGGGAGAAGGAGGAGAATCAGAAGAAATGAATTCTTTGATGGCCATGAGCATCTACAGATGCAATGTGATATCATGTAATGAAGCATGTGTCCCTAAATTGGCATTGTATGATAAGAGGAGGTACTTCTGCCCTAAGATATGGCATTTGCTGCAATATGTAGGTTGCCCCTCTAAATCCATTTTTTATCGGCAGTTATGCCATATTGAAACTGGCATAGTACCTTCTGAGCAGTCACAGTATCAGCCTTGCAGATGAGCAGGAGTGCAGTCATTCCAGAAACCAGTGCATGCATCAAGTTTAAGAGTTAAAGGCCTGGACTCCCATTCAAGAATGCTGAAATGGCATTTGTTCCTGAGGTTAAAGGATATGTCGTATCTACTCCAGCTCAGCTAGATTAACTTTGAAAGTTAGACAGTGTCTGATTTAGCTCTGGAAGGCTAAATTTTGGCTCTGGTGAATTAGGATTAAAGTTTCATTAAAAGATGACAGAAATTATAATACATTTTTTACCAGAACTGTGTTGTACTGGAAGCATTTATAGATGCCCCACAAAATAGGTTTGCCATGGAGCTCAGTTTTCTGCTGAATATCTTAGCCAGGTGCTATGGAAGCCAAATCCACAAGATTCTACTTTAAAGGCCTGTGTATATAATGTCTGCTTAATAGAACCCCAAATTCACAAAGGAATACAAGAGAGAGACCATTTCTAAAGACTTCTCAGAAATTAATTTAGCCAGGAAATGGTAGAGCATGGGATAAAATCATGATCATCGAACAGAGAAGTCCTTTCTCAGGAAACTTAGAGTGTAAGGACTTGAAATTATCAATTCCATGAGATACTGAAAGAAAACAAAAGGGGAAAAATACAAAGGGCTCTATTAAAACTAGGTGTTGTTTCTGCATGGCATTCTGATAGGTAATACTGTTATACCAATAAAATAAAAACCATCAGGATCTTATAAAAGGGGAAAAGGCAAAATGCCACATTTATTGTGAATACAGAAAGAATCATAGTAAGCAGTTAGTTATAGCTATAACATTCCATTCAATTTCATATTTATTCACACATTCATTCATACACACACACACACACACGCCGGTTCTGCAAGGTTGTTATCATAGTTACCAGCCTTAGGGTTGCTCATGCCAAGCCACTGGCCAGGTGGCCTGGACATGAGGAGGGAGCATGGCCTTATCAGATGCTCATCTGACGTTCCTGGAAGTTGGTTTGCAGAATCAGACCCCAAAGTTCTCACTTTCTAGAGTCCATTTTTATAGGAATTTCTTCCTATGCCAGTCTATGGGAATTGCTTCATCATGCTGTTGCTGAATCAATCAGCAGATGGCACATTCCTGACGGTTCCGTGCTTCCAGATGTTATCTTGTTCTTTGGTTCTCCTGTTCTTGAGGCTATTGGGTGGATTCCAGTCTGATCTCCGGGGATCCTCTGGTTATTTCCACTTGATGCCTTCTTCAGCCGATGGACGCTGGATTCTTAGGCTGGCACCTCCCTGATCATTCAGTTACTATCCACACCAAGCATCCATCCACATACATCCTCTATCTCTATTTTAATCACAATTGTTAACAAAGCAAGATGAATACAACAAAAGAGCAGGGAGTCTCTGGGTGCTGTTTCTGTTGTTACAGAGTATTGCTTTGAGTCTCTCTGTGAGTAGTTGTTGTTACAAAGAATTGCTTTGAGAACAGACTCTGTCTTAGAATGTACTAACACAATTAGCAGCTTGCAAGTTTCACGCATAGAGGGAGAGAAACAGTACCAAAAACCAAGAGACCTCTTAATTAGTAATACCCTGGAATTTAAACTATGGGGAATCAAACTCATTTGTGATTTTAATACAGAACTTCTTTAATATGATCCAGCAATACCACAATAATTTAACAACTGTAGATGGTAAATATTTAGTCTTTTTAATTATTGCCATTGCTGATTGTTTTTATTTATGATCAAGCCAGTGTTCTGAAAATGATTCTTTAGGATGTTTACATAAAGCAAAACTTTCTTTACATTAAACATAGTGGGTGAAATCCTGGCCCTGTTGACCTAAATGGCTAAACTCTCATTTACTTCAGAGGGGCCAGGATTTCACTAGTCTTTTCATTACTTTTATATAAACTAATTTGCAGTTCTTAGCCCTAGCTTTTGAGTACTGTGTTAATTTTTGAATCATGGGTTTTGTTTTATTCCTGTGTAAACAGAGCTGAGAGGACAATATCACTACACATTTTCATATCCTCTGGAAAACATGGCAAAAGATAATAAAAAGGCTTCTTGAGCTTATTCATGCTTCCAAAATGAGCTTTTATCTCCCAAATAGCCAGCAGCAGCGTTGAGACCAGCTGTGGACAGGAACAGGGATATTTTTTCTAACTGCCAAATACACTGCTTTGCTTTTCCACTGTGTAAACTTTGTCTACAAACTGATTTTTATGAGAACCATTGTGAATACTTCACAATATTCCAAACATGACTGCCACAGATTAAACTGCTAAAGCTAAAGCTGGCACATTTGAACTGGCAAATAAAACTGGCATGTTTCTTTGTCTCACTGAATGCAGTTGTGCTATGCAGTCCTAGGGAATCTCAATTCATCCAGAAATTTTCTGTGTTTAAATATGACAAGTTAACAGTAGAGAGACTGATTAATTAAGATTGTGGTGCAAGCCAACAAACTCCATGCATTCATGGTTAAGGCTGATGATGAGATCTTAGCCCAGCTTGCTGTCACTGGGCAAAGCTAGGAAATGAGTTAATTTGATATATTTTCTGCATTGCCTAGACCCAGTAATTGGAAATTGTGGTGAAGAATGTAGATCTTATTTCAGCTTCTATTTTTAATGTCATCCTTCAGTTACTTTTCTCTGGTGCAGTAGTTGTAACTTACGACAATATTTCCACTGATGCTGAAAGCAAAAGTTCTAGAGATTCAAGATACATTTCAAAAATAATTCTTGAACTACAGCGCTAGTGTGGGTAAAATGTGTATGCCATAGCCAGAATCTGGAGAATTACACAATTGCCATATTATTTTGGAGAACCTTTGCTAACGTAGTCCAACCATATAGTGTGCCTGGTACTTGGTATGTACTTGTATGCCATCAGAGTGCTCCTGCATTCATTCCAGCGCTGCTCTCTGACAGGGTGTCTGCTTATTAGCCCATAGTCTAGCACTTAACTGAGTGTAGTATTATGTATAGCCATGTGCTACCACATAGAATGAGCCTAGCACATAGCTAATTACATGTCTTTTATAGAGTAATTAACTATGGGCTAAACTCGCAGAAGAGTATGTGGTGCTGGTCTGTGAGGTATAATCAGACTGTTAAAGCTTCGGAGCCTTTCCAGTCAAGTAACTCTGCATGATAGTCCATTTAAAAAAATGTGTTATGTATATTATAGACAAAAATAGTTGTCCTCACTTGTGAACCATAGTGGATAAATATAGTATCCAGCTGCCTCCCAACAAAGAGAAAAGGTGGGTGAGGTAGTATTTTTTATTGGATCAACTTCTATTGGTGAGAGAGAGACAAGCTTTTGAGCTTACACACAAGCCCTGAAGAAGAGCTCTCTGTAAGCTCGAAAGCTTGTCTCTCTCACCAACAGAAGTTGGTCCAATAAAAGATATTCCTTCACCCATCTTGTCTCCCTAATATCTTGGGATCAACATGGCTACAACATTGCATATTCAATATATGAATGGGTAATAAAAAGCAATACAGTGATATGTCAGTCACAATGCTAACAACATGAGCAACTTTGGGTATATCAGTATTTACAAATAGTTGCTTTAAACATTCCTCCTGTTATTGTCTGTATAGGATATTGCACTGGACATTGTAATACTTTGCCATGTATAATATATATATTTTTAAATTTACCTTCTCTTTCCCTCATAGAATTTAAGGCCAGAAGGGATCATCACGAGCATCTATTCTGACCACCTGCACATTGCAGGCCACAGAACCTCACCCACTTCCACTCCTGTAATATGCCCATAAACTTTGGCTGAGTTACTGAAGTCCTCAAACCTTGATTTAAAGACTTCAAGTTACAGAGAATCAACTATTTACCCTAGTTCAAACCAGCAAGTGACTTGTGCACCATGCTGCAGAGGAAAGTGAAAAAAGTACTAGGATCTCTGCCAATCTGACGTGGAGGAAAATTCATTCCTGACCCCAGGTTTAGTGATTAGTTAGATCCTGAGCATAAGAAAAAAAGAATAGCCATCCTGGGTCAGACCAAAGATCCACCTAGCCCAGTATCCTATCTTCTGATGGAGGGAGTGAAGATAAGAGGGCACTTTATTGAGTGATCCATCCCCTGTCATCCAGTCCCAGCATCTAGCAGTCAGATGTTTAGGGACACCCAGAGCATGGGATTGCATCCCTGACCATCTTGGCTAATAGCAGTTGATGGAACGATGTGTCAGTGTGGATAAGTCTTGCATGTGGTAAGATCCATCCTGGACACCTGGGAAAGAATTCTCTTCAGTAACTCAAGAGTCCTCCCCCTTTGGTTTACCATCTCTTGCCATTGGAGATATCTGCTAATAGCAGTTCCGGATAGGCCATATGCCGTTTTAGGCAATCTCAACATACTGTCCCGTCCATAAATTTATTAAGATCAATCTTGAAACAAAGTAGGTTTTTGACGCTCTCTTCCTGATGTGGCCCCATATGCTTCAGTGACATCCAAGGGAACAGAGTTCTCTCGGGGTCAGAAAAAAATAGACTCCTATTGTACAAAGGGATTCTGTTTTGTAGCCTGTAATTGTCAAATATGTTCAGTTAGTGTTTTGAATTTTTTTTGCACTAAGAGGCACAATCACTGGTCTCCTCTTTGGATGGGTTGTATCTGCACTCTCCACAACTCGGATCAGTGACTGAACAAATAATTCCAGGGTAGCAATCAAGGCTCAAGGGCCAGATTAAATTGAAATAAGGAAAGCAGACAGCCCCATCTGGCAGCATGACATAGGGCATAATTCTAGTAGAGTCTCTTTATCATGACAGCAGATTGACTGGAAGCATACATAGAGACCCAGCTGACTGAATGGTTTAGGAAATAGAAAACAGATTAGTCTATTTTAATATAACATAGTTTCACAAAAGTTTGGTGTGACTGTGTAGTAGAGGTGCTCTAGTGGCTCTGTAGTTAAGATTGGGTTGACACATTCCACTGAAGGTACAGTAGAACCTCAGAGTTGCAAACACTTCAGGAATGGAGGTTGTTCGTCACTCTGAAATGTTTGTAACTCTGAACAAAACTTTATGGTTGTTCTTTCAAAAGTATACAACTGAACATTCACTTAATACAGCTTTGAACCTTTACTATGCCGAAGAAAAAAGCTGCTTTTAACCATCTTAATTTAAATGAAATAAGCACAGAAACAGGTTTCTTGTCAAATCTTTTTTTTAAACATTTCCTTTCTTTTAGTAGTGTACCTTGAACACAGTACTATACTAAATTTGCTCTTTTTTTGTCTCTACTGCTGCCTGATTGCATACTTCTCATTCCAAATGAGGTGTGTAGTTGACCCGTCAGTTCGTAACTCTGGTGATCGTAACTCTGGGTTTCTACTGTAGGATTAATACATACAAGTATTATCAAAATAGGTTGAAATTTTTTTAATTTTGAAATTTGGACAAAATTTCAAAAGGAAAGCATTTCTAACAGTTTTGAGAAATGTCTCCTTCCCCTCCCTGCCGCCCCCTTTTTTTTTGTTTTGACCAAAACTACATGTTTTCCTCTTTAGTTGCAATTATGTTGACTGTTGGGGAAGTTTCATCACCATCTCTCTGATTTTACAGCTTCCTCTTGTGTTCATATTCCTGTAGAAGATGATGCTGTGCATGTAATTAAAGTGGTAATGTTCATATCTCACTTCTAAATTATTTAAAGTACTAGCATTTTTTCATGTATTTTCTATTTATTCTTATTTTGAGCATTGAGTTGCATTGCATGTTTTTTGTGTGTGCCATTCTTCCATCACAGCATAATTTGTCTGCTGGAGGAATGTTTTGTGATTCCTTAATGCTTGCTGTTTCTTTTGTTTCCATTACTAACCATGGACATTACAATGGGGGGGGGGGGAATCAGACTGCATATTTAAGAATATACAGTGACTGAAGTTAAAATGTATTAATTTAATTTCCTAAATAGTATTTGTGTTAGACTGTATTACATGTTTTCCTTTGAGCATTTGCAGTGAACATCTTGTTTTGCCAACAGAAGTTATTGGTTTTTAAAACAATATACTGGCTATATTTTATGTAAAATAACTTTTGTCAAATGTCATAGTGTATCTTTTTTTAAAAAAGTGGATTTTAACCCACTTGGAACAATTATTATTAGGAGGAAAAAAGAGAGTTCCTAACTCACTTTATCACATCAAATTTATTTGTTCCTCTATAGGAATATCTTGAAAATGGGCCTTTGTTTTCTGAATTGAAGTTTTACCAGAGAGCTGCAAAACAAGAGCACAGTAAGTAATATCAGCAAAACAAAATAAAATTAAAACGTATATTTATCCAATTAGAACAATTGATATCTTGAAGCTTTTATATCAAGCATACTTCAACACTGGAACTGATTCTGGTCTGGTTTACACTAGTTTTATTCTCACTGGTGTAAGTGAAAATAGAATCAGGACTACTAGGGTGACAAATCTGAGGGAAAACTAGCCTCTCTCCGTAGTCCATATTTTAGGCTATGGACAATGGTGTTGCAAGGACTACTTAGTAAGGCTAGTACTGCCTATAACCGTTCCAGGAATGAAGTTACTCACATGCTTAAGTGTTTGCAAGATTTAGTAGTAATTTAGGCACTGAACCTGCAAGCTCTTTACTCATAGTAGCAGTCCCAATGACTTCAGATGAGCAAAAATTGCACATGTACTTAAGTATTCTGCTCGATTGAGACCTAATTGCATATACTGTTGATCCACTGTTTATTCAAGAAGGTAAATTCAAAAAGTAAAGTCTGTAAAGAAATTAGTTTTTCTCAGCTACTGATTGGATTCCTGTTATGTTGTTATGACTCAGAGAAGCATATATCAAAGGAACACGGAGCTTTACTTTTGCAGAAAGTTACTTGCTGAACTTTTTAATTGGGCTGTTAGGTTAAAATAGTTACCTGTATGTGTTTTCATTTTAACAACAAAAATTCTAATGATAGTTAAATTACTAAGGTTAAACTGTAGATTCTCAAACTACCTTAAATTCTGGCTTATCTATTATTATTTTGACAGTCAAAAAGTGGATGAAGCTCAGACAAATAGGATTTTTAGGAATTCCGGTGTTCTGGGGATCAGGCTTGGCTGAATACAATGGGAAAAGGTAATAACAAGGTGAATTGGAGTCAACACTGTTGGGCTCATACTTGCCCGAAGATCTATTTTCAATTAAATGAAGTATGTTTTGAGCTTGTTGATATAAAGCTATCTGTACCCCGTGTCTTACAAGGATTCCTCACTGATGTATTTTCTAATAGTTATAGATTCATGGTCATGGAAAGATTAGGGGTAGACCTGCAAAGAATCTTGGACAATGATGGACACCGGTTTAAAAAAGAAACAGTTCTTCAACTTGGGGCACGAATGGTAAGTGCAGAGGGGAAGGAAATGGTCCTGTTTTTATGTATTGAACTCTCCTAATGCATTTGCTCTTTATGAAATGCTGAAATCTATTTCGGTCTCAAGTCAGCATGAAGTTGCATAGATACTTATGTATCATCCTGAATCAGGGTCTTAATTTTCCTCTTCAAATTACATTTTTATGAAACTGAGTGTTATTGATTAGGAATGGAAACTAGCTCCTCTTTACACTAGATCTCTATGGGCCTGAGCCAAAGCACATTGAAGTGAGTGGAAGAACTTCTATTGACTTCAGTGGGCTTTGGATCAGGCTCAGTAACAGGATGAGACAAAATGTTCAAATATGGATGCCCAAAGTTAGGCACCTACACCCATATTTGGACACACCAACTAAGTGGCCTTATTTTCAGAGATTTTGAAGGTGCCTAATGTGAGCCATGCAGGTTAGATAATTTTGGCCACAGTGCTTTCAGCACTGCCATCTTTGTTATGCAGAAGGATACTTAATCTGATTTAACAACTTCATCATTGTACAGGCCAAAATAAGTCTGTAGGATTGTACATGTATCATTATTGTTTTCAAATTCCTTTAAACTAGCATAGATTGATGGGTGATTATATGCTGTGTCGTTTGGGAATGCCATTTGGTTTGTGAGAGAGTGGCACAGTACCCCTTGCTATAACAAACCCCTGGGGATCCAAGCCATGTGTGCGGTATAGCAAGGGGGCGAGGGAATGCTCATCTGGTGGCCCCGGGGCCAAAGGAGCACTTTGCCCCCTTCCTCTCCTCCCTCCCCCCCCCACACTTGCAGTCTTGGGGCCAGAGGAGCTCTCAACCTCCACCCCCTCCCCAGCAGGCGGAGCTTGAGGCAAGATCCAAGGACGATGTTTGCTATAGCTTAAGGTTTGATATTGCAAAGGGCATTATAGCGATGGTCTTCTAGATCATCAAATAAAGGCAATAAAATGCATTTATATTGGCTCTTTACCATCTTGTCTGCATTCTGTCACTAATCCCTTTTCACTGATGGACCAGTGGTTTTAACATTCCAAAACTGGATGCCTCTCAAACAGCCATTTTTTTTTCTTTGTGTAAATCAGTCCACTGTAAACATGTTTCTCTTCTCATCAAATATGAAAGTACCCATCCTGATCTGAAGTGCAGGGTGAGCAATAATTAGTCATAGACCTATTAACAGTCTTAAGGTCCAATATCTTATGAACCATCAGGACGAGATATATTATCCCTTTGGAGAGTTAGGAATTCCCCCAGCCCTTCCAGTTTTATAAAGTATTAGTTTCATTAATGGATCATGAGAGAAAAGACCTTAAAATCACATTTAAAGAGATTTTACAAATTTCAAAGATGTTTAGGGTAGATATATAGGGATAAAATGTGGCCTAGCTGGCATGTGCCCTTACATTCCTGCATCAACTTCCTGCATTATAGCAGTGGAAGGAAGTGGACAGAATGGGGCAGGAAATGGCCAGAGTTTTGGTTTTGCTTTCCTTCCCTATGCATCTGGCAGTGTACGCTGGGATGGGCATAGACCCAGAACAATATAATCTATTCCTGGTCCCAGGGGAGCCAGGAGGGCTGCTGCTAATGCAGGGCAGATCTTACCTCACATTTAGCTTATAATGTGGCAGTTGAGGCTCATTGAATAAGTGAAGCATGTTTAGGTGATAATGAGAATAATAATTAATAAACATTCCCTTTTGGTTTTTGTCCTAGTTGGATGCCTTGGAATATATGCATGAAAATGAATATGTTCATGGTGACATTAAAGCAGCAAATCTACTTCTGGGCTACACAAATCCACATGAGGTAAACACAGTATCTTTTACAATTACTGTATACTGTTGCCGAGACACTTTCACTGTTGATGTTCATTCTGTCCTATGCAGTTTTCTTTCCTTTCCACTTTAGGGTATGTCTACACTACGAAATTAGGTTGAATTTATAGACGTCGGTTTTTTAGAAATCATTTTTATATAATCGATTGTGTGTGTCCCCACACAAAATGCTCTAAGTGCATTAACTCGGTGGAGTGCTTCCACAATAACGAGGCTAGCGTCGACTTCCGAAGTGTTGCACTGTGGGTAGCTATCCCACAGTTCCCGCAGTCTCTGCTGCCCATTGGAATTCTGGGTTGAGATTCCAATGCCTGATGGAAAAACATTGTCGCGGGTGGTTCTGGGTACATGTCATCAGGCCCTCCCTCCCTCCCTCTGTGAAAGCAACGGCAGACAATCATTCCGTGCCTTTTTTCCTGAGTTACCTGTGCAGACGCCATACCATGGCAAGCATAGAGCCTGCTCAGCTCACTATCACCGTATGTCTCCTGGATGCTGGCAGACGCAGTACTACATTGCTACACAGCAGCAGCAACCCATTGCCTTGTGGCAGCAGACAGGGCAGTAGGCCTGAAAACCATCCTCATCGTGTCCAAAGTGCTCCTGGCTGCCTCGGTAAGGTCGGTCAGGAGTGCCTGGGCAGATATGGGCGCAGGGACTAAATTAGGAGTGACTCTACCAAGTCATTCTCTTTAGTCCTGCAGGCAGTCCTATTGCACCATCTTCTGCCGAGCAGCCAGGAGATGTGGTTGGCTTGCAGTCCTACTGCTCCAACTGCTGCCAGCCAAAGATGTAAAAGATAGATGGAGTGGATCAAAACAAGAAATAGACCAGATTTGTTTTGTATTCATTTGCTCCCCCCTCCCTTCTTCCCTCCATTCATCTGTGAAATCAACAGCCGACAATCATTTTGGTGAGGTCTGTCAGGGGCATCTTGAAAACTTTAATGGAGATTCAGTCCTGCCTGAAATATCAGAGGGAGGGATAGCTTAGTGGCTTGAGCTTTGGCCTGCTAAACCCAGGGTTTTGAGTTCAATCCTTGAGGGGGCCATTTTGTGTGACAGTTGTTTTTGTTTCTCCTTGATGTAAAGCCACCCCCTTTGTTGATTTTAATTACCTGTAAGCCATGTCGTCAGTCACCCCCTCCCATCTTCAGAACAACGGCAGACAATCGTTCCGCGCCTTTTTTCTGTGCAGACGCCATACCACAGCAAGCATGGAGCCCACTCAGATCACTTTGGCAATTAGGAGCACATTAAACACCACACGCATTATCCAGCAGTATATGCAGCACCAGAACCTGGTAAAGCGAACCTGAGCGAGTAGGCGATGTCAGCGCGGTGATGAGTGATGAGGACATGGACACAGACTTCTCTCAAAGCACGGGCCCTGGCAATGCAGGCATTGTGCTAATGGGGCAGGTTCATTCGGTGGAACGTCAATTCTGGGCCTGGAAAACAAGCACAGACTGGTGGGACCGCATAGTGTTGCAGGTCTGGGATGATTCCCAGTGGCTACGAAACTTTCGCATGCGTAAGGGCACTTTCATGGAAATTTGTGACTTGCTTTCCCCTGCTCTGAAGCTCATGAATACCAAGATGAGAGCAGCCCTCACAGTTGAGAAGGGACTGGCAATAGCCCTGTGAAAGCTTGCAATGCCAGACAGCTACCGGTCAGTCGGGAATCAATTTGGAGTGGGCAAATCTACTGTGGGGGCTGCTGTGATGCAAGTAGCCAACGCAATCAAAGTTCTGCTAATATCAAGGGTAGTGACCCTGGGAAATGTGCAGGTCATAGTGGATGGCTTTGCTGCAATGGGAGTCCCTAACTGTGGTGGGGCCATGGACGGAACCCATATCCCTATCTTGGCACCGGAGCACCAAGCCGGCGAGTACGTAAACCACAAGGGGTACTTTTCAATAGTGCTGCAAGCACTGGTGGATCACAAGGGACGTTTCACCAACATCAACGTGGGATGGCCAGGAAAGGTACATGATGCACGCATCTTCAGGAACTCTGGTCTGTTTCAAAAGCTGCAGGAAGGGGCTTTATTCCCAGACCAGAAAATAACCATTGGGGATTTGAAATGCCTATAGATATCCTTGGGGACCCAGCCTACCCCTTAATGCCATGGCTCATGAAGCCATACACAGGCAGCCTGGAGAGTAGTTAGGAGCTGTTCAACTACAGGCTGAGCAAGTGCAGAATGGTGGTAGAATGTGCATTTGGACTTTTAGAAGCGCGCTGGCGCAGTTTACTGATTTGGTTAGACCTCAGCAAAACCAATATTCACACTGTTATTTCTGCTTGCTGTGCACTCCACAATATCTGTGAGAGTAAGGGGGAGACATTTATGGCGGGGTGGGTGGTTGAGGCAAATCGCCTGGTCACTGGTTACACGGTGGTTAGAAGAGCGCAGGGTGGTTAGAAGAGCGCAGGAAGGCGCGGTGCGCATCAAAGAAGCTTTGAAAACCAGTTTCATGACTGGCCAGGCTACAGTGTGAAAGTTTTGTTGGTTTCTCCTTGATGAAACCACCCCACCCCTTGGTTCACTCTACTTCCCTGTAAGCTAACCACCCTTCCCTCCTCCCTTTGATCACCGCTTGCAGAGGCAATAAAGTCAATGTTGCTTCATATTCATGCATTCTTTATTAATTCATCACACAAATAGGGGGATAACTGCCAAGGTAGCCCGGGAGGGGTGGTGGAGGAGAGAAGCACCGGGAGTGGAGGGTGGAGGAGGGAAGGACAAGGCCACACAGCACTTTAAAAGTCTAAAACTTATTGAATGCCAGCCTTCTGTTGCTTGGGCAATCCTCTGGGGTGGAATGGCTGGGTAGCCAGAGGCCCCCCACCGCGTTCTTGGGCGTCTGGGTGAGGAGGCTATGGAACTTGGGGCGGAGGGCAGTTGGTTACACAAGGCTGTAGCAGCGGTCTGTGCTCCAGCTGCCTTTCCTGCAGCTCAACCATAAGCTGGAGCATATTAGTTTGATCTTCCAGCAGCCTCAGCATTGAATCCTGCCTCCTCTCATCACGCTGCCGTCACCTTTCAGCTTCAGCCCTCTCCTCAGCCTGCCACCTCTCCTCCCAGTCATTTTGTGCTTTCCTGCCCTCTGACATTGTCTGCCTCCGTGCATTCGTCTGTGCTGTCAGTGTGGGAGGACAGCATGAGCTTGGAGAACATTTCATCGCAAGTCCATTTTTTTCTTCTTCTAATCTTCACTAGCCTCTGGGAAGGAGAAGATCCTGTGATCCTTGAAACACATGCAGCTGGTAGAGGGAAAAAAAGGGACAGTGGTATTTAAAAAGACACATTTTATAGAACAATGGGTACGCTCTTTCATGGTAAACCTTGCTGTTAACATTACATACATAGCACATGTGCTTTCATTACAAGGTCGCATTTTGCCTCTCCCTACCACGTAGCTAGCCCCTCCCTGCTCCCCGTGGCTAACAGTGGGGAACATTTCTGTTCAGCCATAGGCAAACAGCCCTGCAGGAACAGGCCCCTCTGAATGTCCCCTTAAGAAAAGCACACTATTTCAACCAGGTGACCATTAATGATATCACTCTCCTGAGGATAACACAGAGAGATAAAGAACGGATGTTGTTTGAATGCCAGCAAATATACACTGCAATGCTTTGTTCTACAATGATTCCCGAGTACGTGCTACTGGCCTGGAGTGGTAAAGTGTCTTACCATGGTGGACGGAATAAGGCTGCCCTCCCCAGAAACCTTTTGCAAAGGCTTTGAGAGTACATCCAGGAGAGCCGCAAATGCCAGGGCAAATTAATCATTAAACATGCTTGCTTTTAAACCATGTATACTATTTAAAAGGTACACTCATCAGAGGTCCCTTCTCCACCTGGCGGGTCTGGGAGGCAGCCTTGGGTGGGTTCGGGGGGTACTGGCTCCAGGTCCAGGGTGAGAAACAGTTCCTGGCTGTCGGGAAAACCGGTTTCTCCTCTTGCTTGCTGTGAGATATCTACAACTTCATCATCATCACCTTCCTCGTCCCCAAAACCTGCTTCCGTGTTGCCTTCATCTCCATTGAAGGAGTCAAACAACACGGCTGGGGTAGTGGTGGCTGAACCCCCTAAGATGGCATGCAGCTCATCATAGAAGTGGCATGTTTGGGGCTCTGACCCGGAGCGGCTGTTTACCTCTCTGGTTTTCTGGTAGGCTTGCCTCAGCTCCTTAAGTTTCACGCGACACTGCTTCAGGTCCCTGTTATGGCCTCTGTCCTTCATGCCCTGGGAGATTTTGACAAATGTTTTGGCATTTTGAAAACTGGAACGGAGTTCTCATAGCACGGATTCCTCTCCCCATACAGCGATCAGATCCCGTACCTTCCATTCGGTCCATGCTGGAGCTCTTTTGCGATTATGGGACTCCATCATGGTCACCTCTGCTGATGAGCTCTGCATGGTCACCTCCGCTGATGATCTCTGCACTCACCTGCAGCTTGTCACGCTGGCCAAACAGGAAATTGAAATTCAAAAGTTTGTGGGCCTTTTCCTGTCTACCTGGTCAGTGCATCTGAGTTGAGAGTGCTGTCCAGAGCGGTTACAATGGAGCACTCTGGGTTAGCTCCCGGAGGACAATACTGTCTAATCGCGTCCACAGTACCCCAAATTTGACCCGGAAAGGCCGATTTCAGCGCTAATCCCCTTGTCCGGGGTGGAGTAAGGAAATTTGATTTTAAGAGCCCCTTAAGTCGGAAAAAAAGGGCTTCGTCATGTGGACGGGTGCAGGATTAAATCGATTTAACGCTGCTAAATTCGACCTCAACTCCTAGTGTAGACCAGGGCTTAGCGAACTTATAGTATGGATACCATCTTATCAAGTGTGAATCATTGGGCTAGATCCTCAGCTCTATTAAGCTTATGTTCTGTGTGGCTAAGGAGAGAAGCAAGGAAAGGCATTGCTAAACCACCTTTCAGGTCCCCTGATCCTGTGGCTGCCAGGGGTCAAAATGGCCCATAGAGTAACTTGGAGAAGCCTAATTGCTCTTCTATATTATGCCATCTGGACTGGTGCAAAGGAACTTTACATGGGTTATGGATCTGGCCCATTGTATTCAGTTTCTCAAGATATTCCTGGCTTTCTGGTATTGTTATAAGCACTGTGGCTTTTACTTTCCTGTCCTGTTCATTGTAGAGAGGTATAGTAGGTGAATAATATGAAGGCTACTTAGCTTTGCTTTTAGCATACAGCAGATTGTGAAGTGCTTTGGGATCTACTGATGAAAGAGCAAGATGGTGCTATTACTAAGGGAGTAGAGTGGCCATAAAGTGAGAACCCATTTTCAAGAAACATACTGAAATTTTTGAAGTTGTTTTCATTTCATAGTGTTTGAAATGGATGCATTTTTGTTTTTCACACTTTTCATTTTTAAATAAAAACCATTTTGGTTATGTCTTGTATAACAAAATTGAAAAACTTACCAAAAGAGCACAAGGAAATTTTTTGACTATTTGACAAAATTTCATTTGTGAATGAGAGCCATTTTTATGTGAACTTTTCCCTTGAAAAATGTCAACCAGTTCTAATGGACAATTTGATTTTCTTCCAACTTATATGACACTATCCTCTGTGACAGGCAAATATTGCCAAAGTGTTATTTCACTGTGTTTGCAAAAAGAAAAGGAGTACTTGTGGCACCTTAGAGACTAACAAATTTATTAGAGCATAAGCTTTCGTGAGCTACAGCTCACTTCATCAGATGCGTTTGGTGGAAAAAACAGAGGAGAGATTTATATACACACACACAGAGAACATGAAACAATGGGTTTATCATACACACTGTAAGGAGAGTGATCACTTAAGATAAGCCATCACCAGCAGCAGGTGGGGGAAAGGAGGAAAACCTTTCATGGTGACAAGCAAGGTAGGCTAATTCCAGCAGTTAACAAGAATATCAGAGGAACAGTGGGGGGTGGGGTGGGAGGGAGAAATACCATGGGGAAATAGTTTTACTTTGTGTAATGACTCATCCATTCCCAGTCTCTATTCAAGCCTAAGTTAATTGTATCCACTTTGCAAATTAATTCCAATTCAGCAGTCTCTCGTTGGAGTCTGTTTTTGAAGCTTTTTTGTTGAAGGATAGCCACTCTTAGGTCTGTGATCGAGTGACCAGAGAGATTGAAGTGTTCTCCAACTGGTTTTTGAATGTTATAATTCTTGACGTCTGATTTGTGTCCATTCATTCTTTTACGTGGAGACTGTCCAGTTTGGCCAATGTACATGGCAGAGGGGCATTGCTGGCACATGATGGCATATATCACATTGGTAGATGCGCAGGTGAACGAGCCTCTGATAGTGTGGCTGATGAGATTAGGCCCTATGATGGTATCCCCTGAATAGATATGTGGACAGAGTTGGCAACGGGCTTTGTTGCAAGGATAGGTTCCTGGGTTAGTGGTTCTGTTGTGTGGTGTGTGGTTGCTGGTGAGTATTTGCTTCAGATTGGGGGGCTGTCTGTAAGCAAGGACTGGCCTGTCTCCCAAGATCTGTGAGAGCGATGGGTCGTCCTTCAGGATAGGTTGTAGATCCTTGATGATGCGTTGGAGAGGTTTTAGTTGGGGGCTGAAGGTGATGGCTAGTGGTGTTCTGTTGTTTTCTTTGTTGGGCCTGTCCTGTAGTAGGTGACTTCTGGGTACTCTTCTGGC
The DNA here is from genome assembly GCF_009764565.3 of Dermochelys coriacea. Lineage (NCBI taxonomy): Eukaryota > Metazoa > Chordata > Testudines > Dermochelyidae > Dermochelys > Dermochelys coriacea. Next base: position 188,698,460 of record NC_050070.1, read on the forward strand.
TCTGTCAATCTGTTTCTTCACTTCAGCAGGTGGGTATTGTAGTTGTAGGAATGCATGATAGAGATCTTGTAGGTGTTTGTCTCTGTCTGAGGGGTTGGAGCAAATGCGGTTATATCGTAGAGCTTGGCTGTAGACAATGGATTGTGTGGTATGATCTGGATGAAAGCTAGAGGCATGTAGGTAGGAATAGCGGTCAGTAGGTTTCCGATATAGGGTGGTGTTTATGTGACCATCGCTTATTAGCACCGTAGTGTCCAGGAAGTGGATCTCTTGTGTGGACTGGTCCAGGCTGAGGTTGATGGTGGGATGGAAATTGTTGAAATCATGGTGGAATTCCTCAAGAGCTTCTTTTCCATGGGTCCAGATGATGAAGATGTCATCAATGTAGCGCAAGTAGAGTAGGGGCATTAGGGGACGAGAGCTGAGGAAGCGTTGTTCTAAGTCAGCCATAAAAATGTTGGCATACTGTGGGGCCATGCGGGTACCCATCGCAGTGCCGCTGATTTGAAGGTATACATTGTCCCCAAATGTGAAATAGTTATGGGTCAGGACAAAGTCACAAAGTTCAGCCACCAGGTTAGCCGTGACAGTATCGAGGATACTGTTCCTGACGGCTTGTAGTCCATCTTTGTGTGGAATGTTGGTGTAGAGGGCTTCTACATCCATAGTGGCTAGGATGGTGTTTTTAGGAAGATCACCAATGGACTGTAGTTTCCTCAGGAAGTCAGTGGTGTCTTGAAGATAGCTGGGAGTGCTGGTAATGAAGGGCCTGAGGAGGGAGTCTACATAGCCAGACAATCCTGCTGTCAGGGTGCCAATGCCTGAGATGATGGGGCGTCCAGGATTTCCAGGTTTATGGATCTTGGGTAGCAGATAGAATACCCCAGGTCGGGGCTCCAGGGGTGTGTCTGTGCGGATTTGTTCTTGTGCTTTTTCAGGGAGTTTCTTGAGCAAATGCTGTAGTTTCTTTTGGTAACCCTCAGTGGGATCAGAGGGTAATGGCTTGTAGAAAGTGGTGTTGGAGAGCTGCCTAGTAGCCTCTTGTTCATACTCTGACCTATTCATGATGACGTTCACTGTGTTTGGAGATGTTTACCATTGAACGACTCAAAAACCACTCCAAAAGCTTACTTTATTTCCCAGTTCCCTTTCTGTATTTCAGCATTCAGAAATATTACACTCATATGACTGTTTAACATTTAATTTTTCAGCTTTCTTTAAACTGTCTTATGTTTAAATATGTCTTAAAAGTTACCATGGTGGTTTGAAACAACTTCTTGTAGACTTCTGTAATAGTCCATTGTCAGCTTATGGTGTTTACCGGACAAATGAATCTGGGCGACAGTTTTGGAGAAACAAGTTAATTGCTATCTAAGCTTATTAGCACAACACAGATTGTTTTCCATCTTAGCTTTCCATGTTTTATTATGATAATGCTAAAATGCAGTGATTTTTCATGTTGCACTCACTTTGTGCTGTTGAGTCAGTTTAGTAATTGCAAAAGGTTTTGAGTAGCTTAATAGACTTTGATTAGTTACTTGTATATTAGCCGGTTTGTGATTCGTGTCTCATGCTGTTTGGTATTAATCCTTCACTTTCACAAGTACTAAAATCACTCAAATTGAAAACAAGGTGATTGGGTCAGTGGACAGAGGTTTGAATGGAAGTTTAATTTAGTTTGTACCAATAAAAAATAATTTTGGCTATGTAACTCGGTGCACGATGTGTATGTTTATTGCTGACAGATCTAGTTGCATTGAATGACTTTTTTTTTCTCCTGTAGAAGCACTCAAATATTTTTCTATAGTAACTTAAAATGTAACCTTCATTTTAGAAAGGGGAGGGAGAGGAGGGACTTACAATACCTGCCTGTATTAGATAGGAGTAGAACAGGGATTGAACTTTATTTGTGAATTCCCAGGCAAATGAAGAGGCATCGAGTGTTTGTAATAAAAGAAGGAGCTCAAAAAGAATCAAATTTATGAGTCACAGCATCAGATCCTCATGTACTGGTGTACATGGACTTCAGTGGAACTACTGTAGTAATTTGGTGTAATAATTTACACCAGCCAAGGATCCAATGCACAACAGCTCAAAAATCTCTGGGTGCATGTGTAGAGATTGGATGTTATAAACATATTTTAAGATAATGTTTACTATACCTAGCATATGGCAGATTGCCCAGTACCTGTGCTAGCCATGGGATTATTGTTCACTAGAATGTAAAGGAAATCTTCCATAGTTAGTTTCCTGTATAACTTAAAATATTTATACAGTGCTATTTGCTGTGTGTGAGAACAGAGAGTAACATCTTGACAGCATTATATCTAACCTTTTCAAATAAGCAGCTGTACATACACCACATAACTGAATAATCCTTCACCTGGAATCATCACCAGCGGCCTGATCCTGAAAGCTGTCTGCTTCCACAACTTGAACTCATGTCTGTAAGAGTTCACTGCTCAGGGGCCATACAGGATCAGGCCTTGTGTTTCACACAGTAATTTATTGCTTTTTGCACTAACAATAGCATTACTGAGTTCTGGGCCTAATTAAATCAGCTTTCTAATATGCTGGTGATCCAAATTTATTATCCAACTAATAAAGCAATATATCATGAGATTTTATATGGCAGCTCCATTGGCAAAAAAGGAAGACGGTGATATTTCACCCTGCGTCGCATATTTCGTAACACCATTAGTAGTACTGTTTTATTCTTAATTTGATAATCCCACATGAATCTCCCAGCACTGTTCATGTTAAATTTGACTCTAGCTCTTTCATGCTGAGGATGGAATTTCATCCAACCTTCGCAGTGTGTTAAAAAAGGTAGGTGACATTATCCCTGTTTTTAAATTGACGGAACTGAAACACAGGGTTGTTAAGTGCTAGGCTAATGGCAAGTCAGGAATAGGCACAATCAGGAATAGAACTTATTGACTGACTTCTAGCTCCATGCTTGAAGCACGGGGGAGGCTTTGCTACCGAATAATTACTGTGTGGGATTTGTTTTTGTTATGGAAGGGGGGTTAATGTGTCACAATTTTGAGATTTAAGGTCTCTTTAAAAATCCAAATTAATCCATTTTTATCAATATCAGTCAAGATGCATTGTCACTTATGTGTAAAACAAATTTATTTAAAAATCACATTAGGCAGGCCAGTAAGTACAGTAATGTTAGGAGACCTGATATCAGTTTTAAAAAAGTTTATTTTCTTATTCCATGTTACATTCAGAGACATAGCCAGGTCTATACTTTCAGAACTGTGCATGTACATTTACAGCCATTATTTACATTTGTCATTGAACATGCAATTATTAGGATTTGTGCATGCATATTTGGCATGCATATCTGCATACACAGTTCCAAACGTCTATTCTTTAGCATATTACAGTATTATGAGAACCTTTTAAATGTATGGTTTCAGATTAGCAGCCGTGTTAGTCTGTATTCGCAAAAAGAAAAGGAGTACTTGTGGCACCTTAGAGACTAACAAATTTATTTGAGCATAAGCTTTCGTGAGCTACAGATCACTTCATCGGATGCATTTGGTGGAAAATACAGTGGGGAGATTTATATACACACACAGAGAACATGAAACAATGGGTTTTATCATACACAATGTAAGGAGAGTGATCACTTAAGATGAGCCATCACCAGCAGCGGGGGGAGGGAGGGAGGAGGAAAACCTTTCAGGTGACAAGCAAGTTAGGCCATTTCCAGCAGTTAACAAGAACATCTGAGGAACAGTGGGGGGTGGGGTGGGGGGGGAGAAATAACATGGGGAAATAGTTTTACTTTGTGTAATGACTCATCCATTCCCAGTCTCTATTCAAGCCTAAGTTAATTGTATCCAGTTTGCAAATTAATTCCAATTCAGCAGTCTCTCGTTGGAATCTGTTTTTGAAGTTTTTTTGGTGAAGGATAGCCACCCTCAGGTCTGTAATCAAGTGACCGGAGAGATTGAAGTGTTCTCCGACTAGTTTTTGAATGTTATAATTCTTGACGTCTGATTTGTGTCCATTTATTCTTTTACGTAGAGACTGTCCAGTTTGACCAGTGTACATGGCAGAGGGGCATTGCTGGCACATGATGGCATATATCACATTGGTAGATGCTCAGGTGAACGAGCCTCTGATAGTGATAGTCATATGACACCTATCATAGGGTCTAATCACATCAGCCACACAGTCATTACACAAAGTAAAACTATTTCCCCATGTTATTTCTCCCCCCCCCCCGCCCCATCCCCCACTGTTCCTCAGATGTTCTTGTTAATTGCTGGAAATGGCCTACCTTGCTTGTAACCTGAAAGGTTTTCCTCCTCCCCCCCCTCCCCGCTGCTGGTGATGGCTCATCTTAAGTGATCACTCTCCTTACAGTGTGTATGATAAAACCCATTGTTTCATGTTCTCTGTGTGTGTATATAAATCTCCCCACTGTATTTTCCACCAGATGCATCCGATGAAGTGAGCTGGAGCTCACGAAAGCTTATGCTCAAATAAATTTGTTAGTTTCTAAGGTGCCACAAGTACTCCTTTTTTTTAAATGTATAACTTTGTACTGAGAAAACCTAGTCTGATTCATTCTCATTCCCCAAATTCCATTTTGGAAAGTTCTGCTGTTCTGCATTATAGTACTTTTAGTGGGAATCTTCCCTGTTTTTATTTTAAAAGGGTCATTACACAAGACCTTGCATTTCTGTAGCTCACGAAAGCGTATGCTCAAATAAATGTGTTAGTCTCTATGATGCCAAAAGTACTCCTTTTCTTTTTGCGGATACAGACTAACATGGCTGCTACGCTGAAATATTTCAGTATTGTTCAGGGTCTAAAGACAATTCACTGCACGGCAATAGCTTTTTAGACGGTAATGCAGAGTGAGCATTATTAATATAGACCCCAAATGACAAAACTGAATCAATTAACCTCCTCAAATCCTGGTGCTATTAAAAGGGACAGCTGATTGACTGCCATTAAACAAACGCTTTAAAATCAAAGAGAGATTGATTTAAGTAAAACAAGCCTTGGGAGGATGTCTGTTTAAAACACTTTAGTTTTATCATTATTTTTATGGATTACTGGGGCAGGCATTCATACATTTCACATCTGTAGCCTTGCCAACTCTCAAGATTGTATTGCAAGTCTCTCGATACTTGTTTTTTTTCTTAAAGCCCCATCTGCTGGAATGAGGTTTTTACTTGAAAATCTTAAATTTAATTTAAAAAAAGTTTCTAGCCCTGGTGGCTACTGAAGAAACCTTGCAAACATGATCCTTACATATTCTAACACAAGAACCCCAAACATGCTTTTTAAAAGCTCATTATGTTTAAGCCAATCTCATGACTTCTGGTTCCTGACTTAGAATTTTTGAATGCTTAGAGTTGGCAATACTCTTCAGAGCCCTCTTTAATCAATTTTTTCTCCAAAATACTTCCCCTCTCTAGTAATGATAGAGTTTGTGGCTTAAAAGTGTTACTAGAACCCTCATGTTAACTTTTCAATATTGTAACAGTAACTGTAGATTGTGTTACAGCCTGCTTTCCCTTGGCAGCCACAGCACAGAAATCTTCTCATATGCTGATTAATTAATTAATAACAAAATTAATAATAGAAAATTTAAAATATTTGGATTTCCAAAGTTAAGTGGTTATTGAGTCTGGGAAAATTGCCTTTCCTTTCATTTACAGTGAATAAAATCCTTCAGAGATAAGTGCTGATTTTTTGGTATTGGCAAGATATGGTGCAGTCTTTGTAGGAGGGGGGAAAAAATCAATCCACTGCTGGATTTTGAGTTGGCAGTTGTTAAGATTATTTCTGCTCTTTAGGCAAACACAACAAACTCACACAACAACAGATGACAGAAAAAGGAAATCTCTGTCTCTCTTGCTTCCTTCATCCCATGTGTTACAGGCAAGATACATGCACAGACAGGTTAGCTGTAAAAATTTGAGCTTTAACCTTTGAACTTTCACTTGCTTCCCGATCTGGGGTGACCTGAGGTTGGCATGATTCCTTCCACCAGTCTTCTCAGCACCCTGGGGCAAGGCTATGTACACTGTCTTGGTCTATCTTGCTGATTATAGCTTTGATATCATGGAGTTCAGTTAATTCCAAATGTTAATTGGAATCAGCTATACAGAAGCCAAGAGGAAAGAGATAGGAAATAGAATGGGGATGAAGTGACACACAAGGAAGAGGAGCAGAGAATTTAAACTTCATATCCCAAAAATTGCTTCAGACTCAGCTGATCTTATAGCAATGGCTTGACATTCTTACTGGTCTACTTGTGTCCTGGATGTATCAAAGATTTCCCCCTTGATGAGACAAGGTCGTCATTAGTGCAGGGACTTCCAGAACATCTAGGTTCATGAAGATGCTAATGGTTTTACTGTGCTCCTCTCTTAATGCCCAGAGGAATGGTCAGCCAACACAGCCCTTATCAATTTGTTCAAGCTAAAGCAGTATCTGATGCCCAGATATAGCCATTTTTTTTTTCTGTTTCTCCGTATTCCTAGTTCATTGTTAGGTACACCAGTGACCTCATGAGTACTTGAGGGTCATTACACTCTAACGAAACTCAGTCCAACTGGCACTTGGCTGTTTATATAAAAACGTATACAAGTCGAGATGATGTTTTTGTCTCCTTTCACCCACTACAATTCAGCAAGATTCAAAGTGTAGCAAACCTTGTATCTTCCCTCCCCTCAAAATTATATGCTTCAACACAACACTCCCCCTGTACTCTTATCACTTCTCAGCCTCTTCCTTTCTGATCTCTTCCAGCTCTCCTTCCTCACGCCTCTGTGCTGCCAAGATTACCTTCCTGACCTTCTGTTCTGACTGTTTCCCTCCTTCCCCTTCTCCGATCTCTCTAATGGTTTCTCTTTTCTTAATATTCATCCTTCCCCACCACTGCCCTTCAAGCCTCTCTGTACCTCTGTCCCTACCTACATCTCTACCCTTGTCTTGTTATACTCCTTTTCCCCCTAGCTCCGTTCAGAATTGAGTGAGAGCCAGTGAGCTGCTCTCCTTCCTGGTCAGCTCCAGCTCTTTTAACTCTTCCCTCCAGGCTTGACCCCTTTAGTAGGTGTAGCAGGGCAAGGCCTATAGGCTCTTATTAACCCATTCTAGCCCAGAGTGGGGTTGGTATACCCCATCACAAGTCGAAAAGAGAACGCTGTGGAATACCCTAACTAATTGTTGTAGGGTAGCATAAGTTCCCTGTTTATTTTGTTGTTTAACATTTGTTTAAAGTATTTAAATATAAGCACTATGATCAGGTTTCATGCATACAAATGAGCACCTACGTCTGTTAGGCACATAACTGGCCTTATCTGTGCATGCATATCTGGTATTTGCGTGTGTGATAGGCACACTTATGCATGAAATTAAGTAAGAACTGCTGGGTCCAGTACATAATTACATGAAAAATAAAACAAAAACGAAACAAAACCAACCAAGTTCAACACCTTGCCAAATAAACAGATTGGCTGTCTAGAAACAACTTCCTAGCTTTCCATGGTATTTCATATTCTCTCTTTCTCATTTCCTACGGCTTGTTCCTGTTTTCTTTGGTTCTTGGAAGGTAAAGCAGTGAACAGATGTTAATTGTTATTTTATGACATGGTGAGTATGGGCTAACGTTGTTCTTAACTTTTGTATTTATTTTTCTTTCTTTGTTACAGTCAGTGGCTTTTTCTCCCCTTTCTATAATGAAAACCATTTAATTAAAAACCCCACCAATGTATGTAGTGAGTTCAAAGGATACCCTGATCTGCAATATCAAAAGCTGAAAACCAGGTTGGAAGAAGAGTTATTTAGCATGGGAAAAGGGATGTAATTGCAACTAATGAGATTAAATTAAGAAAAGGATCATTTAGACTACATGGGCCTGCTCCTGCTTTCACTGAAGTTGGTGATAGGATTTCACCCTGGAAGTTTTATCTCCATTGCCATCAAAGGGAGTTTTGCTACTGACTTGACTGGTATGGGATCAATCCCATGATCATGGAAAAAACAGCTGATAGTGAAAGTTGTAGGAGTCTTCCAAGGAAGGTGGTGGAAGCCTCCTCCCTGGAGTCATTTAGAACTAGACTGGGCAACCACACTAATGATGAGTGAACTTAAATGTTTGGTTTACTAAGTATCCCAAAGTTGAGATACTTTTCATGACATTTGGGTGTCTTTTGAGAACAGGCTTACTTGTGAGTTCACCAGCACTCTGTGGGTATCTCTACACGGTAATTACATACGTGCAGCTGGCCTGTGTCAGCTGACTTGGGCTTGCGGGGCTCAGGCTGTAAAATTGTGGTGTAGATGTTTGGGGTTGGACTGTAGGGGTCCCAGAGCCTTGGCTCTAGCCTAAGCCTGATTCTATGCACCACAGTTTTACAGCCCTGCAGTCTGAGTCCTGCAAGCCAGAGTCAAATGACACGGGCCAAACGTGTGTTTAGGTGCAATGTAGAAATATCCTGTGGTTCCAGCAGGGCAGGAATTGTGGAGATGCCTTGATGTCCTTCACTCACACTGCTCTGTTGTTTCTCTAACATGCTAAAAACCTGTTAAATTTAATATAAAACTTGGCCATGCTTTTAGGAGTCTGGTTCAGTTTGGTGTCATTTTATCTATACCTGCCCAGCTATCCCTGCCAAAGACCCTACAGTCAAGCAAAATCCAAATGCTGCAACTTAGCCAGGGAAGAACACACTTTACAGCATCTTTCTACCACAGCTCACACCATATGAGGAAGGCTCCCCTCCACCTCACTAAGCTTGATGATATGGTAGTTTAAATCAGTTCCCTGCCACACTGACTCAGTGCATTATTAACTTCAGGCTCAATTAGTGCGGGTACCAGAGCGTCTAGAATACATTGGAGAACACGGGAGAAAATCATTGGGTCAACCCAGCAAACCTTGTGCCTTGTCCAAGATTTCCTAATGGTGCCTACAGTCTTCAATCTTGTACCACAGTTTGTACAGTCCATCAGGTGAAAAACATACGCAGTAATCTTAAACGCATAACCCTGCAGGAAGGGAGTGCTGCATCCCAGCTTACACGCTCCAAATAAGCACAGATCCTACAGCAGAAACTGTAAAATCACGACGCCAGCAGCCCAAAATCTGAAGCTGCCTGGAGCACAAACAGGAATCAGTCATTTAACAGTGTGTGTTACAAAATAGTTGTGGTGGTTTTTTCCTGGGAAGGGATGTGGGACGGAGTGAAACCCACCACCAAAGATATAATTAAATTTAAAGCACAGAGAACTCTTCTGTTACCAGATAAACTCTTTCCTATTAAAAACTAATGGAAAACAAAAGTTACTAAAGATTATAGTAAGAAAACTAGTTTCTTATATTCTTACATTATAATACCTATTTAGAGAGTCTGTACATTGACTTCAATGGGTTTTGGATCTGGCCTGTACTACCTGTCTTCTGTGAACGTGCAGCATATTACATGGTAAGAAGCACTACGAATATTTACACAATGTAATTTTAGGTTGACCAGTTCTAGTAATAGGTAAAGGGAAAAGGTCAGGCAAGCATGTGAAAATGATGTACCACAAAACCAACCTTGGTCTAAAGTATATAAGTGATAGAATAGACATTTTCTGCAGTCTTACATGCATTACACAGCTGGGGAAACTGAGGCACAGAAGTCAAATTACTTGCTGAGGGTGACACTGACTGTAGCAGAGTTGAGAACACAGTTCTCCTGACTGTCTGCTGGTTTAACCATTAAACAATACTGCTTAATAGAGATTGCTGTAAAATGTGAGGCTTGCTACAATAGTTCTATCTTCAGTCTGCTCTATTATTAATATTCACTCACATGGATAAGCATTAAGAATTTTTTTTTAAAAAGTACATATCACGTACAGCATTCAACCCCTTGCGGGTAGGTACTCTCTTTGCGTACTTGGGTGCACATAGCCACAAAATTTGAAGAATGTGCTAGCTTTGTATTTGAAGATAAATGTCATAGTAAATGAACGCTTCCTGGAGTTCACAGTGGAGGCCAAAATCTGTTCTTTGTTATAACCGATGCAACTCTTTTGAACCCCATTGGGTCTGCCCCAATGTAACTCTGAATACAGTTAGATTCTGCACTTGTAAAACTTTTTAAAAATTTTCAACGTACATGTTTCAACATAACCGAGGAACATTTTTTTCTGATTGCTTTCTGTCTTTTTCTTAAAATTTCTACATTCTGTTTAAAAACTTGTTTCCGGTACTGAGTTACCAGCAGTGGTAGTGGTGGTGATGATGATGTGGCTACTACCAGTCTAATGACTGGCAATCCCGTGATAAATTCTATATGCAAACTGGGATTTTGTGTTTTACAGAAACTAGGTGACTTTCACTCTTTTTCTACACTTTTATAGTCCTCGCCATTATGAACTTGTATAATAAATCTTAATTGTTGAAAGATTTGATCTGGTGTGTGTGTTTTTAGGAAGGAGAGGAAGCGGGCCCCTTAAGCTGCATGAGGACAGATAAAACATGTTGTGGTTTATGATGCTTAGATGCTCAACTGGAGAGAAAAGAACTTAAGAACAAAATAAAAAGACGGAAATTCTACTCAACTTTGAAATAAGATAAGCGCATGGTAGAAGGAGGATTTAAATGGAGAGGGCAGCTGTTACAGCACCCAGTTGTATATATTTTATCCTGAGACACCATTTGGTTTAATAAAACGTAGATCTAAGACTGTCCTTAACCTATCAGTTTCTTAAGACTTAATTATAAAGGTTATACTTTCAAAGGACAAAAGCATCATTCATTTGTCTGTTCATCTCTTTCAGGTTTATCTTGCAGATTATGGACTTTCCTACCGATATTGTCCCAATGGGAACCACAAAGAGTATAAGGAAAATCCTAGAAAGGGCCATAATGGGACAATAGAGTTTACCAGCTTAGATGCCCACAAGGGAGTAGGTAGGTTTCTTCTTTTATTTCAGAAGAGTGATTACAGAATAAGTAATCAGGCTGTGTGAACTGGAGTTTGTTACAGAGCAGTGGTGGGTATTGGTGATGGTTGATCAGAAGAAGCTCTTATGTGGTGACCTCCTGTCACAGCAGGGAATGTTGCTTCAAGTGAAGGGAAAGGGGAATGTGTTAACACTTCAGAGAATAATGGGTGAGATAGGTTGGAAGATGGGGGAAGAAGCTACAAAAGAAACTTGCCTTTAAACTTGGTCATTAGCTTATATTGATAATACTATCGTACAGTGGTTTGTTTTGTTCATGGTCTAGAACAGCAGTTCTCAAACTGTGATCAGGACCCCAAAGTGGGTCTCAGTCCCATTTTAATGGGATCACCAGGGTTGGCGTTAGACTTGCTGGGCCTGGGGCTGAAGCCATAGCCTGAACCCCACTGCCCAGGGCCAAAGCCCAAAAGCTTCAGCCCTGGGCGAAGGGGCTCAGTTACAGGCCCCCCACCTGGGGCTGGATCCCCTGGGCTTCAGCTTTGATGCCTCCCTCCCCCAGCCTGGTCTGGCGGGGCTCGGGCTTCGGCTTTGGGCCCCTATCCTGGGGCTGTGTAGTAATTTTTGTTGTCAGAACTGGGTCGCGGTGCAATTAAGTTTGAGAATCCCTGCTCTAGAACGTAGAGATGTGGGAGATGTTTGGCAGTTTCACATTACCTAAGAAGAATTTCTGTGGCCTGATAAATATGCCTTTATGCAGATCTACACCTATTTTGCAGTCTGTGTGTCAGACCATTTCGAGACATCCTCCTACAGAGAGAGAATCATTTTCTAAAGCTACAAAGTGTTAACTTTTTGAAATCTTTTCCAGTAGCCTTTCATATATCTTACTTATTTAAACTCAATTTGATGGTATTGGAAACGCATTTGCAGGTAAATTACATACATAGTCCTTTTATTGGATATTGATTGTACTGCCTTGCATTCCAAGGCAGACTTAATTCAACAATTCCCTAATTAGTTAAAGTCATAACCTATGTCTTGTATTCATTTACCATTAATTAAACCGTAGCTGTTTATTACACTGCAGTCCAAATTCAATAGCAGACCCACAGAGCCATGGAAAAAGGGAGTGGGAGGTCAATATTGAAAATATATGTTGCAGAGTCCCACTGATGGCTGCATTGTTCACAATCAATATGGTCAATGCAACACAACTTTCTTAGTTGCTATGTCAGCAAGACAAAAAGTCAATTCTAATGTTATGCTAGTGAAAAATGGTGATTATTGAAAAACTTTGACTCTTGCTGCAAAACAGTATTTTTGTTAAGTATTTCCACCCCCTCAAATTTTCTAAACCTGAAAGAATGGTCTGGCTCTCTGTTGCTAGCTATGGTAGGACCACAGTGTCTCAAACGATAACTGTAGAAATTTGTGCTTGTTAATTCTGTTGAACTGTTACCTTAAACTAATACTTTCTAATGAGTTTTAGTTGGCACAAACAACTGTATATTATTGCTTTTTCTATTAAAAGGACCATTGACCATGTAATGTAGAGGGTCTTGATAATTTGCCAGCGCTGTTAAAACCTGCAGTTGTTTAACGCTGGTCATTAGGAAAAATGAAATAAGACTGTCAAGAATATGCTGCTCAGACACGTGCACAGCTTCACCTACTGAAAACATTCTGTGGTGAAGAGGACATATACTCTAGTCCCTTCCTGACCCTGTTACTGTGAGCTCTGTGACTAGATGCACGAGCACCACTCTGAAAACTGTCCCTTGGAGATCTGTGTGAATGTTGTTGAAGGGAGAAACTGGAGGTTGTGACAGTTGGGACTAAGCACCTGGGCAGGCATAGCAGTTGATTTAGTTTTCTGGTGAACAGGAGGCAGTTGAGAGTCTTGGTACTAGGGAGGGGATGCATCTTTTATTTCCCTCCCCCTTTTGAACAGGGTAGTTATGGTTGGGTGTAAGTGGGTGAATTCTTTGTTCCTCACCCCAGCAAAATTAGAGGTCAAATCATCCCCTTCTGTGATAAAATCAAAAGCCACGGTGGTGGTGGGTAAGATGGGGAGGGCTGTGGAAAAGGAACTCTCCACAAATATCCCTTCATTGCCATTTCGTCTCAGTGTCATGTGTGAGGGGCAGAGTTTGCCCCAAGAGAAAAATCTACAGGGCCTGACACCAGACAGTATAGGGATGGGGGCCAGACCCTGAACTGCAATAAAAAATGGATCTCAGGATTTACACCAGTTGAGGATTCACTTGGGGTAGCTAGTTGTTGTGAAGGATTTGGACTTTTCCACTTCCAACTGCATGTTGTAAGAAAAGACCCTTATGGCAAATTCCGTCTCTTTAGAACCAACAGAGCACATGCTGCAGGTCTGAGTTCCATGTGGAGAAGGGAGCAGAATCCAGGCAACATCAGAGGGCACATCTCCCCTCCAAACCTACACATTTCCCAAGGAAGTTAATATAGACTGGGACCGTGTTATCTTTTCCAAGGGGATTGTGAAGGCCACCCACTGCTAAGGGGAGTCTCTAATGTGATTGCATCAATGGATCTGGGCTGCCATTGAGCTGGGGGAGAGGGAGTGTACTCACTATATCTATATACACATGCAGACACACATGTATCACATTAAAAATAAAACAACAACTAAAACCCATGTTAAGAACGTTAAGGTTGCAAAATCAAACACTTGAAAGATAGAAAATGCCAGATTTATGGTGGTCTGTGCATCCTTAATTCGGCCCCTTTGTGCATTTGTCATGACACGGTCTTTAATTACATAATCACATACTATTTTTTTCAGCAGAACCCCCAGCCTCATTCAGTGCATAGGATGGGTGGTGCTCACTGAATGGGCAGCTGTGCAGTATTGCTTTTTATCTTCATTGTTCAGTGTGTGCTCCCATGCCATATATCCTGCACACTTTTCAAACCCTGCTCTGAATACAGAAGTATTACATTCCTTAGAATCTGAGTGATTCACAAACATTAAAGAAATGAATATTTTCCTGACGTGCCTGTGAAATAGGGAAATATTATCCCCTTTTTATAATCGGAAACTGAAGCAGAGAGAGATTAAGGCCAGAATTTTCAAGTGTCCACTAATTTTTGGGTGCCCAACTTGAGACAACCAGAGCTTGATTTTTTTTCAGGGAATTTAGCATTCCATAACATTTTATAACACATTCTGTGCACAGCTTTCATTGACTTGAGCTGCAGTTGTCAGCATGTCTGCAAATCTGATCCCCGGTGTCTCAAATTGGGCACCTAGAAAATGAGGAGCTCCTGTGAAAAGCTTAGTTTAAGTGGCTTGTCCAGTATCGTAAGAAGTATGTGGCAAAGGCAGGGATAGAATCCTGTTATCTATGATGGCATTCAACTGTCTTAAGCACGACACCATCCTTACTCTTCCTGCAGTCCTCTACCTCATTCACTACAATACTACCAGCTTCAGAAACACATGGGGCATAGGGCCTACAGACAACATCCTTATTCACAATCCTCATTCATTCCTGGAGCACACACTGTCCAGTGCAGGGAATGAGGCAGGGCTCTTGTGAAAAAAGCAGTATGTGGGGAGTAGTTAGACCATATCATAATGCGTATGTAGGAGGACAAATGAAGGTTGCACAGGCAACCATGATTCTGGCTTTTCCTAACTTTTGCATGCTTGACGTGCTGCCTTAATGTTGTTCTTTGAACATAGTTGATTTTTAATTTTTATATATATGCATGTATGTATGTATGATTTTTTCCAAAGGGCTTTTCTGACCATATATACCATACCGAAGTATTTTAAAAGTCAAATATTTCAACAACAAAAATATTTATTAAGGCTTTTTTATGTGTTGTTCTGCCTGAGTGGTAGAACTAGTTATATTGAGTTAGACAAATGAAAACCTTCAAACTTCCACTCTTTCTTATTTATGAATTAGCTATACAAAAGTGTGCAGTGGTTTGATTGAGATGTCTGGCTTAGACTTCCAAAAAATATCAATTTGTGGATGTTGAAAGTGCCTCTTGAAACTGATTGCCCCTTTCCACAAAGCAAGTACCACACAGTTTCATTGCAAGCTTCCCACTAACTTAAATGAACATTGCTATCACAGGTAGGATAGAGAGAGCAATCCGGCCTCATGCACATTCATTCCCTGTACTCTTTGCTAAGCTTCCCAGTTATGGTCACTGTTGTGATGTTATCCACTGGGAATCATACTGAGATCCCGGAAGTTATTTAGCGTTGGACACCAAACAATGATTCCATGGTATCAGTTTCCATTACTAGTCTGCATTTTTGTGACGGTCTTTTGTGAGCCTAAGATCTGCCCTTCCCATCAATATCATTCAGTATGGAACATGAGTTGCTCTGTGCTTAATTTTCATTTGCGCTTCTGGCCTAGTTTCTAAACTAACTTGACAGACTTCAGTCTTCTTGGCTACTTGTTTGCTCTGGTGTTGTAAGAAAGAGAGGTTAGAGGATGGCTTTTTTAAATTGGAGATTATTCCCCAAATTAGACTGTAGTGTTTTAGTTTTTGCATAGAATTTGAGTGAACCATATTGAACATACTCTTGCATTCATTTTGAAACTCTGTGCTGTATAAATAGAATTACATTCTTGTTACTTGATAATTAAAGTGAATTATATCTGCATCAAATGTATGTTTTAAAAATTTGCTATATAGTTAGAATTGTTAAAAAGTAACATTTGGATCAATGTATCATATGGATTTTTGTAGATTTTCTACTCACTGAGGCATGCAGTCAATACCTAATTTCTCTGGAGATATACTGCGCTTAACATATTGAGCTTTTTTTAAATACTCCAGACCTGTGTATTGAGTGTATAAGACCAGTTTTAATTTGCCATCATAGATGAATATAAGAGTATGAACGGTCTAAGTTAAATTCCCTCCAATGTATATTTGTGTGTGCAGTGAATTTCAGGATCATTCTTCTGTTTCTTTTCCTTTTCCAAGCCAACACTTTACATAATTAATATTAATTACTCTCCCTTTTTGTTTCAGTGCAGAGAGACACCTCTAAATATGTTATTAGTTTACCAAAGCTTTTCTTTAATGTATCTTCACTCAAGCACCTAGAATGATTAAAAACATATGAAATAGGAAGGATGATGCAGACAGCTGATGATGTGATAGGTTCAGGGTACCCAGAGCCTTCAGCAAAAGGTGGTACCTGCCCCCGATTATACCCAGTTGTTGTCAAATTTTTGCAGTTTCTCAGTGCTTTTTACTTCTGGATTCTTATATGGCATCACTGTGAAAAGTGTCTTGTATAATCTGTGTCTGGTATGCAGCTGTAACTATCTCTGATGTGGGCCTTGCCAGAGTTATCCATGCCTTTTGTGTCCTTCAGATTGGGTTATTGCCATTCATCCTGCTTGAAGTCAGTTAGAATGTGTGCTCCCTAAGTTAACATATTAGGGGGCTGGCACTGTGTTGTTCCTAGTGAATGGCTCTTGGGGCTGCTACTTGCTTTCTCCACTGGTCTGACAGAGACAATGTCTTTGAACCTGTAGGAAGTAGTGCAATAGTCATCTGTTTTCTCAGGCTTTTGTTTGAGGAAGTTGATTCTATATAGGTATTTAGTTTATTTGTGGTCTGTGTATGACTGGTTAGTGATGAGACTTATTTTTATTAATGCTGGTAAATGAATTGTTGTAATTTGTTTGTGTTCCGAGGAATTACATAATGGGTGCATTCTAAACCTAAAAATACAGTAAATAAAAATGTACTCTTTATAGGTTTTGTCAAGTTTATAGAAGATTTAGGTCCCCTACTAGTTTGGAGAATCAAAAAATAAAACCTGTTTCTTTGAAAGTATTAAGGTAACAATACATGGCAACAAGTTATCAGCATTCAGTGCTTACGCTGCCACAAGCCAAATAACATGCTGTTAATTATTTCTGCTTTTAGACATACCAGATTTTACTGCATTCCATATGCGACACATGTGGGGTCAAGTGCCCCCCCAAAAAAATTCTGCTTGGCCTGCGGGGGTTGGGGAGGAGAGGGAGAGGCTCCCTTTTCTCACTGTTCTTGCCCCCTGGCATGCTCAGTCCCTATCCCTGACAGCCAGACCCAGGCAGGAAGTGGAAGGGGCAGGACCACCCCTATTCTGCCAGCCTCTCTGGGTCTCTGTTCTGTGCTGTGCGGTGGCTGCCTGCGAGAGCCCGGCTGGGGAGACGCCAGCTACTCGTCCCCTCTGCTCCCCACCCAGGCCTGGCTGCTGGGGATAGGGGCCAAGTGAGCCCCCAGCATGTTTCCAGCTTACTCAGTCCCTGTCCCTAGCAGTCGGGCCTGGGACGGGAGTGGAGGGGCGAGCTGCTATCACCTCCCCAGCCAGGGTCTCTCAGGCAGCTGCCGCACTGCACAGAACAGTGACCCAGAGCAGCCTGCTTCAGCCAGCATGAGAAATGGCTCCCTCCCGCTCCCCAGCTGCCAGGGAGAGTGGCCAAAGATGTCAGGGGGGGTCCCAGTGGGAGAAAGATGGAGGGCCCCGTCCCCAGGCAACTCTGGTGAGGTGGGGAAAGCACAATGGCCCCGGGCTAGGTTCAGGGCGGGGCATGCTGGGGAAAGTGCTGAGAGCAGGTTCCCTGGCATCTTCTTAGCCGAAGGTAGTGACATTGCCCGTGCCTCCCCTACTGAGGTGTCCGCAAACTCCAGGGAGACACTGGTGCTGTGAGTGGGACCCGCTGAGGCCATGCCTAGCCCAGGGAAAAAGGCACATGCTCCCCACTCTTCTGGCCCCAGCCTCCCAGAAGCCGGCAGAATTGGCTGCAATCACGTGTCCTCCCCTTTACATTAGCGTGTGGTCCCTCATCCTCCCCACCTCCCCAGTATAAGGAGGCACGAGTCGTCTATTCTGTACTCCATCATAAGTGAGATGATATTCATGTCATCAGACTATTGATGGGCAGTGGGGAAATTTACATGCTATCCACAAAATCTGGGGTCAACACTGTAGGTTTCACTACTGCTTTCGCTAAAAATTCTGGCACTGCTGACAAACTTTCCTTGCTGTGTACTTTTTCTAGCCTTTTTTGTGTTTGTTGTTGTGGTGTTTTGTTTTTACTAATAAACTGCATAACTGCCATCAAAGTTACAGTGCCTTATGTGTATACATACATATATAATTCTATATGCTGTGTGCATGTGTTTGGCACTATAACTTTGGATAGTGCTTATGTAGTTTAACAAAAACACATGTGGTGTGTGTATATAATATAAATAATCACTATAGCTTTGGATAGCACTTAAGAGATTAAAAGACATAAACATATGGCCCCTGCCTCAAAGCGTTTTCATTTTCAATAAGACAAATATAGAACATGAAACAGGATGTTGAGGAAGGGGGAGTGAGGTTAAAATAAAAGATGTGGGACATAGAATAGCAAGTGAATCAAGTAAAGTCTAATATTTGTAAGGAGAGATTGAGCAATAGCAGGCAGCCCAGGAGTCAAAGTCCAGGGTAGATGTCAAGGAGTGACTTGCAGTGTAAAAGTGAATGTGGTAGGCACAGAATAATGTCATTTTAGGTATAGAGAACACTAGGAAAAGAGATGTGCAGCCAAGTGTGGGAAGAGGAGTCAAAAGGAGAAACAAGGTGAAATGACTGGGCAGTGCAAGGGGGTGAGATGAGGTGTAAGCAAGACAGAGCTTTACTGGAGAGTAGAAGTAATTCTGAGCTACTGAACATTGGATAGATGGGAGAGGAGGCCAGGGAGCAGGATGTCAGAGCAGTGCAAGTGAGAGAAAACTGTGCAATTAACTGTGGCTATGGCAGGGAGGAGGAAAAGGAGTTGTGAAATTGGCATTTCTAATTAGTCTAACACCTTCCTTTGAAGGACCAATAGGCCCACAAATGCACTACAACTCCCTTAAGCTCCATGCCTAAAGGAAATCATTCATTACCAAAACCCCAAGCCAAATTCTCTGGATTCCCTTCTCTTTTTTCTTGTTACCCTCTATCCCCCTATTCTTGTCTATTAACATTGGATTTGCCATACTCAGCCTGATGATCCTGCAATCCTTGGATGCATTAATGGGGGAATATTGAGTAGAAGTAGAGGTTATTTTACTGCTGTATTTGGCACTGGTGTGACGGATGCTGGAATACTGTGTCCAGTTCTTGTGCCCACAGTTCATGAAGGATGTTGATAAATTGGAGAAGGTGCAGAACCATGAGATCAGAAAGGATTAGAAAACCTGTCTTATAGTGATAGACACAAGGAGCTCAGTCTTGTTAGTTTAACAAAGAGAAAGTTAAGGAGCGACTTGAACAAAGTACCTACATGGGGAACAAGGTCGAATTTAGACTGGAAATAAGGCCTAATTTTCGTAATAGTGAAAGTGGCTAACCATCGGAATAATTTGCCAAGGGTTGTGGTAGATTCTCCATCACTGGCAATTTTGAAATGAAGATCGGATGTTCTTTTGAAAGATTTGTCTAGTTCAAACAGAACTATTTTGAAATCTATGAACTGTTGCTCTGTCAGTTCAAGTACCACCCCTTTTCTTACACCCAAGTCTATTAGTTAGGGCACTTGGTTGGGATGTGGCGCCCAAGGTTCAAATCCCTGTTCTGGAGCAGGGCCTTGAACTTATGTTTCGCCCCTGCCAGGTTAGTGCCCTAAACACCAGGCTATATGATGCACTGGCTTGGGTGGGGGGTGTGTGTGTGTGTGTGTGTGTGTGTGTGTGTGTCTCTCTCTCTCTCTCTCTCTCATTTGGCAGCTGTTCCACTTTGTATAAATAATTATTCATTGGAACAGGGGCTGCAGCCGGGTGCCCCTGCCCCCTAAGTCAGTGCCCTAACCTCTGGGCTGTTGGTATAAGGGAGATCACCACCACCCTGATTTTGCAAATCTAGCCATTTGTTTCCAAATTTTCTTTGCTTTTATTTAAAAAAAAAAAAAAAAGAAAGGTTAAGATGCCCTAAATTTAAAGTGTTTTCTATTTGTTCTACCCAAATCAATTACTTTTTGATTTGCTGAAAATTTTGAAAAATGTCAGTGTCAGCTTGACCCAGAATGCTTCTCCCTCCCGCTCCACCCTCAGAACTGCTAGCAAGCTGAAAAATCTGCTGTTTACAGAGTTCTGTGTATAACCCTGTGCTAAATTTGTGTACGCTGCCTACAAGTGTTGTTTAAAACTATCCAGCCTTCTTTTAAAAAACAATGCACCATATTTGAGTCTGCCCTCCTGCCAGTAAATTCCTCAGACTGACCATACCCTCAATGAGGCAGTACTTCATTATGTTCCTTGGAAATATGTCAGCCATTAATTTTATCGAGTCTCATATTTCAGTCTCGTTTATCTTCTTTGTCTTATTCTCAACCCCAAGCTGAACTGTTCTGTTACTTTATAGTGCTCTACAGATGACAACACTCATCTCATAAGATATAACTCCATAGGGTAATATCTTTTTAAAATTATATTTCTAACTCCACAGTCAGTTTGACACACTTTGTTTCTTTATAGGTTTTGTGTCATGAAAAAACACTGTTATTATTTATGTTATGGTAGACCCTAGAAACCCTGGTTAGGATTGGTGGTCCCATTGTGTAAGACACTGTACAAACTTATAAAACAATCCTTGCCTTGAAGAGCTTACAATCTAAAGACTAATGATGAAATTATAATATGATAGTAGTAGTGAAAATGTCATAGAAAAACACATTATCTCTGTCTTTGATCAGCCTTCTAGCTCACTCTGAGTGGCAGGAGAAATAGTTAGCAAAATAAGGGCATAGTGGAAAACTCCCATTTTATGTTGCTGGAGACTTCCACACATGAATTCTGGTTAGCAGATGCCTTTAAGATGAATTCTTGGGAACGTTGGAGGTTCAAGACCATAAAAGTGGCTGGTATGATATAATTTACTTTCCGTTTTGAAATAGTAATCCAAATTCATATTAGGTCTCAAGTAACTGCAAAATGTGTTACGTACACAGAAGCATAATACAGTCACATCTCAGTGTGAGTTGCTTCAGTTATGCTACTCTGTTAGAGTAAATTTTCCAGCGCTATCCCTACATGTTGAGTTGAGAATATATTCTAAGGGCCTGACTCTGATTTCACTCCAGTGACTTCAGTGGAGTACCTTCTGATTTATCTTGGCACAAGTACAGAATCAGGTCTTAAATGTTGAAGTGAAAAAGTTAAACTGTGAAGTATTGTGGAATATAATATTATACTAAAATGTTTTCATCAGGTAGCATTCAATATTGGGCTAAAAACTGTAACACCATAATATTGTAGTAGCTAATGGAAAATCAAATTTCAAATGTCTATTGAAAAAAAGAATAGAAATTCTTAGTCTACAGAGAAATCAAATGTAATTTGGTTTAAAATAAGGATTCTTTTTAAAATATAGTCTTGTAAAAGCGACAAATTATCAAGCAGAATTGCTGTATTTTAAAAGTCAAAATTTTATGAATTTTCACTTGTTTATTACATCTTAAAATAAAGCAGGCTTTGAAGTTCTTTAAACCCAGATCTATTTTTTAAATCATCAAGGACTCTAGTAATCTTATTTTAGATTTTATTAGCAGATTTATTTTTCTGGTTAAATATATAGTTGAGAGATAAATTGAGATTATTTGGAGAATAGAGAGTTCACATTTGTAATTAATTCAATTGGTTACTACCATAAAGCACACCATTCTTTCACTAAAGAGTAGAGAAATTATTAGCCAAATAAATATAAAAAATATTAAAGATCATGATGATATAAATATAATTATTTCAAGAAGTTAAGATCTCTAATAATGAACTGATGAGAGAGTAGGGAGAGAGGATAGGACAATACACAATCAAGTAGATATGAAATGTTGATACTTTTGAATGAATCTCAAAAAAGATGTGTAAATCTACTTGTGTATTAACACTGATTTGAAAACATGTAGATAAATAAACAGCTTTGGTAATTTATCATCTCTTTGGAATACTTTTCACTTTCTTTTTAATTGTTGCAGCATGTAGTTTAATTACATATATTTTGCATTTATTCTGTGGGACACCACAACTTTCTTAACACATTGGTAAAACTCTTGTACACATGCTGCCTAATCACAACATGACTTTGCTGTACAAATGAAGTAGCAGATCAAGAAATGGGTGAAAGATCTAAAATGTGAATTCAAAGGTAATTAGACATGGCCAAATTACAACAATGGAATAAATTTTACTCTCTGAGGACTATTTAATCTGAAGAGCAGTTATGTTAGGTTAGCTTCTGAAATCTAAATGACTTGCCATTACTTACAGCTTCATATCAATTACTCCCTCAGTGAAAAAAGTACTCCATTGTAATTCTGACAATTTTTCTCAAAGGGCTGGTTGTGTGTAGCCTGTGTCACAAAAACAGGTGCCAGAATAGCATTTTGTGAAAATTAAAGGCTCTGCCATCAAAAGTGCTGGTTTATGCGGTTGTAATCTGGAATTGCCATAATGGAAAAAGGAGTTGTGAACACATGTGTATGAATGGAATCATTCCACAGTTAACGGGAGATTTATGACTGAAGAAATTGCTACAGAACAGCAAGTGGTATAGATTGTTTTTATTTTAATACGAGAGCCAAGTCTTGCATTAGGACATTGTTGAATCTAGTACAGAAAATAAATGACACCCAAGGGATGGCGTAGCATTCTGTTGGATTGAAGGGCCTTTAGTAATCTGATAGTCTAATAGTGGTAAAGATAGAGAATATGTAAGAACTAATCTTGTCTTCTGCTTTTATAACAACCATGTATGGTAACAAGAAACAGTTATGAAGTGTTGGCACTGTACCTTTCAGTAGATGACTTTTTAAATTAAAAGATATGTTTGCTGAGTAACTTTTTGGAATTTATTTAATGAAAGCTCATAAAATATGATACCTGTTTACAGCTGGATTAACAGCCACAGACCCTACTACTTGTGTGTCTGTCTCTCTACTTTAGATGTGGGGTACCAGGTAAATATAAACTCACAGTTGCATAAAAACTGAGGGCAGGTTTCAAATGAATTTGGGAAAATGAGTAATTTATTTTCAAAAGGACTTGCTATTTTTTTACCCAATAATTTTAATTGATTAACAGTTTGTTAGTGTAATTCAGCCTACCGTGTTATATTGTGAACATAGGATATGCTTCAGCTTCATATAAAGAAATGGGGAATCTGCCCCTGCTTGTTACTTAAAATAGCAATCAACAATGCTAGTTCTTAGATTACATTGCAGTGGGTTTCTTTCCTGGGAACAGTCAATCTTTGTATGAATTCAAGTATCGTCTGTCTCCCTGTGTATAAGATGTTTGTTTTTTGTCACCAGTAGTGAAGAAACAAAATTAGTATGTGTTTTCAGCTTTTTCATATGGGGTTGGGGGGTTTGGTGTTTGTAAAATAACTCGGTGCTTTTCTTATTGGCAAGCAAAATTGTGATAAATGTATGAATGATTTACTAAAGAGCCAGTGTATTTTAGCCTATGCTACAACTCTCTCTTTAAACAAATAGTTCATGGAACTTGTAAGCAGACCGATTTGGTGTGTAAATGTACACTAGATGGCAGTTTTGTCATATCTTCCAACTTCAAATAGTTCTATAGTAGAACAGGAAAGGCCATCAGTGTTTAGTCTGCACTGAAAGGGTCTCTGCATGACCAATGTGGACCCCATGGACTTCCTGGAACATGTGTTAGCAATTTAGCAGCAGACATTTATTTCTTTGTTTTACTGCTTGGCTCTTTGAGAAAGTGTTGGTACTGGGTTATGGGCTGTCTGGATCATGTCAGAGGCCATGGGGATCAAGTTCATGTGACAGGCCAGACTAAGGAAGGATGAAGTTGGAGGAGGTGAGGAAACTGACCCTTACTTTCAGCAGCAACAAGTCACTGCCTGTCTGTGGACTGAGGCCAAAATCCTGGGCGTTTTAGTTCTAATACAGCTGAACAAACAAAACACTTTGCCCATTTGGCTTTTTCATATTTCATCAACAGTAGTTCAGTCAAAGCTTTTCTATTTCTTATGGGTTGTATTCATCTCTCTCTCGCTCTCTCGCTCCTTTAGCCCCATCCAGAAGAGGTGACCTTGAAATCCTTGGCTATTGCATGCTACAGTGGTTATGTGGGAAACTACCCTGGGAACAGAACCTGAAGGACCCTGTATCTGTCCAGACTGCTAAAATAAAGTAAATAATAATAATAATTTCAAATACTCCATCATTTACCAAAACAGATCTGAAAGTGAACTTCAAAGGGAGCTCACATCCTGTAGAATATTGCCTTACCTGAAAGCAAAAACATTTCCCCTTAATTAAAGGTATGTTAGAAGTATTTAAAAGATGTGAACTCTGGGAGTGTGCATACATCTCCTGCATGCGTTTATGTGCATGCAGCTGTGGAGATTTCATTTACACAAACGTGTGATGCAGAACAATTTCTTAGATTTTTGAATTCTCATAATTTTTTAAGAAGTTGCATTTGCAAATCCTGTGTGCCAGTTTGCTTGCTGCACATTCAGAATTATTTTGTAGAATTAACTATGTAACTGCTTCACAGAGACAGAGATGAAAATTTGAGCAAGCTGTCCTTATTTTCATGTATTGTTTCATTCTATTTCACTTTCAGTTATGTAGATTTTTTTTTAAAATAATTAAATCTTTTGGTTTAGAGTTTCAATGTTATATGAACATTTAAAATACCAAGTAAAAAAACTTTATCTGTTAGAATCTGCCCTCCCATCTCCCCCTACCCCAGCCTGACTCATTAGATAATATTAAAGCAACAGAGTTTATTACCATTTTTTCAGTGCTTTCACTGATGGGACTTGAGAGAGATAATTGCATGTGGTACAATATAGCCTGTTCTTCAGTACAAGGATATGCTGAACTGTAGTTTTCCATACATGTAGCATCACAATTGGAGAAAGCAGCAAACTTTCTTAAGTAGGGCAAGTCACAACAGAGGTACACAATAGGGATATCTGAGCCACAGAAATCAATCTGCAAATTCAGTATGGCATCGGCTCTCAGCAGAGAAAAAGGTTAGCCTGCAGACTGCGGATAATACAGATTGCATCTGTAAATGTTGACATCATATGTTATGTTTAATATTTCTGCTTTAGAAGTTGATCGGTACAGAACCCAAACTAACACTTACACAATTCTACTAAATCAATTTAATCGATCAAGCTGCTTCACTAATTCTTCACTTACAGTTAACCCTTCAAGCACTGGTATTTTCCAGACTTCAGAGTAGCAGCTACAGCTGTAGCTCACGAAAGCTTATGCTCAAATAAATTTGTTAGTCTCTAAGGTGCCACAAGTACTCCTTTTCATTTTCCAGACTGGCAGCCAAAGGCTTCTTAGGAGGAAATACATAAAATATGGTACAACTCCATTTGGCAAAAATTCCCTCTTATTTGAATGACTGTTGTGTCCCTTGGTATGAAACATTTCCTGAGGTTGCTCCCTTAATTGTCTGAATGTTTTTGATGCCCCTGTAATGTTGTGGAAGACCAGAGGGAATGGGTGTATGTACGTGTAGATATCCAGTTACATGCAAGTTGATGGGTGTCCGATGGTCAAATCCAGCCCCCTTCTCTGCTCATATACCCCGTGCAGTGGAACCAGTGTGGTTCTGCTGAGATCAGGCCTGGGTGTGGGAGTGCAGCGGAAGTACTACAAAAAAGAAAAGGAGTACTTGTGGCACCTTAGAGACTAACAAATTTATTTGAGCATAAGCTTTCGTGAGCTACAGCTCACTTCATCGGATGCATTCGTACTACAAAACACAGAGGCAGGACTTGGGACTCTGCTGCTGCACAGATAATCCCATTCTCTTCCCTTCCCCTTGTTTCTCTAGTCATTTAGGAAGAATCTAGTGCTAGCCCTAATGCAGGGAAGTAGGGGTTGCTGAGTTATGGCTGTGAAGGTGGGGGGAGAAGTAAGTGCTTCATCTTGTATACTCCAGTCCAGTAACTGAGGTGACTTCTGCAGGGTTGCTCTGCAGCCATGCTGTGGCCTGGGGGAAAGGATTTCTCACTGTTTAGGCCAGGTGCTGGATTTGCCGCTGTGAGCCCACTTAAACAGGTAAGGGAGATGATGCAGTGTGCTCTCTCACTTATTGAACTTCCCTTTTTCTCTACCAGTGTCACTCAGCCTTGGCATGGCTTGTTCTTTTCACCAAACTACGAACTTTTAAAAACTAAACTGGTCTTGAGTTATCAGATCACAAATAAAAGCATCTGAAAACTTCAAAAAGGGAAACTCCAGTGTAATATAAAAATCTTCTAATCACTACCTCTAATTACAAAAAAGAATGAAACACTAAGTGACTGAAATAAAAGAATAATTAACAATCAAATGGAAACTGGTGCCATGGCAGCCTCATGAGGGAAATTAAGCTGAGGAAATTCAGCTAGAAATCATAGAATTTCCAAGTGTAAATTTTGGGAAATTAACGACATTTAAATAAACGCATAGAATTTTCCTTAATTTAGTTCTGGAACTCTCATTTCTGATGCTTTCTAGTCAGACCTGAATTCTCCTCTTTTAATGAGCCACAGGGTAGGTGCCATCCACTGAAACTGCTGGTGTGTCTATTACATGTGAGAGTGAAACAATGATATACAGTACGCTGTTTGGAAAGTTCCTTTTTTAAACATGTACTGTTTTATAAAGAGGTGACTAACAAAATCCCACCTCCCGTTTCCTCTAAACGTGATGGCAGCTACTGACAGTCTTAAAGGACAGGCCCCATGGGGACCATTCCATCTGCATGCTGTGCAGATATTTGTCTCTACTGGCATGTAGGGTAGGTCTTGGGGCATGATGTAGCCAGTTCATCCAGCACTTTACAATTCACATGCTCATCCCACGGCTGTACAGGGATCGTAGCAGAATCCTAGCTGTTGTTATGGCTTGTGAGGCCACTCCATACAAAACCACGCCATTGGATAAGGACCTGATGGGTTTATCCTCTTTATAGATTCTCTAAGCAAAGCCCTTGTACTCTGCCTTTATGAATTTAGGGGAAATCCTGCACCTGCAGCTCTGGTAGGTCCCTTGTGGTTCCTCCGAACGAAGGAGATTCAGGATTTTGAGGTAGAAGGGCGGTTTCAGGTAGGACATGCACCTGTTCCACAAGGCTCAATTCTGTTGAAACTCCCTGGACTACAGTCTGCTGCAGGGCAGATAATCCCTTCTTCTCCCAGGTGGGTGCATTATGACCATAGATGCTGTTCCAATAGTCACTATGCAGCTACACTGATGGGTTCCCCAGCCCAGTTACAGGGGCTTGGTGCTATGGCCCCTAAGAATTAACTGAAAGTGTTTTGTTTTTTAAAGAGAGAACTGGGCCCCTGCAGCAATATAGGTTTTTTTAACTGCAGTTCTATCCTTTTAAAACATGAAGGGCTAGACTAAGCTGTTGGCTCACCCATAGCAAGGAGCAGTGTATAGTGTACGGCACAACCCCAGGAGGAGCAGTGGAGAAAAATTGGCTCAGGCTTGGTCTAGAGTAGAAAATTAGATTGTTTTAAACTATGTTGGTTGGATGTGAAAAATTCCCACCTCTCAGTGGTGTAGTTAAGCCAACCTAAGTCCCTTGTAGCAGGGCCAGCAGTAGGGGGTAGCAAGCAAGGCAGTTGCCAGGAACTCCACAGAGCTAAATTACATCATATCTACAGAGTCATTGTGGAGAAATGTAATCTGAGTGTTATAGTAATTTAATCTCTAAAAGTGAAAATAAATCACTCTAAAGCAGAGGTTTTCAAACTGTGGGGTGCACCCCCCTAAGACGGCACAGAGAAACATGCAGGGTGCAAGCAGTGGCACCTTGGACTTCGGCTTTGGCCCGGGGAAGCAGGGTGGAGGCCCACTCCTTAAGCCTCTTTAGTTACTGCCCTTGGCCCCAGCTATGTAGATGGCATTCGGTCGACTGAAGAATTCTTCTGTCAACCTAGCTACCATCTCTCGGGAAGGTGGATTACCTACACCAACAGGAGAATCCCCGTAGTGTCTACTCTGAAACATTACATAGATGCAGCTATGCCGCTGTAGCATTTTAAGTGTAGACAAGCCCTGTATTGCTTTGAGGTGGGGGAAGGAGTAAGGTATCCAGCCCCAGCCCAGAGGCCGCACCCCCAGCCGGAGCCCTCCCCCTGTCCCCCCAACCCTCAATTTCATGAGCATTCATGGCCTGCCATACAATTTCCATACCCAGATGTGGCCCTTGGGTCAAAAAGTTTGCCCACCCCT
Organism: Dermochelys coriacea; assembly: GCF_009764565.3. Classification (NCBI taxonomy): domain Eukaryota; kingdom Metazoa; phylum Chordata; order Testudines; family Dermochelyidae; genus Dermochelys; species Dermochelys coriacea. The sequence goes on from NC_050070.1 coordinate 188,726,665, forward strand.
GGTGTAGACTTTACTTATCCCAATGGGAGGGGTTTTGTCATCGGTCTAGGTAGTCAACCTCCCCGAGAGGTGATAGCTAGGCCCATGAAAGAATTCTTCTGCTGACCTAGCACTGTCTACATGGGGATTTAGGTTGGCTTAATAATGCTGCTCAGAGATGAGGATTTTTCACACCCCTGACCGACCTAATTAATCAACCTAATAATCTAGTGTAGGTCTCGGCTCCCTTCTCCTTCCACTGGGTTAGCTCTGTTGACATTTAGAAGGGACAGGGCCATAGCTTTGCCCCTCATTTGGTTAGGGAGCACTGGAGACACTGTCCTTGCTCTCCCCCACCAAGCTTGTAGCTGTAATCCTGGCAGTTGTCACATAGTTGTCCCTACTTCCCTGCATTAGGGGTGGGAAGGATCTGGTGCTAAATGATTAGAGAGAGCCAGACAAAACTGTTCCCAACTTTAAAAACACAAAAATTAATATTTGGGGTGAGAGCAAAGTGAGAAATTTCATCCCAAGGTATATTTATTTACTTCCAAAAATCATATAAGCCCCTGCAAAGAGGCATGAAGTGAAGGTGCTTTCCCAGTTATAACTTGTTTTGCTTAAATCTTCAGTCTCTAGGTGGTTAAAAATAGGTATCTGGTAGGTAGAGATTTTGTTTGAAGAGATCCCCTCCTTTTGGAATTGAATTTTACTGTATTCAGAATTCCAAGTGAAGGATCACCTCCTAAAAATTCACATTTCACCTGTTGCATTCTTGTGTTGTTTCAGACTGATGGACGAGCTCCCAGATTCAGTGATGAAGTGGGGTCCGGCTGGAAGTAGTTGCTGTAAGTGTGATTAGAGCATATGCTGTGTATTTTATCATTCTGTCTTAGTCTGTTTATTAGAATAAGGCTTTTAAATATTTTTATAACTTTTGGGAAAAAACCAATAAGAATGAAGTAAACAAAACAAACCCTGAAATTTAATATTTTAAATTAAATTACCAATTCCAGTCCCCCTAAGGCAAGCATGATTTAATGCTGCATTATCCCCTTATGGCCCTGATCCTGCAAATTGTAATGTGTAGGTCCAGCAGTCCACCTGTGTGGTACCTCTTTGAAGTTATATCCACATACTGAACTTTGCAGGATTGGGGCCTTCAGCATAAATATTTGATAAGAGATCAGAATGAGCTTGAGTTTGACCATCAGGATCAGACTGGTAAGCAAGAGCTGACCAGGCAGTATCTTCTGAGTAGATCACAGCTGTCAGACACCCCTCAATTTATAGCATTCCTGTGCGTGTGTGTGTGTGTGTGCGTGCACGTGTGTGCGTCCATTTGCCAGCGTTCCCCCGCCCCCTGTCAGCCCCCCCATACACACACACCCGCCAGCCAGCCACTCAGGAGATTTTTATTTTTTATTTTTTTTTTAAGTTTTCCCGTAGTTGTCATTAATGTTCCCTCTCTTTCACAACTTAGATTAAATCTCAGGAAAAATGGAAAAACTTCCTAACTGTAAGAACAGCAGGACAATGGAACAGACTGCCTCGGGAGGTTGTGGAAGCCTCTTCAGTGGAGGTTTTCAGAAAGGAGGCTGGAACTGAGTTGGACGGTTTAGACCGGGGTGGGCAAAGTTTTTGGCCTGAGGGCCACATTTGGTTTCCAAAATTGTATGGAGGGCCGGTTAGGGGAGGCTGTGCCTCCCCAAACAGCTAGGTGTGGCCCAGCCCCTGTCCCTTGTCCAACTCCCCCTGCTTCTCACCCCGACGGCCCCCCCAGGACCCCTGCCCTGTCCCTTGCCCATCTCCAGACCCCCTGCCGCCCCCTCCAACCCCCCCTCTCCTTCCTGACTGCCCCCGTGGGACCTCTGCCCCCATTCAACCCCCCCTGTTCCCTGCCCTCTGACCTCCCTGACCCCTATCCACATCCCCTGACCACCACCTCGAACTCCCCTGCTTCTATCCAACCCCCCCACCCCCGCTCCCTGCCCCCTTACCACAGTGGCTGGTGGTGCTACAGCTGCATTGCTCAGAGCTCCAGACCAGGCAGCCATGCCCCCCAGCTGGAGCCAACCACGCCACCGTGCAGCACAGAGCACCGGATCAGGCTGCGGCTCTGCAACTACGCTGCCCGGCAAGAGCTCGCAGCCCCACTGACCAGAGCATTGTGCTGGTGGCGCAGTGAGCTGAGGCTGTGGGAGAACAGCAGGGGAGGGGCTGGGGGCGAGCCTCCCAGGCCAGGAGCTCGGGCCAAGCAGGAGGGTTCCACGGGCTGTAGTTTGCCCACCTCTAGTTTAGACACAAGAAATCTTGCATCTTGGCAGAGGGTTAGACTAGATGGCCCTTGTGGTCCCTTCTAACCCTATGATCCTACTTCCCCCTGCATTTCCTTGTCGAGTTTCACATATACATTTTTTTTTTCAATCTTTCCATTCTGCTCTTCTCCACCTCTCAATTTCTTGCTCATCCTCAAATTTTGTTTCCTCCTTTCCCTTATTAGTCCTCTCTCTGTTCATCACTCTTTTCCCTCCCCCCCCCACCCGCTACCTCCACTCTCTCCTCTTCCCTTTCTTTCCCTCTCCCCACCTAAAATTCCCTATAATTCTCCCTTTCCTCTGCCCTACTGCAAGTATCCCCACCTCCAACCATATGAAATCAAAACTGACATGGGCTGGCCTTCCATGGAATGCAAGGCTGGCTATCATTTCTTCACTCCTAATGCATGCTAAGTTGTCCATACCTAGAGACCTAGGGGGTGGAGCAGCCAGGTAACAGGTGCTGTTCTGTTTCTTTTGCAAGAGGCCAAAGAAGGGGTGCCTCCCATGATGCGGTGCTTGCCAGATGTGTGAAGAACTATATCCCTTTTAAGATGGCAAGAGAAGGGTCCACTTCAAATTAAATTTTATGCTAATTTTAATGCTGTATTTGACAGCTAGATGCTACAATGATTAACACCCAAATAATACTTTAGATCTTCTGCCTAGGGATATGAAAATGCTATGGACTGCAGCTCCTCCTGTCTTGTACATCCCCCCAGAGCTCAAATGGAGGAGCTTCCATTCAGACACAGAGAGGGAATGATGCAGTGGCACTGGTGCTAATCACTTCCACACCTCCCAGCTTAGGGTTCCCATTGCTTACAGAGCAAAGGAGATGACCAGGGCCTTAATGCCAGTACTAAAAATGTTTTTTGGTAACAGAAGGTAAAAAAAAAAAAAAAAAATCTCACCCTCGTATAGCCCACATCACCAAGCAGCATAGAGCACCTCACAATCTTTAATGTGTTTATCCTCACAACAGCCCTGTGAGGTAAGGAAGTGTTGTTATCCCTGTTTTTACAGATGGGGAACTAAGGCTCCTAAAAACGGGACTTAGGTTCCATCCCAGATTAGTGTCTTAACCATTAAGTTATGGAATATTCTGCTGTGGTGCTCCCTCAGTTCTTCTAGTGAAGTTGTTCTACGTTAATTAAATAGTTGAATAATTAAATATTTCTGGGTCAGAGAATTAGAATAATTCTGTAGCCTAGTAGCCAGGGCACTCACTTGAATGGTGGCAGATCCCTGTTCAAATCCCTTCTTCCCCTCATGAGAAGGGGGGGACTTGAACTGGGAGTTTCCCACATTCTGGGTGAGTACCCTAGCTGCTGGGTTATAAGGGAGGTCTGTCCCCAGCTATGTGAGCTTGCCTGAGGGGCCCAATCCTGTAGGTGGCCTTGAAGCATGCCTACTGGATTGGGACCCACATGTCACTTAGGCACATGTCACTTAGGCACTATCTTCCATCAATTAGTGGATTGCTAAGAAGAGATAGGCACCTCCCTGCAGCCCAGACTTAAGTGCTAAATTCTGTGAGAGGGCAGAGCTTAGCACATACTCCTCTCATCTCCACCTCCCATTGGCTAGTTTAGGTGCTGGCTTTGTGCATTGCATTCTAAGGTACCTGTCTTTCCCCATTTGTTGTACAGGAGCCTAGGTGCCTGACTCAGGCTTTCTGGATCACAATGATGCTACTGTGATTTTTCCAGGGATTTATAAGTTAGATGTTGTGACAGTCAGCACTGCAACATCTAAGTCCCTATGTGGATCTGGGCCCAAGAAACAGAGGCCAAGATCCACAAAGGTATTTAGTGTAATGAGTTATCTATGATTGCCTGATGAGTGCTCTCTGAGCCTGAGAAGTGCTGCTGAGCCATCCCTTAGCTTGATTACCTGAGGGCTCCATGTCAATCAACCAGGGTTCAGCCAATCCACAGGCACAGGTCTAACCAGATGACCCCCAAGACCCAGGATATAAGCTCCCAGTGAGAGTAGCTACTCCAGCCTGCTCAACATTGCTACCTCACTGGGAGCATCCCCTGCCACTTGGTAGTTCTAACAGACTGCTCCTGCTCCTTGGAGTTGAGTTCTCCAACAAGGCCCCCTCTTCTGCCAACATGTATCCTGGCAGCCTCACTGCACCTACAGTGTCCCAGCTGTACATGAGGCAAGTGGATTGTGTTGCCACCAGCAATTTCATGGATGCTGAATTTGCTAAAGCTAATCAAGTTCCAGTAGACAGGAAGCGCACCCCAGATCTAGTGTAAATGATCAATAGTGGAATGCTGTCCTGTGAAATCATGCCCCTCCAAGTTGAAATCCAAGATTTTCTAGAGACTCTGCAGTCGGCAAACTTTCTGATCATGCTCAGTATTCCCTGACTCACACGGCATGATCCACACATCTTATGGAAGATGCTCAAGGTACAATTTGAGTTGATCTATTACCAACAATTGTGTCTAGTTAAGTCAGGGGCCAAGGAAACAAGAACCAGCAATGAGAAGTCCACTGCCTTCTGTGCCCAGCAGATTATTAAGCTCTGCAAAATATCAAGAATTTCCTGATGTATTTGATAAAAGGAATCTGATATTTTACAACTGCGTAGACCCAACAATTGCCCAAATGGTCTCAAACTAAGAGCTAAAAATCCATTTGGATGGATTTACTCCTTATCAGACTCAGAGCTCTACAAGAATGCCTTGATGAGAGTCTTGCAAAGATCTTCATCCACCTATCCACATCTCCCACTAGGACCAGATTTTGTTTGTGTGCCTTGAAAAGAATCTTGTGTATTTTGCCTTGTCTTGTAGATGTCCTGCTTTGACAGGAAGATTTTCTTGCTTTATGTTAACGTGATAGAAATATAAGACTAAAGCATACCTTTATAAATGATGGAATGGTTTAAAATCTGTTCCTGCTTCCTTCCCTCATTATCCCATAAAACAAAAATCAAGTAGATGACTTAGATAAAGGATTGATTTTCAGCAATGTCTTGCAATTTTTTGGATGCACCTGATATCACAGAGATCTAGATCTAACTCCTTTGCAATGCAAGCCAGGTAGGTTCGCATCTGAGTGCTACCAATTCCACCTGGAACTTACTAATGCACTAATGTAGTCGCAAAATTGTAGGCCTCGTTGAGTCCCAGCTACAAATGAGGCCAGTAGCCTTAACAGTTGAGTTCAACGTGAAATCTTTGTTTAGGCTCTGATTATCAAAGCTGTTCTAACCTCTACGAGAATTCTGCAAAAGCAGACTAGCACTAGGTCTTCCTGGAACCAGCTTCTTCATGTAAATGCTATGAACTTAATTTTTTTACTTTAATAAAGGAAATTACCAAATAGGAATTCTATCCCTGCATGACAGACTTGTGTTTGTTAATTGTCTGTGACATCTTAGCCACATTCAGTCCAGGTTGTTAGGAAGCAGTGAGTGTGTTAAGGAATATGGGTGCTGTATGGAAATGTAAGCAGCAGGTCCACAAAAGGCTTTATTGTTTAGCATTTTATGAATTTGAAGCAGCTAATGAATGTGTGGCTTGTCTAGTTCTGTATTTTCTTCACAGAAACAGTATAAAGGTAACCCAAAGAGGAGGCCCTCGGTATAGGGCAAACAATGGCCTTTGCAGGGCGTGGTAGGGTGGGGAGGTTATGAGGCATTTGCTCCTACTATTCTTTTTCCCCCACGGAATTCCCAAATTTAATATACGTATTATATGACACTGGAATTGTATAGTATAAAATACTTTACTTTAAAACTTAGCTTTCCCTTCTCCTCCTTCTAGAGTGTAGTACACAGGTAGTGGCTCTGTTTTAATATCTTTTACCTTGGGGATCAGAAGAAATAAATGTCAATATATATTGCAGTTTAGTTTTAGGATTATACTAAAATAACTGCAAGAAAAGTTTTTTATACATACCCAACTGTAGTATTCTCACACTCTTGAAGGCATCTTAACCCCTTCAGAGATATTAGCTGGTGATGATGGTGGTAAAATAATTATATTGCTGGGTTGCATTATTAAGACCTGTTTCCAACAAAACCAACCACTGTCTAGTGACTTATAGGATATTTGCATAATGCAGGGATTGTCAAGACCCTGTAAATCAAAGCATTTTGCTTTCCCAGTAGATGTTCAATTATAAAATGTCTGCAAATTAGCATTCAATATACATAGCAACAGCATTTTAAAGGTCCTCTTATGATCCAAATATCAAGAAAATCTTTCTAGTTGCCAAATTATCAGCATATTTGGACTAAAAAGAGAAACTTTAGGAGTAGTTTTTAATGCTAGTATGGTTTTCTGTAACAATCATAACATAATGAACAGCATAGGGGATGGCAGGTTTATCAGTCTATTCTTTCCTTTTCCCATCCAAAGAAGAAAAAAGCTTTGTATTTCGATAGTTCTGTGTTGTGGCTATTGCCTTTTGGTTCTGTTGTATCTTGGTTGTCATTCCTTGGATTTAAGACTTTTTCAAAGTTGTTGGTCCACAAAAAAAAAAATCACTTTTAAAATATACTCCACAGGTGAAATAGCTAAGTTTTTGGCATGTGTTTATGGTTTAACTTATGAGGAAAAGCCAAAGTATCAAGTGCTAAAGAAAATCCTGGTGGATGGACTGAAATCAAGTGGAACTTTTTACGATGGCCCTCTGGAATTTTCCTCTGCTAGATGTGCACTAAATCTGTGCGCTTCTAAAGATCTGAAAGTAAGTAACACAATCCCTTGCAGTTCAGCAATTATTTTGTGAAACCTGTTTGATGATTGTTTCTTTTGCACGAGATAAAGTAGTTTAAGATCTCAAAATGAGATTGACACAGCAATTGTTTTGCTTTAAATACACTGCATTTGTTAATTCCTGTTTCCCCTGGCTTTGCTAAAAAGTGGGATGTCAACCCTTAAGGAGGAAAAACTGTCATGAGTCCTTTTGACCTACAGTTTCTCACTTCAAAGTAGCGTGTCTGTGAAGAATCATTTACTTTCAGGATAATGGGGAAGTCAAGGACTCTGTTCACTAACATCTTGAAGACAAGCTTGAATGCCAGGTTTTTCTTTCTGGCCAGATTAAAAGCAAAGTTGTCTTGATAAGTAAAAACATTTAATTTGATTTGTCTTTTTTTTTTTTGTCCTTTGTCATTGCATTCCTACAGCCACCATTCTGAAGGGAATATTTCATCCTTGGATTTAAGTAATTTATTTGTATGTAGTGCTGTATAGTGTTTTTAGCACACAGATTTAAAGTTGACAGCTATCATGTTATATATTTCCCCCCTGTATTTTAAGTCTGAAACTATAACATTAATAAAACCTTTAAGTTTAATAAATTTAGATTGATGTAATTAGAAGCCTTACTGGACCTGATATGAAATGTCAGTCCCACGATATCTCCGCCTTGAAACTACCCATATGCAAAAGCCCTATTTCTTCTCTGATGCGTGTGCAATAAGGCAGGGTCAGGGTATCATTCATTTTTAATATTTCTTGTGAACTTTGGACCATCACAAGTGTACATGAGCCAAGAATGCAGGATGCAAACTAATGTGACTGATAGGCTGCTAGATGAATGGTGATTCAAGTATCAGTGCACAGATGGTTCTGATTTGCTGAGTTTTGTAGCTGCTGCAACTGAAGACATAAAATATCCTTCTAGTCATAAATTAGCTCTTTGGAAGCAAAACCTTGGCACCAGAGCTTTACAACCTTCAATTAGTAGGGAAAGAAGTATTTGAATGACTGTGGTATTGACATCTGTAGGCCTGCATAGTAATCATTCCTAATAGACGAGAATATCTGTTTGAGGGGTTTTGCATGGCTAATTAACTACCAGTGAGAATATGTAATTTTTTCATGATCTCCTGATTGTCACCTTTCTCTCATGATACAATTACATTTTATTCTAGCAAGTGGCTCACAAACCAATTGTCAGCACTATTTACGTATTGCAGAAGGCAGAACAAAAGTTCATGTTTAATAAAAAGCCACTGTATTTTGATCTTGGTAATTACAGAGGCTTATTTTAGCAGTTTTATTGACTTGTTTTTACTATTTTTACAATAAAACAAAGCTATTTCGGTGACAGTATTTCCCTTGTAATAATGGTCATCAGTTAATCTACACTAATTTGAGTAGCTTATTTCATTTTTGTAGTTTGTATAGTTTTCTAAACTTAATTGAAATATAAAAGTTTTTTTAAAAAAGGCATCTCCTTTACTGATCTATGTCTAGATCTCTGCTTCACCAGAATCTTAGATTTTTACATATTAGACATTGACTAGTAAAGCCAAACTATGGTTCTTTATGCGTTCTTTTCATTTGTGTACACAACAAAATGCAGACCCCTTCTCTTCATAGAATGGAAGCTGGACCAATGATGTGAAGCTTACGCTTTGTCCTGTCAGCTTTAAGCAGACATTCAATAATTAATTGCAATAGGAAGAATAGTGGGTCAGAGGAAAAATCAGATATATAAAGATAAAAAATTAGCATCTTAGTGAAAACTTGTATATGATGTTAAACCAAAGGAACATCAGATTCAAGAGGAAAACCATTCTGAGAAAGAGATTTTAATGTGTTATTTCTCAAGTTTTGTTCCCCATGTTCCTAATACAATTTGTTATAAATCAGCACTTTTTCTGTAAATGTAATTGTGTTACTGTAAAAAAACAAACAAAACAAAACAAAAAAAAAAACTGAACAGCCAGATGTCTGCTTAAGGGGTTTTCAGGTTTTGTTTTTAACTTTCAGCTGAAAGTACAAAATTATTCAGTTTTATACTTAGCCTAAAACTTGGATATTAAAGTAGCATGAAAGATGTTGCTGAACTTGTTCTGATTATGAGAGTCTGAAGAGTTGCTACAGCACTTGCTATTTGCAAGTGCACAACCCTGTTACACGTCCATAAGGGAGAAGTGTCAATTATCAGTGCTTCTGTTCCTTGGACACAGGCAGAATTATTTGAATGGTCAATAACAAGGTCAGAGACAGGGTTGTGCTGTTGCAGATGACTTGATCTTAGTACCTGTCATCACTTAAATTTTCAGAGGAACTTCAAATTTCTCCTGCCTTGCCACTTTGAAAAATATGCATGCTTGTGCCACCTCAAACTAGAGCTCTTCTTTCCTCAAGGGTATTTCTCTAGCAAGATGTACTTAACGGCAAAAAAAAAAATTAATGTAATCTAATTTACTGAAAAATGGACAAAAGACAGGAGATTTATTTTTCTGAATGGTTAAAAGGAGGTTTCTGGTATTCTCTAATAAGTTTAAGAAATGTTTTAGTTTACCAAATTTAAGTTACCATTTGTGTGAGAACAGAGAATACAAGCCAAGGATATAAGATTTTCAGAAAACTAGGTTTTAACCTAGGTGCTGGGGCTGATTGTATTGTAATTTGGGGGAAGTGGGGGATATAATCTTCCCATTTGGGGGAGATTAGGAGATTTTGGGTTGTGTGCTCCTGGAGGGGCCAGAGAGAGCATTTCCAGGGCTGATGCATTCTGGCTACACTGCTGACCGGGTGGAATGCCTTAAAAAGCAATGTACTGCTCACTGCTTTCAGCCCATCTATCTCCTCCCTTTCAACGCTTGCAATCTTATCTCTGCATTTTCAGCCCTTTTCCACTTCTACTCTTACCACACATCTCTCTCCTCCCATTAAAAACAAACACAAAACTTACTGCTAATTGGAATAACTATAAAGCATATACAACATGTCAGCGTAACAACATTCTCTGAGTATTGTCAGTAATACCTCATTCTTGGGGATTTGTCTGCACACTCCACACCAAACCCAGAATTCTCTAGAAACCTGTTTTGGGGTCACATGAAACCTACCTTGAGCCATGCAATGCTCCATGTGAGATTGCATAAGCAGAAGTGGCCCTTCACTTCCTTCCAGCTGGAACTTCCTGAGGTCCATTATGATCGCTCCATAGCCATTTTCACTTACCCCTAATTCAAGATAGCTGTTGGAAGCAGTAAATTTTTTTAGCATTAGGTAATTTTTAGTCCCATTTGGAAATGTGAAGTGCCCGGTTGATGCTTGGGTGAAGTGTATGTGACTGAATCAGTATTGCCCGGAGATCCTGAGAGCATCCTGGATAGACCAAGAGCCAGAACCTGTTCCAATTTCTTTACACTATACTGACTCTAGAGGTCTTGAAGTCTAATGCCAAAGAATGTTACCTTTGTTCTGTGCTATTCTTTTCAGTAGCCAGGGACAGAGAGGAAGCACCACCACGCCATAAATTATTAATCCTGTTTGCTTGTGCTATATTTAAAAAATCTAGAGGTAATGGTGCTGTTCCAGGGAGTCCTTGGCACTGACTGGAATCTCATCCCTGGTGCCAAAGGTTAAATGGATGACTTGGCTGCTGAGGTATGCCACAGGCCTGCTGTAAAGGGCTGCAGCAGATCAGTAGTGACAAAATTTGGAGAAGGAAAAACTGACCTGCAACTGGATTTCATAAGGGATGACTATCCGTACAGTTCCACAACCTCCATCCCCCCTTCTTGGGAATGTATATTAAATTGTGATATGTGGAAGGAACTGAGGATGTAATAAGACATAGCCCCAATCCACAACCTTACTTGGAGAATTCTGTGACTTCAAGCAAAAAGTTGGCAATCCAAAGCAGTTAGAGTTTTCTAGAAGGTTCTGGATAGGGTCCAGCCACATGGATCTGTATTGAAGCTACTCAAACTCCTGTTACAGTTGAATAACTTGTCATTTTTCATGAAGATAGACACCTATTCAAGACTCTGCATGCCCTAATATCATTACAAGATAAATGAAATCCCATTAGCATTAATCATTTAAAAAACTCAGCCATTCATTATGGGAAACATCCCTCAGCCCTCCCTGAAAAAAAAATAAAAACAAAACACTTTACAGATGTCTTTTGCAGAATGTCCAGGTAGTCACCAAATTCTGTTATTTTAGACAAGTTGGGGAGCAGTTCAAGAGTCTGAACTGTCAGCTCCCCTCTCTTAGGCAGGTGGTCCAACTAAGGTGTCCTTCCTGATTTTAGCTGTGGCGATATGGCACAGGAGAGGATGCCATTGAGGGCTTTATACCAGTGTACAATCAGACCAGTGGGAGTCTGTTACCCATGCCTTACAGTGCCTTGCTGAAGTAGCTCCCATCTAGGCTGGTCACAAACAGCCTTCCAACATGCAAACCACACCCTGTGTGTGTAACTGCAGCCTGTCAGCTACACTTGGGTTACATTCTGGCTCTTGCTAGCCTTCGTTATATTGCATGGTGACCCCAATACATTTCAGCCCCAGATGTCCCCCAGAAATATATGTCCTGTACTGCCCAGCCCTCTCCTAGATAGTACAAATATTTTAAGTTCATTATTCCTTTAAGGGAATAATATGCCAGTTTAAATTGAAATGTCTGAATAACTATTTGAGATAACACATTGGATTAGATAAAACAGTAAAACAAATTTATTAGCTACAAAGAGATTTTAAGTGAGTACAAATAATGAGGCATTAAAGCCAGAAATGTTTACAAGAAACATAACCACATGCTCCAGATTACTGACCAAACTCTCAGGTCAGGACCCCTCCCTGAAGTTCAATGAATCCTTCCTTTGTCTCTTCAGCTGCAGTGAATGTGACAGGCAGGGAGAGAGAGGGGGGACCTGTTGGATATTCCTCCTTTTTATAAGTTCAGTACTCCCCTTGAAAAAACATTTCCAGCTGTGCATTAGGAGACAAAAAGTCCATGTGGAAGGATGTTCCCTGCTGGCTTTTTCTTACCTGTTTTAGCTTCCTTTGTCCTCCCTTCCTGCTTGGTGACTCTGCTGCTTAAATGCAAATTAAGCAAAGCGCACATTCCTTTGTTTAGGACAGACCTGTTTACCAACTTCAGTTTGGGCAGGGCTATGGGGTTTGGAACATGTTAATAATATCATACAGGGGTATCTTGTAACTTCACATGCAGTGTTGCCACGTTTTACCAGGACAATATTGACCAGCAAATTATGAGTTTAAGTGATACCTTATGAAGCATATTTTGTACAAAGATTATTACAATAGTCTATAGGGTGAATACAGGGGTGTATTCTGTCACAATAGGTGATAACCTACAACTTAAACTCTCCCTAGAGATCCACATGCAGCCAGTGCAGAGGCCAGAGTACTGGTGTCATGTGCTCCCAGCAAGGTGCCCCATTCTCAATAAGTAAACAGCTGTAGTCTCTGAACAGTTTTAAGGGAGAGCACATTTCAGACTAATGTAGACTAATCTTGAGGTAACAAGCATGGATAACAATGACACTGTTTGCATCTAAAAGATCACACACTCAAAGCCAGATGCAGCTGGTGGTAAAATGTTTGGGTTACTGCTGTAAAGATTGTCAAAGGCAGAGAGGAATCTAAAGTCACCCCTAACGTCCAATCCCTAATAACTAATGGTGGATGTACATGCTCAAAGGAACTGATATTGTATCTGCCATCTCCAGCTGCTTGCTCCACACTACTGTCACCTCAGTCTTGTCTGGGTTGAGCTTCAGCCAGCTTGCTCTCATTTACACACTGACTGAGGCACTTGTCCAAGTCAGATGAGAGAGACATTCAGTGTCATCAGCTGACTGAGAATACTGCACTCCATGCCTCCTTACTCTTATTAATGTTGACCTTGTCCTCCCATTTCCTTCTGTCTCTGTCAGCTTAAAATGGATAATTGGGACAAAAGTCATATCTATTTGCTTTCTATACTTCTGGGCATCAGATGCATATTTTTAGCTTTCTCATATGCACCTGGGATGCTAGGGTTATGGTTGAATACCCAAGCATAATCGGAGGTCCTATCTGATAGATTTCAGGTAATATACTATTTTTTTTTTTTGGACATGCACAAAACATGATACACTTCATTTAGGTGGGAAGAGATAACAGGTGTAAAGTTTTTCATAAATTAAGTCCTATTTGAAAAGTGGATTGGGCACGTGGGAGCTGAACTCCTAGAGAATTTCAGAGAGAATCTAAGCATCAGATTTTAAAGTATTTAGATAATTATCTTGGGGGGGGGGGGAAAATCACACTAGGTGCGTATCTGCATCTTTCAATACCTAACCACCTTTCAAAAACTAGACCGTAGGCACTTCTGAAAATTATACTTGTTAATTTTTTGGAATTAGACCTTGGGGAAGGTTGATTAAGGTATTGGAATTGGACCTTGGGGGAGTTTTAGGTTGGATATTAGGAAAAACTTTCACTAGGAGGGTGGTGAAGCACTGGAATGGGTTACCTAGGGAGGTGGTGGAATAGCCTTCCTTAAAAACTTCTAAGGTCAAGACTGACAAAGCCCTAGCTGGGATAATTTAGTTGGATATTGGTCCTGCTTTGAGCAGGGGTTTGTACTAGATGACCTCCTGAGGTCCCTACCAACCCTGATATTCTATGATTCTATGACGAGATAGAGTTTTGTGTTTCAACTCTTGCTTGGTGGCTGATAGAGTAGCTCTCCTATAATCCACTTTAGTACAACACTCTCCTTTATTATTTCTTTGTGTAATTCCCATTCTTGAACTACTTAATCAACACCACAAAAAGGAATCAGATTTAATTGGTAACTGCTATACTCAGGAAGAACTGTTGTGCAGAGGGCCACATGTGACTATTACTACTGCAGAGTTGTTCAGTGTGCCAGAAGTACTGAAGGGCAGCACGTGGCCTACAAGTTGTGTTTTGGCTACTTTTACATTAAGAGTTATAAATGCCAAAAACAGACATCATTTGACATTTAGAGTGGGTATAAGGCTGGAAAAAAACCTGCATGAACGCCTGAGTATAGCTCCCAGTCTAAGTTCCCTCTAACTGCATGGCGTGTAGCAGCCTATCAAGGGCTATGCAGGTGCTCAGGGCTGTGGTGGAGAGAGAATCTACCCCAGCTCTAGAGCTGCCGCGGCTGGGGAGAGGGGCCTCTCACCCCCAGCCTAGGTACTGCTGTGGGGAAAAAGGGCTGGGTGGAGTCCTCTCCCCCCGCTGCAGCTCTGGGGCAGCCTGCACCCAAGCCCCTCATCCCCAGCCCAGAGTCCTCACCCCATCCCTCTCTCACACTCCAACCCCCTCGGCAGATACCCGCCACGTAATCACTTCCATATTGGTGCACGTAACAAAATTCATTCTGCAGATGCATGGGAAAAATTAGAGGGAACATTATTCCCAGTGCATATTAGCAAACGAAAAGAGGGGAGAAACTTTCTCACTCCAAGGTTAAATTAATTGAATAAAGGAGTAATATTTATCTTATTTGAGACCATAACATTACTTAGGCTCAATGCCATGATAGGAAATTTATTGAAGAATATAAGCGTTTCCATTCCCAGCAAAGGTTAAGTATATATATAATTCTAGATTATTGAAATAATTTTCCATAAAAATGTCTTTTGGTAACGTAGTAGCTAATGACAGCATAACAGTAGCACTAGTCTTGTCCTGTTTGTAGGAAAGATTTTTTGACAACTATTTTCTACATATTTTTAGTATCCTCTGACTTTCTTTTTGAATTTTGCCTTTGTTTGTATTCTTAGTACTGTATTTAAGCACTTTTCTTTCTGAATTGTTGAATGTTATTATATCATGTTATTAACTCTGTTAACAGGTTGAGTTACCAAAGCCTACACCAAAACAGTTTAAACAAAAAGAAAGCATGCTGGATAATAAAGAACGTAACTGTCTGAGAAAAGCTGGTATTCAGGTAACACACAGGCAATTACAAGAACAAGAGAAACCAGTTGGATTGAACAAGATGCGTCAGAATAACGAACCACTGCTGGTGAGATTTTTGACGTTACAGTAGAACATACTGAAAAAAAGTTCTGCTTTGATAGTTCTGTGTTTCTTTCTACTGAAATATTGCCACAATAGATGTGTGCAAACAGCAGGCTAGATATTCATCACAGTAACACCAGAATTTGGTATATGCTTAGACACCATTGGATAACATTGTTCCAAAAATATAATGAAGTTCAAAAAATGTTCTGTTATCATTGTGCATTAGGTTCAAAAATAGTGCTGCACTTCTAGTAGTACCTTTAACATTAGCTCTACAGTCACAGATATTAGGAATGGTACCCATGACAACATTCTTGTATAATGGTTGTCATTAATGTAAACATTTGTAAGTCAATAATAGTTTCCTCTTTTATTTACAGCGGGGAAACTGCTTGGATAGCACTGTTTGGTAATAGCTGGGTCTTCAATAACTGCATTTAATATTAACCCATAATAAAATCTTGGTTTCAGGCCTTGAAAAGTCAGAATTTAACTGATCAAAGCTCAATAGCATTGGCTACTCTATTATATAAAAGATCTGAATGCCCTCATTAACTTCAACTTGTATACTTTCTGTACAGCTCAGCCTCACATTTCTAGAATGCAAAGAATCATTCTGTAAAGGCTTCAGTGCTATTTGTGAGTAAGAATAGTTCAGAATAGAAGGCATCTTAGTAAAAGAAACCCCTCTCTCCCCCCGCTTTGGTTTTAAGTTAATTTAACAGTAACTGTTTACTCAGTTTGTGCCCTTCTTATTGGATAAGGAAATCAAACTCATTTATGAAGCACCAGAACGAGACTTTAAAAGCAGCTTTATTAAAAAAATCTTTTCTTCAAGCAGTCTGCTGCATGGAAACTCCAATATAAGGAAGCAAAGTGAAGAAGAAACAGCAAAACTGCCCCAGGGCTTCAGTCAGGCAAGTGGTGAGCAGAACAATTCAGGGTCACAGCTAATAGGAAAAGGGTTAGATTAAAAAAGGCTCCTGAGTCCTGCCGAAACAGCCCTGAATTTTGTACATCACCTTCCCTGTTAAGGAGGGAATGTAGAGGAGGAGTTGGAAGTATCAACTGAGATGCTATTTTTATGCAGAAATTCTATTTTGGATGCTAGAATATAAATAGCCAATTGGACCATCCCCAACCTGCTTCCGTCCAAATCCCTCCTCTCCCACAGACCCTGAGCCCCCTGTTCACCTGCCTCTTACCTGAAAGCAGCAGCTTTTGGTTCTTCAGCCAGGTAGTCCATCGCCTGGGTTGTGGCGATGGACTACCTGGCTGAAGACTGGTCACTGACATTGATCACATGTAGTAGCAGAAACTGCCAGTGACAGTGGTGCCATCTTCGCTGTAAATCATGATGTTGTGAAGGAGTATGGGGATTTTTTCCCCCTGCTTTGTGGTGATATCAGAAGCTGCACTTAGCTGGAAGGCAAGGGTACATTTAGTATAGCTGGCAGGGAGGAGTTGTGGAATATGTATACCTGGGTGACTGAAAGAGAGAACAAGCAATAGAAGCAGCAACCAGTGAGAAGGATCAGGTATCAAGAACAAGAATAAACCAGCCTTTTCCATAATATTTGGTTACCATTAGTATTTTTGAGTTACTCTTCCCTAGGAGGAAAAAGGAATTAGGAAATAGGTCTATTAATCTGGCTATTCCACTATAGTTGTTCCCTGGTACTCACGGCACATTATCACTAACAAGAGAATCAAGTTAAATATGGATGTCAGGATGTTAAAAAATTCAGATGAAGAATGAAGGGGAGGGAAGTTGGAGAAGGAATATACAAAATGAGCCCAGAGAATATTGTGTTGGATGGTATGCTTCCTGCTAATTCCTTTTATTTAACTGATTTGGAAAGTAATGTAGAAGAGTTATATTGAGATTACCAAAGTGATTTGGGGCGTATTTAAGAGAGAGGTTGTGATGTACGAAATTAGGAAGGGTATTTCAGGCATAGATAAAAAGAAACAAAGCCTGCATGGTCTAAGCAAAAGAATGTTGGAAAGGCAAGATTTTATATACCCTTATTCTAGTCTAGGCACAGCCATGATGATGAGGAAGCTGAATATGATGAAGAGTCAGAGAACGGACTCCGTATATGACATGGTTATAACAGCAGGAAAGGAAGATGAGTTTGATGGTGGCATTTCAAATGGACTAGAAGATGGAAGCTGAGTTTGACAGAACAAAGCAGTTTGCAAGAGTCTAGTCATCAATTTATTAAGGCAGAAGAAGAGTTGTAGCAGTAGTTATGGAGAGAAAGTGACATATACTGGAAAACACTGAAGTTGTTACAGAATTCAGTAGCAGCCTAATTGTGAGAGGTGGAGTCATTTACAACACTGCAACCCCAAGACTGGGATGTGGAATAAGTAGGGAGAAATCTGTTTTTTGCCATTTAGTTTTTTGGAGGCAATACATCAGGAAAATGCCATACCTCTTTGCCACTGATCAGGGGTGGAAATAGTAGAATTGGGAGTGGTATGTGTAACGTGGTAGCCAGGAATGCAGATATGACCTTAACCTCCAGAAAAGAAGGAAGAAAAGGAACAAGAACAGAACCCTGCAGTTCACCAAGAGTGGAGGGAAGCAGAACAGTTGAAGGAGACTATAGAGGTAGGGGGTGTAAAAGACTGAATGAGGATGGAGAAGAGATGCAAGAAAGGTGTCAGTCACTTGGAAAATAGTGAATAGATTGGAGAAGAGATGAGGAGAGTGAACTGACAAGAAAACCAGAGTACAAAGCTTGCTCAAGGATTTGGAAGTTAAATGTGTGATAGTTGGAAAGGTAGAAGGGCTTTTAGGGTACAGGAAACAGTGGTATGTGTGAAGGCAGAGAAAAAACAACCAGCTGGGGAAGGAAGAGCATGAGAGTAGGCATGAAAGCAAATGACAGAGGATCAGAGTAGACTACCACCTAAATTGGAGACTATAGAGAAGAATAGTTCATGAGATAGTTCTCATCTTTTTGTGGTGAAAACTGCATCAAAGAACGACTTCTGTATCTAATTAGAAAGGAGAATCAGTTGGCAAGGCAAATGGTAGATAATTCAGGGTCCACATTGACTTTCTCCACTACAAATTTTTCATCCAAAGGACTACAATGCCAGGATAGAGGATAAGTGGGATGGATTTAGCAAAAGAAAGTAGTGTGGATGAGAGTGGGATGGAATATGAAAACTATAGTCAGAACAGGCATCAGGAAAGAGAGGAGGAAATTGGAAGTCAGAACGGGATATTTACGGACAGGAGTTTGCAGAAGGAAGGTGGGATGGGAAGGTAGCAACGTTAACGGACGATGTGATTGTCAAAAGAAACTTCAGGACTGAAATACAAGAAACAACTGTGCTTTGAAGAAAGTTTTGTGATGGGGTTGTGGGTGCAGGAGTCAGTTCAGAGGTGAAGATCAAAGCAGGACAAAGGCGCCATAAAGTTGATGCTTCTAGAAATTGAATACCACTTACACCTTTGAGGAATCATGACAAGTTTTGCTGTACTGTGGTGATATAAAATGAAATTTAAATAAATAGGAACAGCAAATTTGACAATCCAAAGTTTAGAATGTGTATATAATAACTTTATTAGCAAGAATATTGTAAATGTTATAGATTTTCACAATTTTGAGGACAAAGATAAAGGTATTAGAACCCTTTAGATGGTGCTTTTAAAAATGAATTTCTAATTATTTCTTTTTGCAAAGCATTTAGTCTACATGTTATAAAACCAAACCCCACATTAATTTGTACATCTGAACACTGCTGTATTTGTACATTTATAAAGCTTTGAATGTTAGCTGCATCTGACAGAATGTTCACAAAATCTAGAGGGGTTAAATCTCTACTCCTAGTAGCTCAGCAAACGTTACTAGCTAATCTTGCTAAAAGCTTGTCAGAATTCGTTCTTCCATTGTAGTTCTTTGACATTTGCATGTAAGTTTCCCCCAGAAAGCAGTGCAACAGAATATTTTAATCTTTGTTCTTCTGATTCAGATTTCCACTCGGTTTAATGCTGGAAACATTTGAATATTTTTTTTCCCCTTGCAGGAAAACACCGTAAGACAACTACACAGGCACTATCCCCAAACAGTTCTCTGGGAAGTTAAAAAGAAACACCACCAAAATAGCATTACATATTCTCCAGTATTTTTGCAAGAACCCAATAGAGATTTTACTAGTCCTTCTGTATCCAATATTTTTAAGCTTGCATTTACTGAAGAGAGGTACGGATACACCATGACCATACTTATACTTCTGATATTAATATTCCTTGTGTTATATTTTCTTTGATGTCACCATTTACAATGTCTTGAGTTTATGTGCAGTGTCATTCACCCAGAGCTGTGTAAGTTCTTTTTTCAAAGTTTCTTCATAGACATTTTCACCGAGATTGGCTTGAAAAAGATTTGTGAAGTAACATACTGTAAATAAATACCTTTTAACCTCTACTGTGTACAGCTACATGTGTGCTAACTATTTTTATTTGATTGTTTCTATTCTGAATATTAGGCATGCTTCCCAGAACTAGTCCTTTCATAGAGTAATACTAAAAATTGTAGAATTAAATCTCCTGTGTCTTTCATGATAAAGGACTCTGGTATACGTTTGATATATAGACATTGTTACATCTTACTTTTACTCTCATTTCAACAAATAATTTTAAATACTGGTGCATGAAATTAACTCCATGCTATAATTTTTACAGTGGAATAAAATATAAAATCCACAAGTGTTTATCAAATTAACATTAACTGTCTGCTGCTCTTATTTTTTCTACTTTTCCCAAACTCAAGTACTGTACTTTATTCAGTTATACATTTCCATTAGACTTCCTGAAATGTTTCCTTACCTTGTTACAATATGGACATTCACCAAAGATGACATTAAAACTTTGTCTGCTAGAAGAAAGACCTTGTAACCACTGCAAGATAAGATAATGAAAACTTAATATTTATTTTATGCCCAATTTAGGAACGAGTCTAAAGTTCTTATAAATAGTGCTCTTCACCATAGCTAATAAATCCCTATTTGAAGTGTTTTCACACTGGATTAGGAGCATGCAATTTTGCTGGATTAGTTTTCTGTACAATCTACCTGTCATGATTACCTGGTTTCACATACTGAAAGTACTCTAAAGTGATCTTCACTGACTTCCCCCACATTCCCTTCTGAGGTTTTCAGAGCACTATTACTAAATAGTTCTACATTTGTAGCACCTAGAAGCTCCTGTCTGGATTAGACCTTAGCCCGTACACACACAGTAAAGCAGGTTCCCTGCCCCCCAAGAGCTTATAAAACATACGCGAGTGATGGGAGAGAACACTAGGGAAGCAGCAATAAGAACATGGAATTAAGAAGGCTTAGTGGTTCTGCTTCATTGCTGATAAAGTTCTCTCTTACCAGTCCTTTACCCGTCACTTAACTAGCTATTTCTACTGCGTCCATAATATTCTCATACAGAAGCCCATATTAGGGATCCATGAATTGGAGCCAAGTGGATTTGTTACATTAATAAAAATTTTACCTCAAACAAACAAGCCTGATGGAAAGGTTGTCCACATCGGGAATCACCACATACTTGGTCTGGAATAGCACCATCAAGTCGGTAAGCATAACAGATACCACAGTCCATAGTGAAGTCCTTAAAAATACAAAATAAAGCTATTTCAGACAAGTTAACTTTATGGACATTTTTCAGAGTAGCAGCTGTGTTAGTCTGTATTCACAAAAAGAAAAGGAGTACTTGTGGCACCTTAGAGACTAACAAATTTATTTGAGCATAAGCTTTCGTGAGCTACAGCTCACTTCATCTGATGCATTTGGTGGAAAAAACAGAGGAGAGATTTATATACACACACACAGAGAACATGAAACAATGGGTTTATCATACACACTGTAAGGAGAGTGATCACTTAAGATAAGCCATCACCAGCAGCAGGGGGGGGGGGAAAGGAGGAAAACCTTTCATGGTGACAAGCAAGGTAGGCTAATTCCAGCAGTTAACAAGAATATCAGAGGAACAGTGGGGGGTGGGGTGGGAGGGAGAAATACCATGGGGAACATTCAAAAACCAGTTGGAGAACACTTCAATCTCTCTGGTCACTCGATCACAGACCTGAGAGTGGCTATCCTTCAACAAAAAAGCTTCAAAAACAGACTCCAACGAGAGACTGCTGAATTGGAATTAATTTGCAAACTGGATACAATTAACTTAGGCTTGAATAGACACTGGGAATGGATTAGCCATTACACAAAGTAAAACTATTTCCCCATGGTATTTCTCCCTCCCACCCCACCCCCCACTGTTCCTCTGATATTCTTGTTAACTGCTGGAATTAGCCTACCTTGCTTGTCACCATGAAAGGTTTTCCTCCTCCCCCCCCCCCCGCTGCTGGTGATGGCTTATCTTAAGTGATCACTCTCCTTACAGTGTGTATGATAAACCCATTGTTTCATGTTCTCTCTGTGTGTGTGTGTATAAATCTCTCCTCTGTTTTTTCCACCAAATGCATCCGATGAAGTGAGCTGTAGCTCACGAAAGCTTATGCTCTAATAAATGTTAGTCTCTAAGGTGCCACAAGTACTCCTTTTCTTTTTATGGACATTAACAGGGTGGAAATGAGGAAGAAATAAAGTACATCACTTTAATTATTGTGTATTTCTTCCTTTAAAAATCCATTTCACCTGTTCCAAGACTGGAACTTGTTCTATTTACAGCCAATAGATGTGATCATCTCCCCACCCACACTCGGTGATGATGTTGTACAAGCATCCATCATCTTTGTCCAAAGCAAAACTAAGGTCCATCTGCGTACCATCTTTGGGGATTGGTCCTGCTTTGAGCAGGGGGTTGGACTAGATGACCTCCTGAAATCCCGTCCAACCGTGATATTCTATGATTCTACGATTCAATCCATCCGTTGCTTCCTCAGAATCTCTTTCCTACCATACTCTCCATGCTATCTTCACCAGGTCTTTGTTCATCCTCTGTATGTCTTTAAACCAGCAAAGTTGCGCTTCTTGGATTTTGTCAGCCTCATCACAAACTGACTTCCATCTTAATGCTTTCATTTCACTATCTGTCCCTTTGGGTAACCCTTTATTGTGCAAAGGCATCTTGTTTCAAACACCTGCAGGCACTGACCTTGAGTCTCTACCACCCAGGCTTCTGCACCGTATCACATTGTGGAGTGTGTCATGCTGTCTGGAGTGGCTAACAACAGAGTGCCTGCTTCAGGGCAGACTGTCAGAAAACAAGGGACAATACCCCAAAGTGGTGGTATGTTCTATAATTAGATTTCATCACGCCAGCAAATGTGAACTCCTGGATCACTATACCAGTCTTACTTTGGAATCCCCTTAGATTCTGCAGCCAATCTTGCCACCCAGACAAACTAGAATTTGTGATAATGGTCACTTAAACCCAAAATCACACCATAGCAGGTTTCACTTACCCCAGACCAATTGGTATTCCAGATCTTATGCCAAAGACAACACTGGCAGCCAATTCTATAGTAAACTAACTAAAGGTTTATTAGCAAAGAAATAAGAGAGTTATTGAGAGGTTAAAGCAGGTAAAGTATATTAACAGGT
Source organism: Dermochelys coriacea (assembly GCF_009764565.3). Taxonomy (NCBI): domain Eukaryota; kingdom Metazoa; phylum Chordata; order Testudines; family Dermochelyidae; genus Dermochelys; species Dermochelys coriacea. The sequence goes on from NC_050070.1 coordinate 188,749,351, forward strand.
GAGTCACAGTTTGTAGTAGTAATGTAATAAATTGCCAATTTCACAGAAGTTTTTCAGGTACACAGATTGTCTCTGGGGATCTCCACTTTGCATCTGGTATACTTCCTTGCAAGAGAGTCATAGAATCATAGAAGATCAGGGTTGGAAGAGACCTCAGGTGGTCATCTAGTCCAACCCCTGCTCAAAGCAGGACCAATCCCAACTAAATCATCCCAGCCAGGGCTTTGTCAAGCTAGCCCTTAGTAACCTCTAAGGATGGAGGTTCCATCACCACACTAGGTAACCCAGTGCTTCACCACCCTCCTAGTGAAATAGTTTTTCCTGATATGCAACCTAGACCTCCCCCACTGCAACTTGAGACCATTACTCCTTGTTCTGTCATCTGCCACCACTGAGAACAGCCTAGCTCCATCCTATTTGGAACCCCCTTCACAGTAGTTGAAGGCTGCTATCAAATCCCCCCTCACTCCTCTTCTCCTCTGCAGACTAAATAAGACCAGTTCCCTCAGCCTCTCCTCGTAAGTCATGTGCCCCAGGCCTCTAATCATTTTCATTGCCCTCTCCTGAACTCTCTCCAATTTGTCCACATCCTTTCTATATGGAGGGCTCAAAACTGGATGGAATACTCCAGATGTGGCCTCACCAGTGCCGAATAGAGGGACATAATCACTTCTCTCCATCTGCTGGCAATGCTTCTACTAATGCAGACCAATATGCTGTTAGCCTTCTTGGCAACAAGGACACACTGTTGACTCATATCCAAATTCTCATTGACTGTAATCCCCAGGTCCTTTTCTGCAGAACTACCGCCAGTTGGTCCCCAGCCTGTGGCAGTGAATGGGATTTATCCATCCTAAATGCAGGACTCTGCACTTGTCCATGGTGGACCTCAGATTTTTTTGGCCCAATCCTCCAATTTGTCTAGGTCACTCTGGACTCTATCCCTACCCTCCAGCATATCTACTTCTCCCCCCAGCGTAGTGTCATCCGCCAACTTGCTGAGGGTGCAATCCATCCCATCATCCAGATCATTAATGAAGATGTTAAACAAAACTGGTCCAGGACTGACCTCTCGGGCACTCCACTTGATACCAACTACCAACTAGACATCGAACCATTGATCACTACCTGTTGAGCCCGACGATCTAGCCAGCTTTCTATCCACCTTATAGTCCATTCGTCCAATCCATACTTTTTTAATTTGCTAGCAAAAATACTGTGGGAGACTGTATCAAAAGCTTTGCTAAAGTCAAGGTATTCCTCGGCCCACACCGCTTCCCACAGCCCCCATTGGCCTGCAGTGCTGAACTGCAACCAATGGGAGCCGCAATGAGCCAAACGTGTGGATGTGGCAAGTAAACAAACTGGCCCAGCCCACCAGGGGGCTTACCCTGGCGGGCCGCGTGCCAAATGTTGGCAATCCCTGCCTTGGTGAATCCATGTTGACTGTTTCTGATCACCTTCCTCTCCTCCAAGTGCTTCAAAATGGAATCCTTGAGGACCTGCTCCATGATTTTTCTGGGGACTGAGGTGAGTCTAAACAGTTCAGAAATGAAAGGATCTTTCGGAGAATCCATATTTATATTTTTTTGTGACAGAAAGCAAGCTGACAGTCTTTCTATACACGTGGGCTTTTCCTTTGATGTTGGTGAGTGAGGAATGCACTTAGCCTTTTGATGTCTGACCATCATACATAATGGCCACTTGCTTTGAAATTAGCATTTTCTGTTAAGTCCTTTATTATCATTTCACAAGATTTCTTTGATGGGTTATTCAGTTACAGGGTTATGCATAATGTAAATGTTTGCTATTACATTATAACAGAAACTAATAAGTGAAAACAATACAAGTAACATTCCACGTTTTCGTGAAGTTTAAATTCCTGAATACACTCTTATATTTATACTCATTTTGATCTATACTAATACACAAGTGAATACATTCTAGTCCACTGGTCTGCCAGCGTTACAGGGTGCACCATTGTTCTATATAATTGGGCTTTCAGTCTCAGTGGCAAACATTTGTGATGTGCAATACCGGGGATATTATTCTACATACTTCCAGCACTCAAATCTAGCCTTTGGCTCATATTCAAACACAGTCCTCCGTAATCCAGCCACTCAGGTAATTGAATCAGTCAGTCTGGTTTAGTCGTACTCTATTAATCTCTATACCCAGTTTCCCTGTGGTACCTCTACTGTGCCACGAGACCTCTGTCTTAGTCATGTTCATTGTCATCCCATGGCTGCTTAGCTGGTCATACCATTGGTTTACTATTTTCTCCAAGTCGTCTTTTGAGGATGCCCTTATTGCTATTTCATTTCTATATTGCAGCTTCTGACCTTTTCCCATTGTGATCTTCCTGCTGATGTAGTCTATAAATATGATAAAAAGCAATGGACTGAGGGCTGACCCCGATGCAATCTGATTTCCAATTCCAAGGGGCTTGCTGTTCCAAAACACATTCAGATCACTGTTTTAGATCTATATACTTCATTCCCCATAGTTATTAAATTCTCAGTCAATATTTCAACACTGGTGTGAGCATCCTTCTGTTCATTTTAACATATGCTTTTTCTAGAGTCTATGAAAGCCCAGAAGCTATCCTGTTAATATTCTAGCTGCTTCTCTATCACTTGCCAAATTATGAACATGGAATCTGTGGTTCCTTAGCTTTTCCTAAAGCAGAACTATTTTTGTTCATTTGTCCTGTCCACCTTTCTCCCAATCTTAGCATCCAATGTGTGTTCTGGTAACTTTATCCCTTGATAGTATAGTGTCTGCATTCATGGATGCTTTCCTTATGTATTGATGCCAACAACAGACTCTCATCAGTCTTCAGGAATACTCTTGATTCACTCTATGGCTTTAACTACTCTGCTCATCCACTTTATACCTCTCTTGGTTTTTAAGGAGCAGAATATGCGCCTTAATTTGGACCCATAAAGCCATCAGTCGGTCACTTACTCTAATAATTTCAATCATTGGATTTTCACCAGGTCTGCCATCATTTTATCAGGTCCAACTGCCTTACCATTCTTCATTATCTGGACTACATTTTCTCACCTTAACCTCCATTATGTAAAACTCAGATCCTTCATGTGGGGTGTGGTCATTTTTTGCCAAGCTATAGATCTTTTGGCCAGCCAGTTGTGGATGGTTTACATGTAGGCAACTCTGTCAAAAAGGTGGTTTTGCCGCTCAAACTACTATTTCCACTTCTCCTTTGCTTGTTCATGTGTTACTAACAGCCTCACCTGATCATTCTTTACAAATGGAGTTGCAATACCATTCTCCTTCCCTTTGAATCTCATTGGCCAGCTATGCCGGAAGGACAGGAGACACTGCACGTGGTTTAATTAGATCTCCATTTTATTAACTGTCTGGGAGCTCCCCACAGATAAAAGTGTATAGTGCTAGTAATGGCATGATCATTTCAATATATACCAGGGAGGTTCCATCAGTTAACCCTCTTTCCCTTCCTCGTTCCCAGCCCACCTACTGCTGGGACCTTACCATCTCTTCTCCTCCCCCCTCCCCAATGTGAGTTAAGATGGGCTCTAAGAGGGGCAGTTGGCTCCCTGCCATGTCAGACATAGGAGCCCTGAACTTCCCAGTTTCCAGTCCTTTAACAAATACCTCCTTTGAATTCTTTACCAGTCCATTTATCTGATCACTGTATCCCTTCCATTCAGAAGCTTCCAAGCTATGCATAAAATTTGTTCCCCTTCTCTTACTAAATGCCAGCTTTCCTTCTGTGGGCTGAAGTGCGGGGTAGGGAGCATTCCTACCCCTTCCCCTGCTGTGCTACCACATGGCACCATGAAGATTGCAGAGCTTGAGTCACTGCTGTTGTGCCTGGTCCAGGTAAAAGAGGGCTTCTTCTGCTTGGCGTGACCTCTCCTCTCTTCCAGTCACCTGGGGGGGGGGAGGGTCAGCATCCCCATGTTGACCAGCTCTGTCTTTGCTGCAACCTCACTCCTTGCCTCTCTATCCTTTAAAGAGGTACACACCTTACTCCAGCCAGTCAACAGTCTGTTCCCCTGCCTTCCCATGCCCCCGATTAATGTGTGGTGTGGCCATTTTTGCCACACTGTAGATTTTTTTTGCCAGTGGTTTCTCCAGCAAACCACACAACAGTCCCTCTCTCCCCACACACTTAATGTGGGGTGTGGTCATTTTTTGCCAAGCTACAGATCTTTTGGCCAGCCAGTTGTGGATGGTTTACAAGCTTGGCATACAAGTCATCTATGGCATTCTTTTTGGCTTTCTTCACTGCCTGTTTGGCAGCTCACTTTCCTTCATTCTAGTCACTTTCATTTACACTCAGTGTATTCATTTGTTTTTTCATTAGGCTCTATATTTTTGTTTTGGGTAACGAGCTGCACTTCAGTCCATCACTACTCTTCTCTTTCCCTCTGTTTTCCCCATCTGCATCAGCCACAAATCTCTTCCGCTGCTGCAATCCATGTTCTTTTGAGGCAGTTCCATTCTTCAGCTAATGCCAACTTTGTTTCCACTACTGATGTACGTGACCAAATGACTCATCATCTTTTGGAACCATGGGTTGGCTATCATCCATTGATTGACATTACATATGGTCTAGTAATAGTTTCCCTTCCTCATTCCATAGTGCCTAGACTGGAATTTCCTAAGCACATTTTTTGCCCCTTCTGTTTTTGCTTGTCTCTTCCATAACTCAAGTCACCCAACATCTCCTCTGGCACAGCTCTGTCCACTAGTGCTTGCAAGTCTTAGGGGAAACTTTGCTTCATTGCATCTTTCTTGAGGTGCATTCGCTGATAGCACAAACAGAATATGCTCCTTAATTTGGACCCATACAGCCATCAGTCGGTCACTTACTCTAATAATTTCAATCATTGTTCTTTCTCAGCTCTCCTCTCACTACCCTCCTGACTCCATTACACCTGCTTTTGTTACCATAGAAGAGTTTACAATCTAAGCCCAGTTCCCTCACGGCGTTTCCCATTCACCGTGTTTTCTGCAGATATAGAACATAAATACCTCTCCTACCATCATATCAGCTACTGCCAGACCTTTGTCAGTCAAATGGGGTACATTCAGTATTGCTACTTATATGGGAATTCTTTGGCTGTGCAGGTCGTTGCTATTCATCTGACTCTTCATTCTAAGTGGTAGTCCCCTGACCCTCTACAGGACTATTCAGACACTGACTGCCAGAAATCCCCAGCTCAGATGCTGGGGCTGCCAGGCTTAAGGTGCGTGAACTTCTGGCATAGGGCTAAGATGCCCTCTCACCATTAGCATTAGCCCTTGCTAATATCTACTACTGCCCTTTGGTAACTCACCAAAAAGAAAAACATTGTTTGCACCAATGTAGTCATCTTGTGCCAGAAACTATTGTGTATTAATTAGTGTCCCTGATGTATACCACAGTGAGAGGGCCTTTCCCCAGTTGAATGCCCAAACTCTCCCCATCTTATTGCAATAGACCAGATGGACAAATAAGAGATGGTACTGTTTTTGCTGCTGCCCAAACTAGGCTTTATTTTACCCATAGAGGAGGGTTTCAGATCAGTTTTCCTTCTCCAGACTGAGGAGCCCTACCTGTCCTGAGAGATTTGATAATTCAGCAAAAGGTTCATTTTTGTCCTAGCATGATTTCATGCACCTAAAAACAATGTCCACTGTTGACCGACATGCAGTTTTTTAACTTCATTATTTCAGACGGTCCTCATGCTTTTAACTACAGTGAACTTTCACTGTATTAGACAGAAGGCCTCACAGTCAGATATTAGTTTTTAATTTAAGAACTGTAAAATTTCATACGTAAGAACCATACTCAATCCAGAATTATAGTACAGTAACTCTTCACTTAATGTCCTATTGCTTAACGTTGTTTCGATCTTACATCCCTGTTCCATTACAGAACATGCTCATTTAAAGTTGTGCAGTGCTCCCCTATAACATCCTTTGGCCACCTGCTTTGTCCACTGGCAGCCTCCCCCGCCCCCCACAGCGCTTCCCGCCCACCGGCAGACCCCGCAGATCAGTGCCTTCCCCCTGCCTCCTGCCCACAGCAATCGGCTGTCTTGCAGCATTCAGGAGGCTGGGGAGAGGAGTGAGGACATGGTGAGCAGCCTCCCCCGAGCCTCCTGAATGCCGCAAACCAGCTGATTGCTGCAGGCAGGAGGCAAGGGAGAGGCTGCGCACTGCATCCTCGCTCCTCCCCCCAGCCTCCTGAACGCTGCAAGACAGCTGATTGCTATGGGCAGGAGGCGGGGGGATGGTCTGCCAGCAGGCGGGAGGCGCTGAGGGGGTCGGGGGGCGCATAGGGGAGCTGATAGTGGTGCTGCCAGCCTGTTTAATACCTGTATTAAATTGCTTGTTTAAAATTGTTTTTAAAAACGTATACAGGCTACCTGTGTTAAAATGATTGTTTAAAATGTATATAATGCCTTTTGTCTGACCAAAAAAATTTCCCTGGAACCTAGCCCCCCTCTATTTACATTAAATCTTATCGGGAAATTGGAGTTGCTTAACATAGTTTCCCTTAAAGTCACATTTTTCAGGAACATAACTACAATATTAAGTGAGGAGTTACTGTATTGTGATTAATTCCAGTAAAGAAGGTACTCACTTGTGCAGTAACATTGGTTCCTTGAGATGTGTCCTCCTATGGATGCTCCACTGTAGGTTGTCGAGTAGCAGCTGTGTTAGTCTATATCCGAAAGAGAAAAGGCGTACTTGTGGCACCTTAGAGACTAACAAATTTATTTGAGCATAAGCTTTCGTGAGCTACAGCTCACTTCTTCGGATGAAGTGAGCTGTAGCTCATGAAAGCTTATGCTCAAATAATTTTGTTAGTCTCTAAGGTGCCACAAGTACACCTTTTCTTTTTGTAGGTTGTCTATGTCCCTGCGCTGCTGATCAGAGAGTTTTGGTAGTAGTCTGTCCCACCCGCACATGCGTTGCTCCCCGCCTGCCATTAGGCTAGCCAGCATGCGTGAGCAATCTCTCCTCAGTTACTTTTCTACTGCACAGTCAACTACCAGGACTCCAAAATAGAGGGGAGGAGGGTGCATCATGGAGCTCCCATCAGGCACACATCTTGAAGAACCATTGTTATTGCACAAGGTGAGTAACTTCTTCGAGAGGTGTCCCTATGGGTGGCTCCACTGTAGGTGATTCCTGAGCAGTGCCCACCACTGGAGATTGTGACTTCGGAGTCGAGTCTGATATTGATGATAGTACTCTGGCACCAAATTTGGAGTTTGAAGCCAAATCCCCAGGATGCCATAATGTTCTGTAGAGGTGTGTGCAGATGCCCAAGTAATTGCTCTTCATATTTCTGATATAGGGATACCCTGGGCAAAGGATGAAGAGACCGACCTCGTAGAATGTGTGCGTATTGAAGACAGGGTTACCATTATGCAATTGGTAACAGAATTTAATACAGCCCAAGACGCACTTAGAGAGTCAGTGAGATGAAATCACTGTGCCTTTTGACCTATCTGCAATGGAAGGAGAATTTTCTGAAGGCTCTTTTTATCCTGATGAGGTTTGGGATAAAAGGCTGGAAGCTAAATAAGCTAATTTATGTGAAATGCAGAAGTCACGTTGAGAGTGAATTTCAGATGTGGTCTAAGCATGACCTTGTCAGGAAAGAACCCAGTGAAAGGGGAATGCGCCATTGAAACCGCTATTTCCCCAATCCTTCTTGCAGAGGTGATGACTATGAGAAACACCACCTTCATGGTAAGGTGAGTTAACGAACAAGTGGCTGGCCATGGGTTCAAATGGTGGCCTAGTCAGACCTTTTAATAGTAGGTTGCGATCCTATTGAGGCATGGGAAGTCTGGGTTGTGGGAAGAAGTTTGCTATTCATTTGATAAACTTCTTCATAGTCAGATGGGAGAAGATTGAATATCCTTCTGTCTGCTGAGGGAAGGTTGCAATTGCTGCTATGTGAACCAATAGAGAGTCCTGATTTCTTGAGACTCAACAGGTAGTCCAGGATCACTGGTAGGGTGGATGTATTAGGCATGACACTTTTGGGATGGCCCCAGATCTGGAATCTCTTTCATTTTTGTGGATAGGTATTTCCTACTGTGCAATAACACGTCCTATACCTCCTTAGAGCAAGACGTCTCTACGTGCTGGAACCATGAAGGAGCCAGACTTTGAGACACAGAATCCACAGGTTGGGGTGGAGAGTGTGTCTCTTCAGCAACAGAAGATAAGGAGTTATTGGAAGAGTCATCAGTGGGCATAATGCCAGCTGTGACAGGTAAGGGTACCACGTCTGTCTGGGCCAAGTGGGAGAAATCAGTATGTTTGCGCTCTCTTCACTTTCAACAGGACTTTCAATATTAGACGTAATGGGGGAAAAGCGTAAAGAAGGCCTTTGTCCCATGGATGGAGGAGGGCATCTTCCATGGAATGTCGTCTGATCCCCACTCAAGCAGTACTGTGGACACTGCTTGTTCTGGTAAGTAGTGAATAGGTCTATTACCGGTATCCCCCATTGTCAGAATATGTTGTGTAGTACCACCGAATCTCTCCCCCATTCGTGGTCATGTGGGAATTTGGGGCTGAGACTGTCTGCCATCATGTTGTGTATTCCTGGTAAGTAGGTAGCTGATATTAAGATACTATGGGAGATGCATCAGTTCCATAGTTTTAGAATTCTACGGAGAGGGAATGAGACCTGGTGCCTCCCTGATGGTTTGTGTAATACATGCAGGCCATATTATCCATCATGACCCTTTTGTGCACGTCTTTGATCAGCAGGAGGAAACAAGTGCACATGTTGATGTGGAGGCTTCTCTCACCTGGAGACCATTTGTCCTGTATTGTGCGACCATTGAGATACGTGCAGTTAGGAGTAGAGATGGGGAAGACTGAACAAACAGGATTCCCGTACAGATGTTTACTGGGATTGCTTGACCCTGGTGGGCACTGATAGTAGTTTGCTTATGTTGTCTTTGTTCGGCCTGCAAACTGAACCAAAAGCATGCTTGGAGATCTCATGCGTAGTCTGGGATGAGCAATAACCGATGTGCTCATGGCCATGTGGCCCAGGAGCTGGAGGCAATGTTTGGCCAAAATTTGGGGGTTGGATTGTACTGTTTCTATCAACGATGAGAGACTGAGAAATCTGTGATGTGGGAGGAATGGAGTCAAGGTTGGCTCCTATGAATTCTAGTCTCTCTACCGGTATTAATGTAGATTTTTGTTTATCTATCTGTAGGCCCAGATTCTGAAACAGATCTAGTGTCGTCTCAGTGACTTGCTGGGATTCTGCAAAGGACCAGACCCTGAGAAGGCAGTCCATGTAATGATAAATCATGATGCCTTGAGAGCATAAGTGGGCCACCACTACCAAAATGACCTTGAAGATTATTCTTGGGGCCAATGAAAGGCCGAAAGGGAGTACTCTGTGTTGGTAGTGGTTTTGACCTAACACGAACCTGAGGTAATGTCTGTGGCTCCATATGATCAAGATGTGAAAATAAGCATCTTGGAGGTTAAGGGCCGAGAACCAGTCTCCTTTTTCTAACGATAACGAATGATAATAACGTGACCATCTTGAACTTCTGAGCTTTGATAAACTTTTTGAGCGCTCTGAGGTCCAGTATGGGTCTCCAGGAAGTAACAAAATTAGAAGCCTCTGCCCCTTGCATGTGTGGATACTAGCACTATGGCTCCTACACTGAGGAGATGGTTTATCTCCTGACATAGAAAGCTCTTGTGAGAAGTGAGCTGTAGCTCACGAAAGCTTATGCTCTAATAAATTTGTTAGTTTCTAAGGTGCCACGGGTACTCCTTTTCTTTTTGAAAAGGGATGGGGAGGGGTGTTTGGGAGGGGTAGAGGGAGGAGAAATGGTTGGAGTAGCCATCTCAGATTTGTTGGAGGTTATCCATTCCCACATTCTGTGGAACGAGTCGAGATGATCTCCAAAGGGATGGGTGTTTTCCACTGTGAAATGAGGGGAGAGTTCTACGGGCACCTCGATCAGCCTCTCAAAACTATTTCTTCAAGGTGGAGGGCTGAGAGGAAGTTTGCCGAGATCCCAACATCTTTCATCTGGAGAACCTGGGCTTCTTCCTCTGAGGTTCATGCGATCTTTGTGTATATTGAGATGGATATTGTGACTATTGAGATGAGTATTGTGAGCAAGGCTTAAATGGTGGCTGAGGGCTGTACTTTTTGTACCCAGGTGTATAAATCCCAAGGGATCGAAGAGTGGCCCTCAAATCTTTTAACATGTGGAGGGACGCATCTGTCTTTTCAGCAAATAATTTTGTCCCCTAAAAAGGGAAGTCCTCCACAGTCATTTGGACCTCCTTGGGGAAGTCAAAGAGATGAAGCCACGAGGCCTGTCTCATCACAACGCAGACAAAATAGAACATGCCACCGTCAAATGCATACTGGAGCGACTGTCACCAGCTGGCCCTCGTTAACCAAGGCCTTAAATTGGTCCTTGTGAGAATGGGGGAGTTATTCAATATTTCAATAAAATAACTAAATTTCACATAGTTCTGAGCCATAGTTAGCCCAGAAGGCTTGATAGTTCACCACTTTGAATTGAAGGGTAGCTGAGGCGCGGGCCTTACTGCAAAACAGGTCCAGGCACTCCCAGTCCTGGTATAAGGGGTGGACTTAAAGTGGTTTTGGCAGCCTTTAGAGTTAATTGCATCCACAATGATCAAATTGGGAGGCAAGTGTGAGAACAGGAATTCTGTGTCCTTTGCTGGCACATAATATTTCTTGTCCATCCTCTTCAAGTTGGTGGGATGGATGCAGAGGCCTGCCATATCACCTTGGCAGAATCCAGTAGAGCCTCAATAATAGGGAGGGGGCACTCTGGAGGAGGTGGAGGAATGCGGAATGTCCACCACATAGTGGTGCAACTCAGACACCTCTTGTAAAGGTCTCTGTCACCCTCTGTGCCAAGTCCTGGAACAGCTTAAAGTCATCCGGCATGGATGGCGGAGGGGGCATCACAGTTTCATCTGGTGATAATGATGAAAAGTGGGCTGGAGGAGTGACGACTTCTTTGACTTTGGCCTCCCTTGCCTGCTCGGGGAGTTCAGAGGCCCTTGAGGCAGCAGCTGAAGGAGGGTACTTCCTCAGCTGTTGGTACACCATACTATCAGTGATGGAGGCCTGTTGCCTTTGGGCCTGCCGGAGTCCCAGTATGGCCACTGTGATGGGAAGGGGTGCAGTGGTTGGTACCATGGTTGCCCATACTAGGGATGTTGTGGGTCAGAAGGGTGTCCATAGTGAAACTGGGCTCTGTATGGCGGGTGAGAAGGGCGTTGGGAAGCTAGATCCTCTTGCTCACTTTCTGATTCAGACAACGAAAAGGGCGGTGCATGGCATGAGATCGGTGAGCCCAGGGCTCTGGGTGAACTCGGTATTGTGGCAGTATGGATATTGATGATGGACTGACGTAGCCTTCCTTGGGGCGGATCTTCTATGTTTCTCATGCCCACATGGGACTGATGCTTCTTTGCCTGCACTCATCGAGTCTCTAGGCATCCCGAGTTGCCCTGTCGGTTCAGTACCACACATGCTGCGGGTACCAGATTTAGACACGTTTGGTCCCACTGGTACTGATGATACTGACCGAGACAGGGATCATTTTTGGCTTGATCAGGACTCACTATGGGGACTCACGGACCTTTTCTAAGAGGCTTTACATGAGTGGCTCACAGGCATCTCTCTCAGCTCACCTCCCTTTCATGTGGAGGGTTGCAGTGAGGGTTCCCACCAAGACTCCAGAGGTTAAAGGACTGACTCCAAGTAGGAATTTGACCCCCAGTTCTCTGTCCTTCCTGGATGTGGGTTTCAGTTGCTGCACATTTCTGTGGAATGTGTTTCTCTACCCAGACAGCAAATGCACTGCAAATGTCCATCGGTAACTGGGATAGATCCCTTGTACCTGAGGCACTTTTTGAAGCCCAGAGAACCAGGCATATTCTTGTCCAGGCCCCTCCAACAGGGAGTCAACAAAAGACAAAGTCCTTTTCTTCTAGGCAATGGCCAAAATAAAATGTAATGAAGCAAAGAAAGAAAAAGGGCTTCAAAAGAAGCTAAAATTAGCAATTCTAAGAGAATTAACAATCCCTGAATGGACAGCTCTAGTTCTGTCTCTAGCCAAGGACGATTGAGAAGGAACTGAGGTGGCACTGCCCTCGCATGCTAGCTAGCCTTGTGGCAGGAGGGGAGCAGCGCATGCGTGGGTGAAACTGACTGCTACCAAAGTTCTCCCCTCAGCAGCACAGGAACACAAGCACACCGATAGAGGAGCACCCACAGGGACACTACTCGAAGATGCAGCACCATTATTTGGATGGCTCTTGTCCCTCTAAGCAGATCTACCTACATAATTAGAGTTCTAAATCATCAATATCCATAACAGAATGTTTGGATTTTCCACCCTATTAGTACTATGGAACTTTCTCCTCCTCTTTTAGAGTTGATGCCTGTAATTAATCACCTTAATGCTATGGAGACCATAGGAAAGTGTGCACTTATTACTATTTGTTAATAAGCGAACAATTGTTGCTTGATGTTCAGAAGCCTTTTTTTACAAATAATTAATCCAATTACATCCTTTCTGACTCTTATTTTTGCTGGCAGTTATAAGGTGACAATTTAATTTTCATCAGTCTATAGTACTCAGAAATGAAGACTGAGCATCAACAAAAAGCAACACTTACAGTCTTTTCTAGCACAGCTCGAGAAGGAAAATCAGTTTCTAAAACTTCTTTCAAATTTTGTAATAGGGTGATATCTGGATCCCTGCAAGTAGAGGAAAGAGACTTTAACACATGGAACTGCAAAATGCAGATTTTAAACTAAAATTTTATTTGTGAAAACACTTACCACAAGTGCATGTTGTTGTTCAGCTTCGTTCTCAAAGGATTTACCACTACAAAGTTATACATAGATGTTTACATTACTCACAGGAAGAGACTTCTCCCACATTTCAGCACTTACAACTAGATTTTTTAAAGGTATTTGGACACCTAAATATGCAGATAGGTGCCAATGCATTTGAAATCCCACTAGGCATCTTAATACATTTACAAATCTGGCCCCCAGTTATCATATTTGAAAAGTCATATATAATGATAATAGCACTAAGTTTTGGGACATTGTACATCAAAGGTATGATTGCCCCTCAAGACATGGCCAGGAGCTATAGAAAAATCGAGGGAAAGACATTAGGGAATTTACAGTGGATTGTTTATGACAAACAAAAAAACCAGGCAAAATAATCATAGATGTGGTCAGATAATTAACTTTCAGAATAATTCCCTGCAGGACACAAGGCATCTCCTGAATTGTGATTCTGCTGGAAAAGGACTAAAAAAATATTGTAGGGTTCCACCTTTCTCTCAGTAACTTGCAGAATAAATTTGCTCAATCAGCACTTAAAAGAATTAAGTGTTTTGTGTTTTTGTTATCCTTGCAAACTCAGCCTGGTATCAGACAGTCAAGCTGTTTTTCCCCCAGCTTGTGCATCATCCCCCATATATAATGTGGGAAAAGTCAGGACAGGATGTGACCCTGTACCTAGAATGTAGTTAACAATTCTATTGACTGTGTAGTAGCTAAAACTCAATCTAGCTACTCTCCTACAGCTGCATGACTTCTACAGTGCCTACAGGAGAAAAATAAGTTGTCATTAGTTAGTCACTTATAACTGTATTTTTAAAGTATTCTTCAATTTGTTGTATCTTAATTTGCCAGACTTTAACACATTAACAGTGCACAATAGCATGCCATGAATTCACTCTTGTATTGTTTTGTGTAAGTATATGCAAGAGATACTGACATTTTAGCTGTAGCTCAGGAAAGCTTATGCTCAAATAAATTTGTTAGTCTCTAAGGTGCCACAAGTACTCCTTTTCTTTTTGCCAATACAGACTAACACGGCTGCTACTCTGAAACCTGACATTTTAAAGGTTTCAGAGTAGCAGCCGTGATAGTCTCTATCCGCAAAAAGAAAAGGAGAAGCGCTCCTTTTCTTTTTTGACATTTTAAACTTTGCTTAAATAGAAGGCGGAGCCTGAAACCACTAAATTAAGTTTACCTTAAAAGCCTGTAAGCAGTTACTGGTGCAAGTCAAAACAGACCCAGCTTCTAAGATTGAGAAATGAGTTTGTATATGAAATTTTTTATATGAAAGACCTTACCATGGTCTGCTCCAAGAAAGTAACACTCAGGAAGCATAGTTGGGTGCCTGGGATCTACCTCTAAGTTTATGGAAACATTGTTTCCTGAAATGAGAGAGAATGCATTTTAAATGGAAGGTGTAAAGCTTTCATTTATAACCGCAAATAGAGAAAGTACTTATGTTTTTCAAATGAGTTGTTTTGAGCACACCTGTAGTTTTATGAACATTGTTACAGCTTTTAGATGGCTAAAGTAAGCTATTTGGCTTAGAATTCTGAACTGATAATGTTCATGACTACAAATTTTAGTTCAGTATAAACAAGTTTTATCTAGGCAGTGAGTTAAAGTCCTCTGATAAACCGCAAGTGGAGAGGGTGCCAGAGTCCCAGCTCCAGCCAGAGCCCAAACATTAACACTGCAGTTTTATAGCCCTGAAGCCCATGTCAGTTGACACAGGCCAGCTGCAGGTGTTTTACTGCAACATAAACATACCCTCAGAAATCAGGAAAAGGCGGGGGAGAGGGCCCAACCAGACTGGAAGGGAGATGAGCTGGCTGCACAAAAGGAGACTCACTGCAGTCTCTGGGCTGTCAAGTAGGGGAAAGAGTGACCTGTCATTTCAGCCATCAGCTCAACAGTTGTTTGCATAAAGCTGCAGTCTCAGAGTGGGTACTGCCTACTTCTGTTGTTTCCCTACTTTGCAGCTAGTTAATATTCCTCCAACTTTCAGGAACTTAAATTTGTTTTATTTTTGTTCTATCATGTACCATCAGACTTCTGGCGCTTGTGACCGAAGTTGAGCAACATCGCAGTATATAATTATATAAATGCTAAGCTAAAAATCGGAGTCCTCATTCCGAAGATACATTTTTTCTCTATTTTTGACTGCAGACAGTGGAAAGTGCCTACTTTTCAAATAACTAAGGTACTCTTTACATATTAAGGCTGTAATTCCATATATTCTGATGATGAGCCACAGAGTGCTTTAGTCTTAATTCAGGTATATTTTGTATTATTTAATATAGTTATAGTTTATTCTATGCCTTTTATCTTCTCTCCACCTTCTGTTTTTGTCCTTTTCACCCACAGCTGTTATCCTCTTCCCTTCTCCCACAGCTGCATTCCCAGTTCTTTCATCCTTCCAAAAACAGTTTCATACTAAAAAAATATTTACAGTATAACCTAAAATGTATTACAAAATTTAGTTTTCTGACAAGGGTTTCTCATTACAATTAGTAGTGAATAATTTTAAAAAAGTAAATAGTTTTTCTTCTGTTCTATAATGGACATCCATTTTATACACAATCTATTTAAAAATCCTATACTGAAATACCTCATATAGGATTATCTGAGAAATGTGTCCTCAGTTTTGAATTCATCGACACTTGTGTTTGTAATTTATAAATATTTATTTCAGAACTTTAAATGTAAAACTAAAAATACAAAATTATACTTTCTCCCCAAAAAATTCAATATTCTGACTCAGGTTAGTTTTATACAATAGCGAACAAGTAATAGTTTGTTTTTTTTAAAGTGTAACCTTTCTTTTCCTATTCCTTGTTCTTTATTAAATAAAGCAAAAAATCAACTTCACTTCTGTTTAAAAAAAAATACTTCATTCCTTCTCCTGTTTTCCTACCTATTGCAATTCTTCTCATTGTGGCACTCCGTGTGGGGTTTTCTGGCTCAAGTACCCAAGTCTTCTCATCAATTTCATCCATAGCATTCCAGAATTCTTTCAGTGATTCTAATGCTGCCAAGAACTGATTATAAATGTCTATTAAGGAGCTCTAAGAAAAGAGGAAATTTTAACAAGTTACATGGCACTCTACCAATAGCAATATAGAATGATGTTTTTAAAAAATGACAGCATTTATAAGTTTTTAAATCTAACACACAACCCGCTGTAAAATACACTGCAGTGTGCTAGGGTCAACATTTTTCCTGTTAGTACTCAAAATGCTTTTTTTGATTTGTTAATGGTCCACACAAATATTAACTACCGATAACTTTAATGTACTCAAAAAGTACTGTTAAATTTTCTAATACATTTTTGTTATATTCTGATGTATCTAAAGTACAGCATTCTTGAAGTTGGTAGCCATTCTCAAACCTAATATTAATTTCAGAAATCAATGTTAAGATCTGGAAGTATTTTTATTACATATTCATAACAACTGCACTGTAAGTAAGGAGCGAGTAAAATTCAGTATAATCTGCTGTTAATTTATGAGTTTGCCTTCTTGACTCCTATGCAGCGATTCCCACTCCAAACTAAACTTTTCAAAAGATTTTATTCAGAGTTAAATAGTAGTCAGTCTTTTGTAGATGGATTTAATATAAAAGGCATCCTTTGCGTCTCAAAAACAATTGTGTGGCCAGAAAATTGCTTATTTCAATCCCAGAATGTGATTTCTAGAAGGAATTATTTCCTTTTAAAAAGTCCGACCTGCTAGTATGGTTTCAGGTCTCAATTCTCCACTGTTTGTGTCTGTGAGAAAGGGAGTGATGCTTAGTTATCTAGTCCTGGGTAAATTAAAGTTACAGAAGAGGCATAGCGGATTCAATTTCCACTGCTTAACAGAGAATTCAGCCCTCAATCTCTTCAACGAGAATGTAAACGTTTAAATATTTAATTTCAAGAGATTGATAAAAAATTAAATGTACAGTAATTCCAGTTGATTTTAAGAGTTTACACCCTTAAACTGTTCCCATTAGTAAATTAAAATTATTATACAACTGCATTTCCAACATTGCATATGCATTTTCAACATGTTTTTATATTTCATTGTTTCAGTCAAATAGATATTGCTATAGTAGTTTTGATCCTAGACAACTTTATAAAAATAAACTTGGCTCAGAGAAGAACTATTTCTTCATAAGGATTTAATAATGTTGATCAACAGTCCATTAGGAGGAAAAATCTTCGTAGATTATTTAGTGAATTTTAATTAAATAGTTTAAAAGAATGGCTCTTCTATTTCCAGTCTGGGTATGCTTTCAGACACAAAATGCAGAATTTTTTCTTTTTTTACATCTCCAAGTGCAATCATTCTAATGAAAGTATTTTTCTTGCGAAATTATATATAACACATACTAGATAAATACAAAGCTAGTCTCTATCTCCACTTTGGCTGCCCACTAAGATGACTGGGATATAATACAAAGAGGGAAGAAGTGAAAGAGGGAAAGAGAGAGGCAAGTCAGAGAGCAGAAGGTTCCAAAAGTCCATATGAGAGAATCAAGGCATGGATAAAAATTTTGGAGTAGCGATCAAGAGTAGGAGATGTACTTTGTCTATATTAAAAGAGGAAGCAAAGAAACCTAGATGGTCAATGGATATGGGGAAAGAAGGGGGGTGGGGAGAGAGTCAAAGATGATAATGAGTTTACAAGCCTAGGAGCCAGGAAAAATAGCAAAAGTTGTCAAAGAAATTAGAGAGAGAGACTATTGGAAAGGGATCAGGTGGAAAGATATAGGGTATGTTTACACAGCAAAGAAAAACCCGTGGCTGGCCCATGACAGCAGACTTGGGCTCATGGGCCTTGGGCTGTGAACTACACATTGCTGTGTAGACTTCTGAGCTTGGGCTTGAGCCCAGGCTCTATGAACATGAGGGGTGGGGGTGATCCAAGAGCCCAGACTCCAGCTCAAGCCGGGAAGTTTACACAGCAATGAAACAGCCCCACAGCCTGAGCCCTGTGAGCCCGAGTCAGCAGGCACAGGCCAGCCACAGGTTTTCTTTGCTGAGTAGAGATTTACTTCTCTGGGATACCCTGCTGCCATCTCAAATTTAGAGAGGCACTGGCACTTTTGAGACTGAAGAGAGGGGAATACTTTGGAGGTAGATTTGGGAATCATCTGGATGGGGTGGTTATTGACACAATAGAAGTGGATGGGGAAACAAGAGAAGGAAGAGGAGTAAATGGAGAAAAGAACAGTGATGCTAAAGGTGTCCCTAGATGGAGGTTCAGGGGCCATTATGTATTTTGGAAGACAATCATATGTAACAAAAGCCACATGATTTTAAACCTCACATATCATTTTGGCCTGGAAGTTCTTGTGGTCTGACAGAAAAAAAATCAAACTAACAAATAAATAGTGATAACTATTTACAAAAATATTCCTCTTAAGAATGTATTATATAGAAAATCTGTTTATTGTAACCTTTATCTACCATTTTTTTTCCTCCGTCAGCTGGACAAAAGGAAGCAAAATGATGGGGGTTGCTGAATTTTTTCTTGGAGCATGTTATTTCGTTGTTTTTTGTATCTGAGAAAATATTGTAAAAAGAAAAGGTATAAGCTGGAAATAAAATGTTGGAGTTTTTTCTGCTGTTATTAAATTATATTAAAGTAGGAAAGCACTTAAGCAGAAGTGTGGATAGTGCAAATCTCAAAATGTAATGCTTATGATCTTTAAAAGCAGTTTGTTACTTTTATAATACCTGAAGTGATATAATAATATCAGTCACTTAACCAGATCTAAGAGTAGAATATCTTCATCTTAAGTACTATTATTTCTAGTATTTTAATAATTTTCATATAGTCCTGGAATGTGATCTTTTGTGCTCTGATGACACTTAAATTAATAGCATAATTTTCTGGTACTTGCAACAGTTGCTTTCCATTTTGATTTTTTTTAAAACATTTTCCTACATCATACACAGATAAATCCGCTAATAATCATTGCTATCTTTATCTTTGGGGAATTCAAATGATTTCAAGAGAAAAAAGAAACATCAAGGGATTACAACCCACAGATAAATTTTAAAATCCAATTAATTTTAATACTAATTGTAATTTTTCAGTGATGTTCCTTAAAAAGATAGTTAAATTCTTCCCCTTTGGTGTTTTTTTTTTTAATGCTCTGTTCATTTGATCTTATTTGCATGCTTCATTGATATTGCCAACTGGCTTTTTCTATATGCCTATCTATAGCTATATCGATTTAAATCCATCATACTACTTTGTCATGCAACCATGAAAAACGTATCACTCCTTTATACTTCATTAACCAGTTTATTTTTGACCACTGTTCTTTTAAAACAGTGCTACTGATGCTATTTTGGACTGTGCCAACAAAGTACTTGCTCATGAGGTCAAATAAAACACGGTTACCTTCCAACTGTTGTTCTTCAAGATGCGTTGTTCATGTCCATTCCATTGTAGGCGTGTGCGCTTGTCAAATGCACTGGTGCCAGAAGTTTTTCCCTCAGTGGTATCCCGTAGGAGACTAGCTCTGGTGCCCTCTGGAGTAGCGCGTGTATGCACCAGTATAAGGGGCGCTCCCCACTCCCTCAGTTCCTTCTTGAGGAAACTCTGACAGAGGGGAAGGAGTGGATGTGGAATGGACATGAGCGACACATCTCAAAGAACACCACTTACGTAATGTAACCATCTTTTCTTTTTTGAGTGCTTGCTCATGTCCATTACTTTGTAGGTGACTCCCAAGCAGTACCACCAGAAGCAGGTCGGAGTTCATGGAAGTGTCGATAGCAACACAACTCTGCAGAAGCCAGCGTCATTTCTGGCCTGCTGACTGATGGCATAATGAGACGTGAACCTGTGCACAGAGGACCACGTTGCAGCCCTGCATATGTCCTGGATAGGGACTTGCGCCAGCAAAGCAGCCAAAGAAGCTTGCACCCTTCTCGAATTAGCCTTCGCTATTGGAGGAGGCACAGTTGGCGCCATCTCATAACAGATACGGATGCACATGGTGATCCGGATTGAAATCCTCTGTGAGGACACCAGACCCTTCATCCTGTCAGCTATCACAATACAGAGCTGAGTCAATCTACGGAAGGGATTGGTGCGCTCTAAGTAGAAAGCCAGTGCCATGCCTGACATCTAGAGTATGCAGACACCTCTCCTCGCTGGTCGAGTGAACCTTTGGACAGAACACTGGAAGAAAAATATCCTAGTTGACATGGAAGTGCGATACCACTATAGGCAGAAAGGTTGGGTGGGGCTGCAGCTGAACCTTGTAATTGTAGAACACTGTGTACAGGGGCTCCGAAGTAAGAGCTCTAATCTCAGACACTCGTCTCACTGTGGTAATAACTACAAGAAATATGACCTTCCACAACAAGAAGCCAAATGCTCAGAGGGCAGGCCCATGAGCCTGGAGAGGACCCGGTTGAGGTCCCATTGGGAGATGGGGTCCCAGGCCAGGACCACCTGAAAGAGTCTTTCAAGGCCTTTCAGGAACCTAATAGTCATGTCATGTGAGAATACTGATCTACCCTGGAGACGAGGGTGAAAGGCTGATATAGCCACCAGATAAACCTTGATCTAAGAGAAGGTGAGGCCCTGGTGCTTTAAGTGAAGCAGGTAATCCAGAATGGACGGCAGAGATGACTGGTTGGCAGAGATACCCTGCTCCAGCAGGAGAAATGCTTCCACTTTGCCAGGTAAGTTGCTCTGGTTGAGAGCTTCCTGCTCTCCAAGAGAACTTGCTGTACCTGACTAGAGCAGGCTTGCTCCTCTGGATTCAACCATGAAGCATCCAAGCTGTGAGGTGGAGTGAGGTTTGGTTTGCATGCAACAGCTGACCATGATCTTGCAAGAGCAGGTCTGGGCGGCTGGGAAGCACCCACGGGGCTGCTACAGCCAGGTCCATGAGCATGCCAAACCAACGCTGGCGAGGCCATGCTGGGGCAAATCAATGTCCTGTGCCTTGTCCCTCTTATGTTTAAGAGAACTTTGCTGATGAGCGGGATTGGCAGGAAGGCGTACATCAGGTCTCCTTACCAAGGCAAGAGAAAGGCATCAGAAAGAGCCTCTGCTGAGGCCTTGCAGGGAGCAGAACTGATGACACTTTCTATTCTGTCTGGTGGTGGACAGGTCTACTCGAGGAGCTCCCCACTTCTGGAAGAGCATCCTGATATCACAAGTGGTCCCGCCACTGGGAGGTTGAGAGAAGGACGTGCTGAGGCGATCTGTCAGTGTGTTCTGGATGCAGGGGAGGTGCGAGGTTCCAGGTGGGTAACATATCAGATGCAGAATTCCCACAAGCAAAGGGTTTCCTGGCACAGAGCTGACGAATAAGCTCCTGCCCTCCCCCCACCCCATGGAGAACATGGAGGCCATATTGTCTGTCAACACCTGCACTACCCGACCGCGTAAGTGGGGAAAGAACACCACACAAGCTAGACGGATGTGTCTGAGTTCCCTGACGTTTAAATTAAGGGTGAGCTCCTCTCTTGATCATAACCCCTGCATTCACAGTGTACCGAGATGTGTTCGCCATTCAGGGTTGGATGCATCTGATGTCAGAGAGACCTGATGGCGAGCGGGTGGGCAGTGATGCTGGCAGACAGATCTAACATTGCCCTGAACCTGACCTCTGGTAGGAAGGCTCTGGCTCAGATAGTCGAAGACCACTCCAATAAACTCTATTCTTTCAACAGGAACCAATGTTGATTTTTGTTCTTTTATCAATAGGCTCAGAGCTTGACAGGTAGCTTACAATGTCTCGATGCTGCACTGGACCTGGACTCTGGAGCGCCCTTTATGAGCCAGTTGTCGAGGTATGGGTAGATCTCGCTAACCCGATATCTGAGGTAGGCCGCCACTACTGACATGCACTTTGTAATCACACTTGGTGTCATTGCTAGACCAAAGAGGAGCACTGTGAATTTATAGTGCATGGTCCTGACCAGGAATCACAGGAATCTTCTGTGCCTGGGGAATGTGTGTGCAAGTAAGTGCCCTTCAAATCAAAGGCAGCATGCTAGTCTCCAGGATCCAGTGAAGGAACGATGGATGTTAGGAAGACCATGCGGAACTTCAACTTCTTGAAATATTTGTTGAGTTTCTGCAGGTCGAGGATGGGGCATAGGCCCCCCCTTGGTTTTTGGGATTAAAAAACAGCAGGAGTAAAACGCTTTTCCGCTCCAGTGCCAAAGGACTTCCTACATGGCTCCCACCTGCAGAAGGCCTTGTACCTCCTGGACGAGTAGATGCTCATGAGAAGGGTCCCTGAAGAGGGATGGGGAAGGACGGTGGGAGGAAGATATAGAAATGAATTGGAAGGTATATCCCCTTGCTACTGTGCTGAGAACCCACTGGTCTGATGTTATAGAGGCCCAGGCAGAGAGGAAGGGAAACAAACAGTTGGAAAATAACAGGGGTGCTGGATCAAGGACACAGGCTGAAAGGTCGCCCTCAAGTGCACCCTCAAAATGCCTAGTTACCCAGCTGGTTGTGGGTAGAGCTCAAGTGAGCTGAGGAAGCTGACTGGTGGCCCTCCAGGCGCTTATAGCCCTTGCCCTTCTTGTGGAAGGGCTCTGATCGAGGTTGGCTCCTGAACCTGTAGGACTGTTGCAGCTTAAACTGTTTCCTTGCAGGCTCCGGCGTGTAAAGTCCCAGGAAGCACAAGGTAGCCCTAAAGCATGGATAGGCAATCTATGGCATGTGTGCCAAAGGCGGCACGCGAGCTGATTTTCAGTGACACTCACACTGCTCAGGTCCTGGCCACTGGTCTGGTGGGCGGGGGCGGCTCTGCATTTTAATTTAATTTTAAATGAAGCTTCTTAAACATATTTAAAACCTTATTTACTTTAATATAATACTAAACTATTGTTGTATGTAAAGACAGAGAAAGAGACCTAAAAACGTTAAAATGTATTATTGACACGCAAAACCTTAAATTAATGAAGACTCAGCACCCCACTTCTGAAAGGTTGCCAACCCCTGCCCTAGAGTCTTTTAGGCTGTGTAATTTACTGTCCGTCTGTTCCAAGAACAGTGCCAGGCCATCAAATGGGAGGTCCTGGATAAATTACTGAACATCCACCGACAGGCCCAATGACTGCAACCAGGACGCATGCCTCATAGAAATGGCCAGAGCCATGGTCTGGGCTGCAGAATCTGCCACATTTGAGGCCACTTGAAGGGCTGTCCTAGCCACAGCCTTGCCCTTCTAGCCACAGCCTTGCCCTAATTCCTTGCTGGGCTCCTCTTGCAGCAAGTCCATGAACTTGGCCATGGACTGCCAAATATTAAAATCAAAATGGCCAAACAAGGCCTGATGTTTGGGCACTGTCAGCTGGAGGTAGGATAAATCTTTCTACAAAGGAGATCGAGCCTCTTTGCCTCCTCATTCTCAGGCTTTGATCCCGGTTGGCCCTGTCTATTGCACTCATTGGCTGTCAACACAACCAGGGGACTGTGGGAGAAGGTTCCGCTACCGCTTCATCAGGCACAGATGAGGAGGAGACAGGTCCAACTCCACTGCTTCTGCCAGGGGAGCCTCAGCCGAGGCTGGCTATCCCTGGGGAGCTTGCTCTGACTCCACATCCGAGTCAGGGGGCAAGCATGAGACTGTCACTGACAGTGTTTCAGAAGCCCCTAAGATCGACCTATGTCCCTGCAATGGATAGGGAAACCCACAAAGGTCCATAGTTGCCAGCGGCCGGCAACTGGCCCTGGGGCTGTGCGGCCACTGGTGGCCCAGAGGGGAATGCCGATGACCCAGATGGGTGGCTTTGGCCTGCGAGCAGGTCCTCCTCCTGTCAGAGCCCGAGGAGGGAGAGACTTGTCTGGGGGACAGGATGGTACCAAGGCCACCTGTGTACCCTGACCCCATCGGCTCTCTCCACAGACCTCTGTTGGGGATCTGTACCGGGATGATTGCTCTTGGTGCTGTAACTCTGGTGACCGGCGACAGCATTCAGAGGATCAGCAATGGTACCCCAGTGATTGATGCCTTACGCTTTGAGAAAGGTGTCACTCCGTAGACTGGGAGCAGCAACGGGAGCGAAAGGATTGACGTCTCAGAAACCATTGATGTGCCAACGGTGATC
Source organism: Dermochelys coriacea (assembly GCF_009764565.3). Lineage (NCBI taxonomy): Eukaryota > Metazoa > Chordata > Testudines > Dermochelyidae > Dermochelys > Dermochelys coriacea. The sequence continues at coordinate 188,773,338 of NC_050070.1, forward strand.
GATACTGGTGATGCAAAGACCGGTGACGGGGCTCCAGGGACCGGTATCTTGATCCTCCAGAATGGTACCGTGGAACGGGAGATCGACTTGGATGCTTCCAGCTCAGGGGATTGGTGATGCGTCTCTGCAGGTCTGCACCCAACCGCCGGCAATCAATGCCAGGACCCCGAGAAACACTGCCTAGAGTCCAGGGACTGATGCCGGGAACTCTGGCAGCTAAGCTGACCTGCATCTGGGGGCTGACGGTGCTGTTCAGGTGAGAGCTGGCAGGGCATCCCCTACGACGGGAAGCGGTGCCGCACTGATGGAGACCGCTGGGAAGATCCCAGGGCAGGTTTACCGCTCGAACGGGGCACCTCACTGGCTAGCATGGGTGGCACCAGAAGGGACAATATGTCCTTAATGGCTTGAAAGGCCTCTGATGTGGACAGCACCGCCAGGTGCCGAGTGCCTCTGCCGCTTTCTAGCGTGGCGGGTGGGTCTTGAAGCAAGCTCGACAGCTAAAACAGGAGCTGGAGACTGGCCACCATCCAAAGCAGAAGAGCTGCCCCATGCAGATCTTTGCTCTCCTCCGGCTTTCTCCTTCCCTTTACGAGATGTAGAAGAATGCCTTCTCCCAGCCTCTCTCTGCTTTTTAGCTGGTACCGGGTGTGACAGGTTCTCCCCGGGGTGCCATGTGGAACTGGGGTACCATCGAGCCAGCCTGACCCACCAGCCTGGGCTCCTTTTCACATTGTGGTGCTGTGATAAGTTGCCAAGCTTGCTCTTTCACCTGCATACACACAGACAGGGACTCACCCAGCTGCAGCTTCACACAGATGCTGAGATCAGCTCTGCATGGGAAGGCTCAGCTAAGGCATCTCCCAATTGCTAAGCCCTGCACCCCCTCTGGAGTGTAAACCCAAAATTATATCATCTTGCACTGTACAGGGAACTGTACAGCGTAAACTCATAAATTTCACCCCCTCCCTTTCTGCCCTAAGTTATCATTTCCACACACTGGTTTTAGACAAAACAAAAAACTACAACAAAAGGACAGATTTTAAGTGACAGCAAACAGATCAAAGCAGATTACTTTAGTAAATAATCAAAACCGCAAACTGAGTTTAACACATTAGACAGGTAGGATATGAATTAGCAAATTCTCACCAAGTGATAAGCAGGCTGGCAGATTCTTAAGGCACAAGTAACCTTGGCTTTCCCAGATTTTCACACACAGGCTAACAATTCCTCTAGGCTGGAACCATCACTTCCCACAATTCAGTCCTTTCCCCTCAGGTGTTTCCAGATGTGTTGTTGTAGGGAGAGTGAGGTACCATTGTCCCCCTTTTTATATCTTCTCCCCACTTGCTGGAAAGCTCTTTTGCTGTGACTTGGAGTCAAACAGTTCCCATTGTGTAGTGCGATCTCTGAGAGGTTTCTATTATACACAGTTCCTGGGGTATTCCTTGTGCTTGTGTGCATTTCCTCAATAAACCATTAACATTGTTACACATATGCTTGTGGGTGTTTTCAACCTCACGTTTCAGTAACACGTAGCCAAACTTCATAACTTCACATATGACGGTAGCACATACAGTCCAACAAGTTATTAATGTCTAAAGACTTACAGAATAATACCTCACAAGGCATACCTTGTACAAAACATATCCTAATTACACCCCTGGCACCCTAATATTCACCACTGTTATGTCACAACAGGGATGGGAATCAGTGCCGGTCGGAGGTCAGTGCCAGAGGCACGCTACGCACTGAGACCGCAGTACTTGGAGCAGAGTCCGATCTTGTCGGCTCCAAGGCCGGTGCAAGGACACACTACATAAGGAGCGCTTGGAGATGAATGTCCTGCTCCTTTTTGGTCCACGACTGAAAGCTCTTGCAAATGCGACATTTGTCACTCACGTGGGTTTCCATTAAACACTTCAGGCTGCTTCTATGTGGATCACCGACTGGTACAGGTTTCTTGCAGCAGTCACAAGGTTTGAAGCTTGGAAACCAGAGCGTGCCCTATCCCTAGGCTAAGTCCTGTATGGGACTAACTATTTTTAACTGAACACTAAGGGAACTATACACTGTAAAACTTTTAACTATATATAACAAATTCACTACTAGGCACAGGTGAGATAGGAAAGCTTGCCAAGGGAAGGAGACATTCCAACACTGTCACTGGTGGTAAAAAGGAACTGGGAGGGGAGAAAGAGGGGGAAATGAGGAAGCTGGCGGCATTCCATATATCAGTGCATATGCGCGCCACTCCAGAGGGCACCAGAGCCGGTCCCCTACAGAGACCACTGAGGGAAAAACTGGCAAGCATACACACATACAGTGGAATGGACATGAGCAAGCACTCAAAGAAGAATACAAACAATCTCCTTGTTGGTAACCTTTTGCAGAATTACAGTGGAACTCTGGTAAAATCTCTCATAAATATACCTTGAAAGAGCAAGGCACTTAATCTTGTATATTACTGGTAGCCTACCTACTTCACTATCAAAATTAAATTGGTCAAAACAAACTGATTTCTCCATCCTCTAATTGTTAGTTTTTCATTCCAACCATACAAAATATATAGGGTAGACATATGAGAAATATTGCTGAAGTTAAATTTTTCAAAAAGAAAAGGAGTACCGGTGGCACCTTAGAGACTAACAAATTTATTAGAGCATAAGCTTTCGTGAGCTACAGCTCACACGAAAGCTTATGCTCTAATAAATTTGTTAGTCTCTAAGGTGCTACCGGTACTCCTTTTCTTTTTGCGAATACAGACTAACACGGCTGCTACTCTGAAACCTTAAATTTTTCAGAAACAGTTCACATTAAAAAAATGAAATTGAGAATCTTTTGTTACAGAATATAACTTTCCATGTTATTTATATCTACAAGGCACTCCAACAATATTATTAATAACTAGTACTGGTAGAAGTTGTTAATTTGCCAAAGTTAGGTATATTAACGTTTACCGTGCAACCTTAATTCGTTCCCTGATAAGTTATACATGTGCATTATGATACTATGCGATGATGTAATTAAAAACTATTTTTTGCACAGGATCCCTGCCCTTATTCAGTGCACAAGATGGATTATGCTTGCTGAATGATCAGTTCCTCAATATTTCATTTTATCCTTGTTCAGTGCACGGCCCCCCCCCATACCTTATTTGCTGCATATCATTCAAACCTTGCTGTGACTACACAATTACTAAATTTTTCTCAGTGTTTTTTCCTTTATGCTTATCGTTATAATATCTGGGTGCATCACAAATATTAGTGAATTTATCATCACAACACACCTATTAGAATAATTATATTACCATTTTACAGATGGAGAACGGAAGCACAAAACATTAAAGTAAAAAATTGTTCTCTTAAATTGGGCATCCAAATGAGTGGTCTATGGTAAGATTTTTTATAGCACTTTATTTTTTCACTGCACAGCTCCCAGTGACATCAGTTGTAGCTGTGAGTGCTCAGCACCTCTGCAAATCAGATCCTGAGAGTCTCAAGATGGACATTCACAAAATGAGGAATACAGTAAGTGACTACCTATGAAAAGTTTGGTTTAAGTGACTTGCCCAGCACCACACAGAGATTTTGGCAGAAAGAGGGATAATCCAATCTCCAGGGTGGTACTCCTCTGCCTTAATCATGAGGCCATCCTCTGTTTTTCTGCAGTCTTTGTTTCATTCACCTTCCAACTTCTACAACTAATGAGGACAAGGATCCTACAGACAACAGCCTCCTTCACTGTAGGGTTCTGATTTACTCCCAGACCACCATTTATCCAGTGCACCAAATAAGGCAGAGGTCCTGTAGAAGAAACAGTACGTGATCATGTATTAAAGACTACCGTAACACATACTCGCAAGGGGGCCAAAGTAAAGCTGCACGGACAACCTTAGTTCTGGGATTTCCAACTTTTTGAGTGTTTGACTTAACTACATAAAAAGATTAAGGCTGTGATCAGTATACTATTTCCTATGTTTTTAAAAAAGCGAACTGAAAACCATAACTTTCAGAACTTCCAACTTTTGAAACTATAGTGACACACACACATTGTTCATCATCAGAGTTAGAATCTTTAGATCCAGAGCACAGACCTGTACCATTCAAGCTAATAGTGCTAGTTTGTCGTTCTCTATGGACCAGCATTTTGCCAGTGGCTTGCAGTGAGGCCTAGGCCTGGTCTCCACCCATATTTATACCAACACAGCTATGTTGGCCAGCAGTGTGCCAAAAAACCCCAGCTAATACAATTAGGGGGAAGCGAACACACACAAATGTTCAAATATTTATTCAATGAAAGGCAGAACCCCGAAGGCAGTAGTGTGCAAAGAGACCTGGAGGTGATAGTGAATAGCAGATTTTTGAGTTAATGCAACAAAAATGCCAGTGAAAATTTGGACTGTAGAAGCAAACAAGACAGCAGGAAGGAGAGATCTCTGCATAAGGCTCTGGTAAGATCACTTTAATTTCTGGGCACCTCAAAACTAGAAAGATATTCCCAAAGCACAGAGTTCCAAGAAGAAAAATAATTGGAGGAATGAGGGACTTACGAGGAAATGTTGCAAGAGATAAATAGATGTAAGTTGTTTAAGCACAAAGGGTTTGTCTACACAAAGGTGAGATTATTCACCTTGTGCAGTAACTGTTGTTGTTGTTGGAGTGCTTGCTCATATAAATTCCAGTTAGGTGTGTGTGCGCGCTGCATGCATGGCTGTCGGAAACTTTTCCCTAGCAGCTACCTGTCGGGCCGCCTGTGGAGCCCCCTGGAGTGGCACCGATATGGCACTCTATATACGACCCTGCCGGCTACACCCCCCCTTCAGTTCCTTCTTGATGCCAGTGACAGTTGTTCGAACAGTGGTCTCTTGCTTGCAAGTGTCCCACTAATCCCTAGCTCTTCTGCTCATTTCAGTATATAGTTACCCATTGTTAGTTAATAGTTCTTACTTAGTTGTTAATTGTAGTCTTTAGCGGTTGGGAGGGCTTCCCCTACAGCATGCACCCCGCAGGGCCTCGGGCATGCCGTCCCAGGGTTTCAAACCCTGTCATTCCTGCGCTAAACCTATGCCCACAGGCGACTCCCACGACTCCTGCTTCTGGTGTCTGGGAGAAGCCCAACAATCAGACAAGTGCAAAATCTGCAAGGCTTTCAAACCTTGCACCAGGAAATAGAGGGACATTCGCCTAAAGCAACTCCTTATGGAGTCAGCCCTCCATCCGCAGCAGGACCCAGCCCCGAGTGCCTCAGTGCAGAGAGCTCCTCCAGCGGTGCCATCTGCAGTGCCGTGGAAGGACTCGGCACACCAACCCAGGAGCCGCTGGTCCCCCGGGCCACAGAAGCACTCTCCCTGGCACCACTCTATTTCACCGGCCGAAGAGGGAAAAGTTGTCTCCAGCACGTCCATCCAAGGCTCCCCTGATGCCACGGACTCAGTGGTACGTACTCTGGTGTCCGGAATTTCAATGAGGTGCAATGCCTGGCTCCAATCCTCTGGCTTTCCACTGGATGTTCAGCAGATGCTACAGGACCTTCCCTTTGATGGCCCAGGCCTATTTGCTGAACAAACGAACTCCAGACTGCATAGCCCGAAGGACACCCGAAACACAAAGTCCCTCAGCATGCACACTCCGGCCACCCAGAGAAAGCCCTTTAAGCCGCAGATCACCCAGCAGCGGTCTTTCTCCCCTAGGCCCAGACAGGACATCTCTCGCAGGAGAAGTAGATACATTCATAGCAAGCCATCACATCCTCCCTCTGGACAAGACCAGGGGCAATCCAAACCCCCTTTGGGCCCTAAGCACCCCTTTTGAAGATGCGCACAAGGACGGATTACCAGTCCACAACCCAGTTATTTACCCTCCTCTCCTGAACTGTCTATCCTGCTTCTACTGTGCATGGACCCTTATTACGTCGGACTGGTAGGTGCTCCGCACGGTAGAGGCGGGGTATTCTATCCTGCTCCTTCCCACCCTCCCATCCCCCTTGTCCGTCCCTCTTAAGGGACCCCTCTCACGAGCAACTTCTTGTCCAGGAGGTCCAGGCTCTCCTCACTCTAGGAGCTGTGGAGGAGTTCCTCAGGAGCTCAAAGGCAAGAGTTTCTACTCCTGAAATTTTCTCAGTCCCCAAAGTGAAGGGGGGGCCTCAGACACATCCTGGACCTGCAGGAGCTCAACAAGTTCACAGTCAGCTTGAAGTTCCGCGTGGTCTCTCAGAGCACAATCATCCCTTCCCTAGACCCAGGAGACTGGTATGCCATCCTTGATATGAAGGACGCTTATTTTCACATATCTACCACCCCTGCTCACAGACGGGTCCTCCGCTTTGCGGAGAACGTGGTGCATTATCTGTTCACAGCCCTCCCATTCGGGCTGTGCACAGCGCCTCGTGTCTTCACCAAGTGCATGGTGGTTGTAGCAGCTTTTCTCCACCACCACCATGTGCATGTCTACTCTTACCTGGACGACTGGCTCCTTTGGGGCTTCTCCTGTCAGCAGGTGGAATCACAGGTGCAGATAGTCAGAGACATGTTCGAATGACAGGGTATCATTCTCAACGTTTAACAAATCGGTGCTCACCCCAACTCAAAGGATAAAGTTCATCAGAGCCATTTTGGACACAAATCAAGAGAGAGCATTCTTGCCAGAGATACATCACCTGGCCCTTTCGCAGATAATCAGCACCCTTTGCAGCTTCCCCACCACCATGGCAAGGCAGCATCTCAGGCTGCTAGGCCATATGGCATCCTGCACTTATGTGGTTCAACACGCCAGGTTATGATGCCAACCCCTGCAAGCATGGCTTGCGTCTGTGTATCGCCCGGGCCGAGACAGTCTGGACATGGTGCTGACCATCCCTCGGCACGCTCTCAATTCCCTACAATGGTGGCTGGTTCACCACATGGTAGGCGCAGGAGTCCCCTTTCACCCACCCCAACCCACCTTGACTTTAGTCACAGACGTGTCTCCTTTGGGCTGGGTAGCACGTCTCGGAAGACTGACAACTCAGGGTTTATGGCAGGTAGAGGAACTGGCTCTACATATCAACATCAAAGAACTCAGGGCAATCTGCCTCCCCTGCCAAGCTTTTCTGATTCACTTGCAGGGCCGCTGTGGAGCGGTATCGACAGACAACACCATGGCCATATTTTATACAAACAGGCAGGGTGAAGCCTGATCATCTCTCTGTCAGGAAGCCTTCCTACTGTGGGAATTTGCCTAGCCCACTCCATCCTTCTCCAGGCCTCATACCTGCCAGGCATTCAGAATGTGCTGGCGGACAGCTGAACAGGCGTTTCCTCAAGTGGTTGAATCACCCAGACATCATCCACTCCGTCTTCCGCAGCTGGGGGTTTCCCCAAATCGACCTGTTCACCACAGAGACCAACAGGAAGCGCCCAACCTTTTGC